>NC_135784.1:116484427-116813038 GCF_051106095.1 Pogona vitticeps
CCCCCGCGCCCCGCTTCTTGCCGGTTCTCCCTCTCCCGCGCCCTCTCGGCCCTTCCTCCCTCCCTTCCTCACCTGTCCCGCGGGTCGACCCAGCTGGTCGTTTTGGTGGCGTGGTCGATGTAATAGACTTTGCCGTCGTAGTCGCGAGCTTCCTCCCAGCCTTCGGGCAAAGGCAGCTCCTGCCTGGGCATCTTCTCCTCCTCCTCCTCCTCCTCCGGCGAGGGCTGGAGCAGGACGGGGGGCGGCGGCGGCGCGGCCGAGGGAGCCGGGGAGGAGGGGCCGGCGCCCCATGCAAGGAGAGCTCAGCACCCCCTCGCCCAGCCCCGCGGCTGGCCCTGTGGGGGGCTGAGGCGAGGGGCCGCGCCGGGCTGCCTGGCGGGAACGAGGCAGCCTCCAGGGCGGGGGGCTCGCATCCTCAGCCCGAGCGGGAGGGGCGGAGAGCGCGACGCGGGGAAGCCGGGGGGGCGGGCGGGCGGGAAGAGCCTTCCAGGTGTTGTTGTTGCAAGGAGCGCGCCAGGCACCGGGCGGGCGGGCGAGCGGGCGGGCTGCCGTTCCCTCTCCTCCTTTCACCCCCCCGCCGCCGCTCCCGGTGCAAGAAGCCGCCCGGCAGCGCCTGTTTTCCCCCCCCCCCCTTCCCAGGGAGTTCGCCGCCTCTTGCTCCCCAGCGGGTCTCTGGAGCCAGGAAGCGGGCGGCGACGCGAAGCGGCTGCTCGGTGAAATGGCCGAGCCCAGCGAGTCCTCCCGCTTTGCCTTTCTTCCGAAGCCCGGCTGCCGAGCCCCCGCTCCCTTTCACTCCTGCCGAGACTCTGGCAACGCCGCCGCCGCCGCCGCCTTCTAGGTTCCTTCCTCCCCTCCTGCCGGTGCGTACTGTAATACAGGTAGTAGGGGAGCCGTCCCAACTTTTTTTTTCAAAAAGGAAAAAAAATGTGACTATGGCAGCTATTACCGTAAAGACGGCCGTGCTGGTGGAGACAAGCGCCGCCTCCTGTCGGGGGCGGGCAGCTAAGGGTGGGTAGGTGGGGGGGGGGGAAGGAACGATGAAGAACCGCGGCCAGGTTGGGAACCGCCGAACCTGGGAGGAGCGGGGAGTGCGGGGGGGGGGGAGAGAGAGCCGGGCAGGGCGCGCGGATTTCCACGTGGCTCTGGCATCCCGCCATCCCCGCACCCGATGGAACGGCCGGGACTTTTGCAAGCGGTCGTGGAGGAAACCGGTTTAGCCGCAGCCGCGCGGATCTAGGATTGTCGCTGGGGGGGGGGGCAAGGAGTTCTCCGGGCCGATTCGGTTGGCGCGTCGAGGCCATCTGGATGGCCAGAGAAATCGGTTTCTGGAAGGGCCCCCCTCTTCCGCCCCCCCCCGCGTGCGCGCTCTTGGTTCGTCTGTGGACCAATAACAAGCCTGAGCGCGACGGCGGTGCGGTTCTGGTCTTGTTCGGAGGCAGCTTGCCCGTACCTTTCATCGGGCAGAGAGCAACGAGCGGGGATCCGTAGGGTCTGGCCTGCGTGGGGGTGTCCCCGGGGCCAGGAGCCCCGAGTGTATGCCTTTTCGTGTAAACTAAAGAGGGAAGGATGGGTCGAAGTGGAAGAAGAATACTGTCGACTCTTACCAGAGGGGAAAAAAACCATCACTCCTCCAGCAGGGCATACCAGGACATTCTAACTGAAACAGGTGCAGCTGCCTGGTGTGTGTTGTCATAGGTAGGGGACGGGAGGAGTCTGCAAAAACCCGAGGCATCCGTGTTTCGCAACTCTTCTGGCTCACAGACTTCAGCTTGAACAAACTGAAGCGGGTGCCTTGGAAAAGTTACTGTTTTGGACTTCTAGAAATTCCTACAGCCAAGGGATTCCTTCAGCTGTAGCCTGAAAAAGTAGCTCTTCCAAGTATTGTTTACTCTATCCACTACATTATAAGTTGCATGACAGAAAAACAGAGAGTGCTGGTCTAGCTTTCTCGAGATGACTTGTTCTCAGCCTTCAGTGCCGTAGGCATGCAGGGTAGACAATAACACAGGAACTGGAGCATATGCTGGCCTTAGAGGCCATGTGGGAAAGCTGACTTGAAATCCTTGCCCCTTAGAATGGTCTCCACAATGAGCAATCAGCCTGCTAGTCTTTTTTTTTTTTTTAGGAACAGGGATAAAGGGTACAAAAAGAAAGAAGGGATAGAGAAGGGAAAATGGTTTTGGGGGATAGGCGAGCATAAAGTATAACATCATCCAATCAATTCATATTACTAATATATATCAACTTTTTGCTTTTTCGTCCCTTTCATCAAATCTTCTATTTTGCTAAGACCTGCATTCACTTGCTGGAACCCTGATAATATTAGCCTTTGTATATTAATCTGCCATTCCTTTTCTATTTCTTGCACCACTATTCCAGAACTTTGGGATTGAACAGACCAAGTCTCCATTTGTTCTTTTGAATTTTTGGGGTCCATCTCAGGCTTTGGGGTTTGTATAAATACCACAATAATCACCCCCTAGAAATCCTTCCACAGTTTCCACAATTTTATCATCATAATCCTCCCCTTAGATCTCCCTCCAATCTTTATCCAAATATTGTAATATAAAAATCAACTTTTAGCCCAACAAATACAATATCAAATAGAACCGTGACGCAGTTATTTCTTCTTCTCCTGGGTTCAGCAAGCTTCTGTTATTAGACACACGTGGTCTGCAGTCCGGCAAACAAAACAACAATCGTAAAGTCTCAAACTGTCCAGTAGATTGTCCTTGGAGCTCGTCTTGTGATCTTCATTAACCCCTTAATGCTCCTTAGTCCAGTCGGCCACGTCAGCTCCTTCTCCCGAAAACCACCAAATTCTATTATTTATAGTTCCCAAAGTCCAGAGAAGGCAAAGAGTAACGTATCCCAGCCACACTGCATCCACCGCAGTCTCTTAAATCCAGTCAGACGGTGTTGCTGTCTGGGATTCTTTTCCAGAAACATAAGATTTATTTTTCCATCTCAGACTCTCGGCTTTAGAATCAGCCTGGCGTTTTAACAGTTCACTTGGAGAAGCTTAGTTTCGCTTTTGAGTCAGACATAAGATAAACCCGCCGCTACATTTATTCTTTCAGCCAAATATTTTCATTCTTATTTCAGCTTAATGAGGCTGTTTCATAAATCAGAGGCTTCGGCTTACTTACTTGTTATATATTATTAGTTTATATTGATTGCTCTCCTCTCCCCCGGTAAAGGGTTCCTCGCGGCTCAGTGCCAAAAAATGGCGCCCGCTCCAGTCCGTGCATGGTGATTTCTTCAGAAGAAAAAAGTCCGGGTCTGCCTCCCTTTCTTCTCCTGCTGCTCACCATCTGCTTCAGAGAGACTTCTTCTAGACTCTCCTTTGATCCCCATTTCAAAAGGGGGATCCCGGGCCGGAGGGTTCCAGTTTTTTCCAGAGAGCTCCTCTCTGGAGTTGCTGGCAGCACCGCAACAAAGCCCCGCCTCCCAGCCTGCTAGTCTTGATGATTACATTGCCTGCAATAGTGGGAAGGGACAGTTATTGCCTTCAGTTGCTCCTTGTGGTTTTCCTAGAATCCTCTAGTTAGCCACCAGGGGAAACAAAAGTCAGCACTAAACTGTATAGGCCTTTTGTATTATCTCATAGGGCACTTATTCATTTTATTTATAGTACTGATATGCCACCGTTTTCCCTATAGGGAACCCAACAACTAAAACAGTAAAACAATCACCAGTTTTGAAATACTATGTATAATATTAAAAACAAACTATCAAGATTCAAATCAAGAGTAAAATATTTTTAAAGCATTTTAAAATCTGTAAGTTAAAAAACAAAACATTCCTGCGACACTGCTTAGAAGCCTTTCTGAAAATGAAGGTCTTTGGCCTGAGGACAGAAGGGCAAGGGAGAGGGAGCTAACCTGACTTCTTGGGACAGCATATTCCAAAATCTGGGAGCAGCCAATGAGACTTTCCTCTGTATCTTTGCCAAATGAACTTGGGAAGGTGGTGCTTTGTGGCAAGGAGGGATTAACCCACTCAGCCACTTCCTCTCTGGCTGCTTTTTTTAATTCAGGAAGGGCAAGGGTTCAGCAGACGTGGTGGCTTTTACCTCTCAAAAGATCCTGTCCACATCCTCAAGCTGTACCAACCGAAATGTGATGAGCAGGAACCAAAGTTACACCCACGGGACCTCCATCAACTACAGCATCTAAGTCAGAGCAAATCAAAGTTTCATTCCAAATCTCCACTGTGGGCTATTGAGTGGTCAGTGCCCTTCTCTTGTGGCCATCTGTGCAATAAACCCTTAATTGTGTGAAAGTTCTGCTATATAGCTCTGTGTAGGTGCAGTGGTGGCACAGAAGAATAGCTTATTCGCTGCTACCACTGGCCTGGTGTAGACTTTCCAAAGGGCTGTGTTCAACTGGATCTGCTCTTGAGTTTTCTACTATCATCACACAAGTCTTCAACCCACTGTCATCTCATTGCCCCAGCTGCAATGAGCCAGTTTGGCTGCACTTTGTGGGAAGAGAGACTTAGGAGCGATCATGTCACTAGTCCTGGCCGTTACCTCATTCCAGAGATCTGCCAAGGCCTCAACAGGATCACCTGCCAAGACAGTAGGAAACTACCCAAGAACCATCAGGAAACCATTCGGATCCATCAGTCACATAGGGTGGACCATTTTAATTGTTCCCCCCCACTCCTGCTGAGGCTCAGAATACCAATAAGCCAAAATCATGCAAGGTAGCGGTCTGCCCCTTGACCACAGAACTACCGAGAGTTCCTCCATAACCAGATCATCCTCAGCCAGCCCAGTACAGAAAACCAGGTCAAGAGTGTGTCCTGCAGTAGGACTGGGGCCAGATTCTTTCACTTTCAGGCAGGGAGACAGTTATGCAGCGGGGTGGGTGGTACACTAAGAGAATCCCTGTTCTGTCCCAGGCACCGACACACAGGTACATGCACTCAAACACTGCAGTCTGTGGGACAGGACACCCAGGAAGGGTGATTGAATTTTGACAACCTGTGGGAAATAGTGAACTTAAACCATACTGAGTGCATGTTATGAGCCTCCAGACATCTACCTTGGACAATTAATTCCATAAAATTGAAAATGCACTCCACCCCCAATAAAATTTTTCAGTGTGCATTGAGTGCATTGATTCTGGATCTTAATCTCCTCACATATTTTTTTTTTCATTCTACAGTCAGTCGACATACTGTGCCCAATTAGGATACTTGGTTCAGGGATTTTTCTCAGATCTGGAGGAATGTATTTTTGTGGTAGGTGCACTTTGTGAAGGCTACCCTGCCTGACCTCATTTTTTATTATTAGTAGGGAAATATTTGTAAACTCATCCTCTCACTTCCTATTTGTTTATTATATTAATCCAGTTGGGCTGTTGAGAGCTGCCACTGGTTTAGTTTACTGTTTAGGCTTTTCTTTCTAAAAAACTTAGCACATACAGTAATCTGCACTCACCAGAATGCAGATCACCCTCTTGTGCATGAATGATACAATTTTGCCTCCAGCTCCACAGTATGGGGAGACTCAAATCAGTATTAGCATCGATGTGTATGATATTTAAGATCCTTACCATTCTGTAACCAATTATTTTACATAGAAAAATATGGAGTGAGTAGGACACACTAATCTTATTTTTAGCTTTGGAAGTTAAAAAACCAGGTTTCCTACTTGAGAAGAAATATATATCCACTGATCTACAGCTATATTAACATGCCATCCTCTATATGAGCATGTTTGATTTGGTTAGTATTGGTTGTTTGCTGCTCTATACAACAGAATGTGTCACATGGTTTATAGCAATGATAATCTTAGAACTGCAGAGTGGATTACGGAGTCAAGCCTTTGTCAGAAAGGCTTAGTGGGGAACTGAATTCCCAACCATTCCTGAACCACTAAGCTATCCAGCATTTTTCACCTAGTTTCATATGATAGATCCCTCACTAATGTGGCAGCTGTATTGCAATGTACTTCTTTCATGTAACCACAATCCAAGGGTCTTTAGCTGTGGTGGCAGAAAGCAGGGCAGCCTTGATAGGATCGTGGAACTGAAGAGTTGAAAAGGACTCAAAGTATGATCAGCTCCAACCTCCTGCTAATGCAGGAATCTTTGGTGTTGATTTCTAGTGTTCTTTATCAAGAGAGATAGCCAGGAGGTTTCCTCCACACCCACCTTTTAGTAAAGTATTCAGATTTCTACGTAAGAGGCAGTTAATGTGTATGCCAAAACTGTAACAAATGAAGGTTGCAAACAAATAAATGTAACAACTAAAACTCCTTACACTAGTATGTGTATTTTAGCCTTCAACACGCTCTTCTTTCCAATACCTCATTCTTAGGTACATCCCAATTAGCTTATTTAAAATAGCTATCCAAATTCCTATTTCCCTTCCAATTCATGACAAGGATTTTTCTTAGCTCTGCTGGATAGATGGATGGACGGACAGGCGGGCAGGCAGATGGACGGAAATACGGACGGATGGACACATACATACATACATACATACATACATACATACATACATACATACATACATACATACATACATACATACATACATACATACATACATACATACATACATACATACATACATACATACATACATACATACAGTCAACCCTTGACTTACAAATTTAATCCGTTCCGGAAGGAAGTTTGTAAGTCGAAAAGTTTGTAACTCGAATCAGCATTTCCCATAGGAATGCATTGAAAACCAATTAATCCATTCCGGCTGTTTTTGGTTCTTAGGTCGAGGGGTGGTTTGTAACTCAAATCATTAGTTCCCATAGGAACGAATGCAAAGCTGGTTAATCCGTTCCTACCACTAGGGGCAGAATTTTTTCTTTTTTTCCCTTTTAACCTAAGATGACTTATGTTTTTAAAAAAGGAAAGAAAAGAGTTCGTAAATCAAATCTAAGTTCGCAAGTTGAGTCCATATAATAATCCTATGAGAGCAGTTCGTAAGTCGAAATCTAACTAGGGTCGTTCGTAAGTCGAGGGTTGACTGTAGATAGATAGATAATATTACTACAGTTAGATTTCTTTTCTTCTTAAAGGAGATATTTCTAAGAATCTTTTGCCCAAAATTGAAAGCTATTCCCACTGCTTTATTAAACTCTGATGATAATCTGTATTAGAATGTGTTGGTTTTCAAAACACAATCTAGACATGTTGAGTCAGAAGGAAGGCACTTTACATTGCAGTCTTAATTGATCATCTTATCACCAGCACTCATAACAAAGGAATTTGATGTTTTCAACATATGTTTGAGTTATGAAGTAATAGACAGGTGACTCTTGAACAAACAAAGAGGAGGGAGGATGACTCACAGGTATAGTTTTTACCTTTGTTAAAGGGAGTGTTGTTTACTGTGTAGCACAGGGAACTTACTGTGGATTCCTAACAACCTGTCACCTTATATAATTCTGGTGAGCTTGCATAGACAACCTAGAATCACTAGATTATACAGTAGCTGCCATTTCTAGTTTCTGTATTTTGCATTAAAATGAGATGGCTATTGTTTTTATTAAACTACTGTACTGCATCATTGACTGCTAAATTATTTGTCTCTAAATTATTTGATCCTCTGAGCTAGCTTTGAAGCAATGAGTTAGGTATTTTGTTGCAGAGTGAGAGGTTTGGAGTTCAATTTCCCACTGTGCTTCTTGGAGGAAAAGCTAGCCTGTGTAGACTTGTACAAGCTGCATAGTCCCAGGGCAGCCCCATAAGAAGGAAATGGCAAATCACTTCTAAGTACTTTGTATACCTAGGAAACCCTGGAAAGGGCCACCATGAGTCAGAATTTACTTGATGACTCACAATTAATATTAACAGACCCTCTAGACTGCATATTCCTCAACTGTTGAAAAATTACGTATTTGGGACTACAGTTCTCCAAAGCCCTGAGTTAGCATGGCAAATGGTACAAAAGCTGTAGTCTGAAATGTGACAAAACTGTCAAAATCTAAATATTTAATAAAATTTTTATCATAACAGGCTAGTAACACTAGAGTGGATGATTCTGGAAGCTGTGGTCCAAAAAAAAATCAGCTTTTCAAGATTTCCATATACCTTTCCCCATTGGGCCCCTAGGAGTGATAGGAATCTAATATTGATATAGATTAGATCAGGAGAGGGGAACTTCTACCTTTCCAGAGGTTTTGGGCTTGAGTTAATGGAACAGTATATGCTACAAGAAGGGATTATGGAAGCTGTAGTATATGTATTGGGAGGAAAGCGATGACAAACCTAGACAGCATCTTAAAAAGCAGAGACATCACCTTGCCAACAAAGGTCCACATAGTCAAAGCTGTGGTTTTTCCAGTAGTGATGTATGGAAGTGAGAGCTGGACCATAAAGAAGGCTGACTGCCGAAGAATTGATGCTTTTGAATTGTGGTGCTGGAGGAGACTCTTGAGAGTCCCCTGGACTGCAAGAACAAACCTATCCATTCTGAAAGAAATCAACCCTGAATGTTCACTGGAAAGACAGATCCTGAAGCTGAGGCTCCAATAATTTGGCTATCTCATGAGAAGAGAAGACTCCCTGGAGAAGACCCTGATGTTGGGAAAGTGTGAAGGCAAGAGGAGAAGGGGAGGACTGAAAATTAGATGATAGGACAGTGTCATTGAAGCTGCCAACATGAATGTGACCCAACTCCAGGAGGCAGTGGAAGATAGGAGGGCCTGGCGTGCTCTGGTCCATGGGGTCACAAAGAGCCGGACATGACTTAACAACTAAACAACAACAAAAAGTATATCTAAAACATAACAGGACCTTTCAAAACCTAAACATGTTATATATTTAGATATAATAGAAAAGTAATAGTACTCAGATGAACAAGATTAAACTGTACGTGATACAACAAGCATGAAACAATTCTGTTCTTGACTCACATTTCTTGCCAACCAGGGATTTTAAAAAATGAGGAAGTAAATAAATGAGCTTGTTGAAGGAATGCCTGATTATTGTTGATCATGTCTGCACGTTTCACTCTTAACTGAACCTGCAATTATTATTGTTATTATAGCAAGGGAATTTGATCCTTTGCTTTAAAGGGTATTGCTGAATGAGTTACACATTGGGCTGTGGAGCCAGAGGTTAGGTGTTCAGTTCCCTGTTGTACATTTCAGAGGAGCCAGCCTGTCTGGGCGAGGTGCACAGTCCCAGCATGCCACCAGAGGAAGAGAAAGGCAACCACTTCTGAATACTGTATACCTAGAAAACCCTGCAAAGGAATTGACTTGACAGCACACAATAATAATAATAATAATAATAATAATAATAATAATAATAATAATAATAATAATAATAATAATAATAATTATTATTATTATTATTATTATTATTATTATTATTATTATTATTATTATTATTATTATTATTATTATTATTATTATTATTATTATTATTATTATTATTATTAGAATATGGAAGTTCATATTAGATTGGTTTGTGTGACATGTTAAGGCTGAGATTTGAGGGAACTCTGTTTTATTGGTTACTGGCAGCTCACTAGTGTATACTACTTGACCATTGTCACTTATTGAAATGCTGGATAGCTCAGTGGTTTAGGTATCTGGCTGCGGAACCAGAGGTTGGGACTTTGATTCCCCACTGACAGGGGCTATACTAATTATCCATAGGGTCTCTTCCAGCTCTGCAGTTCTAAGATTATTAATAATATTATTAATGTGAACAGCTAAATAAACCACAGTGCTTTCTGTATCAGTTGAGTAAATCTGTAGTCCCTTTTTGTTTCTCCCTCAAGAAGCTAGAGCAAATCCAAAACAAACCCGAGATTCCACCTCTGTGGGAGAAACAAGTGAGAAATTGAGATGCTCTTGTGTTTGGAAGACGCACTAAGTAAAGGTTTGTTTAGCTGCTGCTATTGCTGCAAACTGGGTTTTATTTCTTAGTTAAAAAAAAAGCTGAGAGAAAAAAAAATGGTTTGTTTGAAATGTGGTGCTGGAAGAAAACTTTGTGGATATCCTGGACTGCCAGAAAGACAAATTCGGTCCTAGATCAAATCAAGCCTGAACTGCCTCTAGAGGCACAAATGACAAAACGTTGGGTACATACTGAAAAGGCAGGATTCTCTGGAAAAGACAATAATGCTGGAAAAGTTTGAAGGCAGCAGGAAAAGAGGAAGAGGAATTATATAGAGACATTTTAAATGAATGGCCCAAATATTCATGGCAAGAGTTGCCAGGTTTCATCCTCTTAAGGTGAATGTGTAGGCAGACTTTGAGGGTGTGGTTTAATGCTTTCCCCCAGTACCATGTGGTTGGAAATTTTCTAACCAGCTTTGAACCTTAAGAGGATGACATCCAGTGATTTTTGCCATTATTGTTTTTTTGTAGGCATCCTTCAGTCTCAAGAGACTATGGTATCGTGCTCTGTATGGAGGTCTTGGAACAGTGTCTTGTGTGGCTGAGAAGGCCAATTCGAGAGTGACAATCCCTTCCACACTGGAGACAAATCCAATCTGTCCCCTGTCCAGCTCCCTGGTTTTGCTTGTTTCGGGACTGCCTCTTTGCCTCGGTCTGCTGTACAAGTGTCTCTTCAAATTGGGAGAGGCCATGATGCACCGCCTGCCTCCAGGCTGAACGCTCAGACGTCAAGGTTTCCCATCTGTTGAGGTCCATTCCTAAGGCCTTCAGATCCCGCTTGCAGATGTCCTTGTAACGCAGCTGTGGTCTCCCTCGGGGGCGGCTTCCCTGCACTAATTCTCCATACAGGAGATCTTTTGGAATCCGACCATCAGCCATTCTCACGACGTGCCCAAGCCAACGTAGACGGCGCTGTTTCAATATTGTATACATGCTGAAAATTCCAGCTCGTTCTAGGACTACTCTATTTGGAACTTTGTCCTGCCAGGTGATACCAAAAATGCGTCGGAGACAACGCATATGGAAGGTGTTCAGCTTCCTCTCCTGCCGTGCACAAAGGGTCCAGGACTCGCTGCAGTATAGGAGTGTGCTCAGGACACAGGCTCTATAGACCTGGATTTTGGTGTATGCCGTCAACTTCTTGTTAAGCCATACTCTCTTTGTGAGTCTAGAGAACATGGTAGCTGCTTTCCCAATGCGTTTATCCAGCTCGACATCTAGGGAGAGAGTGTCAGAGATTGTTGAGCCAAGGTACACAAATTCATGAACAACCTCCAGTTCTTGTATGGAGATAGTAATAGAGGGAGGTGAGTTCACGCCCTGGCACATGACTTGTGTTTTCTTCAGGCTGATAGTTAGTCCAAAGTCTTGGCAGGCCTTGCTAAAATGATTTATGAGTTGTTGGAGGTCTTCAGCAGAGTGGGCAACAATGGCTGCATCATCAGCAAAGAGGAAGTCCCGCATGCATTTCATTTGGACTTTGGTCTTCGCTCTCAATCTAGTGAGATTAAAAAGCTTTCCATCTGATCTAGTCCGGAGATAGACACCTTCTGTTGCAGTTCCAAAGGCCTGCTTCAGCATGACAGCAAAGAAGATCCCAAACAGGGTTGGCGCAAGGACACAGCCTTGTTTTACTCCGCTTCGGATGTCAAAGGGATCTGATGTTGAGCCATCAAAAACTACAGTGCCCTTCATTTCCTCATGAAAGGACCTGATGATATTAAGGAGTTGAGGTGGACATCCAATCTTGGGAAGTATTTTAAAAAGTCCGTCCCTGCTAACCAAGTCAAAGGCCTTTGTGAGA
This sequence comes from Pogona vitticeps, assembly GCF_051106095.1. Classification (NCBI taxonomy): domain Eukaryota; kingdom Metazoa; phylum Chordata; class Lepidosauria; order Squamata; family Agamidae; genus Pogona; species Pogona vitticeps. The sequence goes on from NC_135784.1 coordinate 116,496,118, forward strand.
TCTATGAAGGCCACAAAGAGTGGCTGTTGTTGTTCCCTGCATTTCTCCTGCAGCTGTCGGAGGGAGAATACCATGTCAGTGGTGGATCTGTTAGCTCGAAAACCACACTGTGATTCTGGATACACTCTGTCTGCAAGCACCTGAAGTCTCTTCAGCACAACACGGGCCAGCAGCTTCCCTACAACGCTGAGAAGAGAGATACCACGGTAGTTATTGCAGTCGCCCCTGTCGCCTTTGTTCTTATACAATGTGACGATGTTTGCGTCCTTCATGTCCTGTGGTACTCCACCTTCTCTCCAGCAAAGAGAAAAGAGTTCATACAGCTCAGTGGTGATGATCTCTTTACAACACTTCAAAACTTCAACGGGGATGTTGTCCTTTCCAGGTGCCTTGCCAGAGGCAAGGGAATCCAAGGCTGCTTTTATTTCTGCTAAAGTTGGTTCACTGTCCAGCTCTTCCAAGAGAGGCAGGCACTCAATGTTATTTAGTGCCTCTTCTGTTACTACATTCTCTTTAGAATATAGCTCAGAATAGTGCTGTACCCAGCGTTCCATCTGCTGTGCTCGATCCTGGATGATCACGCCTGTAGTTGACTTCAAGGGAGCAGATTTCTTCTGTATTGGACCTAAAGCCTGCTTGATACCATCATACATTCCCTTGATGTTACCTGTGTCCGCTGCTATCTGTATCTGAGAGCAGAGCTGAAGCCAATAATCATTGGAACATCTCCTGGCAGTCTGTTGGACTTGGCTACGAGCAGCTCGAAGAGCCTGCAAGTTGTACTTACTAGGACAGGCTTTGTATGCTGCTAGAGCTCTCCTCTTATCATCGATGGCTGGAATCAGCTCCTCTGAATGGGCTTCGAACCAGTCAGCCGTCTTTTTGGTCTTCTTGCCAAATGTGGACAAGGCAGTGTTATAAACAGCGTTCTTGAAGTGTTCCCATCGTTCAGGTGCATTCGCATCAGCCGGGCCTGGAAGGGTTTCCTGAAGCGCTTGGGCAAATTCCTCCACTTTTCTTTGATTGCGAATCTTGTTGATATCTATACGTGGTTTTCCTTCCTTTTTAGTGTGATACAATCTCTTTGTTTGCAGTTTTATTCTGCTACACACCAGGGAATGATCAGTGTCACAATCAGCGCTCTGGTAACTGCGTGTGATCGTAATACTAGATAAGCTAGAACGTCTAGTGAGGATCAAATCAAGCTGATGCCAATGCTTCGATCTTGGATGTCTCCAGGAAACTTTGTGTTGAGGCTTTGTATTAAAGAATGTGTTGGTGACACAAAGACCATAATAACAGCAAAACTCCAGCAAACGTTGGCCATTTTCATTCATCTTCCCAATGCCAAAACGGCCTAGACAGGTGGGCCAAGAGTTGTGATCAGCACCAACTCTCGCGTTAAAGTCTCCGAGAATGAACAGCGGCTCTCTCTCAGGGACTTTTTTGATAGTAGCTGCCAAATCGTCATAGAATTTGTCTTTGACTTCTGTTGTGGATGACAGTGTTGGTGCATATGCACTGATGAGGGTGACCAGTCCCGCTGATGAGTGAAGCTGCAGAGACAGGATTCTTTCACTCCCCACAGTAGGTGGAACAATGGATCTCAGCAGAGTATTTCTGACCGCAAAGCCAACACCATATTCCCTGGTCTCGTTCAATGGTTTTCCCTGCCAGAAGAATGAGAAATTTTTTTCTTTGACAGATCCCATGTCTGGCAATCTCGTCTCTTGCAGGGCAACAATGTCCATCCGCAGTCTACTCAGTTCAATGTCGATAACAGCTGTCTTGCGCACATCGTCTATTTCCTGCAGGTTGTCAGAAAAGCCAGGGGTCATTGTCCGAACATTCCAGGTTCCCAACTTTAGGGCAGAGGTTTTCTTTTGATTGTTGTGTGGTGCAAGGTTATTGATCTGTTTTTCGGCTCTCTGACCATCAGAAGTAGTCCCTGGCATCATGCTCTGTGCCAATCGAGCAAAACGTATAACCAGTAACTGCTAGTTCCTGTGTTATTTCGACACTGTATGCAAAGCTGGAGTGTCCTCTCCAGAGCACGAAGCCTGGGTAGAATAATATGGAGGATAGGCTGTTACCCAAGCAGCAAATCCCCCCTCTCCACGTCACTGAAATAGTCCAATGGAGAGGCAAGAGCCAATACAACTGGTTCCAGCGACGTCGCAGGAGTTGGCAGAACAACACGAACTGTCTACGGGACTCCGGCTCCGGATTTTGCCTCGTGGTTATCTCCTGAAGCCTTTTCCATGAGTGGATATAGCCACAAGGCAGTGGATGTTTGAAATCAGAGTTTTCCTTCTCCTAGATGGGCTGCCTTACATGGCTGACGAGTCCCACCTACCCGGCCTGCTCCCTAATAGTGTGGGAGTATGACCCTACTCCTGAAACATTCCTGCCGCCAGGTGTAAGAAATACTATTTGGCTATCCTATTTAGCAGATTAAAGTATTGTTTGGGACATTGAATAATAATAATAATAATAATAATAATAATAATAATAATAATAATAATAATAATAATAATAATAATAATAGTAGTAGTAGTAGTAGTAGTAGTAGTAGTAGTAGTAGTAGTAGTAGTAGTAGTAGTAGTTGTTGTTGTTGTTGTTGTTGTTGTTGTTGTTGTTGTTGTTGCATTATCCATAAGTTACTGGTGTGTGCTTGAAGAAGGGATTTTTAATCCCCTAAAGCTTGCATTAATTGTTTGATTTTCAGTGGTCTAATAAAGGTGTCACATTCTTCTACATCTGTATCATGTTGTAATAACCATACGGCTTTCTTTGGGGATTTTTGAAGCAACATATGCTGGCATAAGCAGAGAATTCTTGCTATTTAAGAAGTGAAGATTTTTATTTCTTCTTGTGCACTAATGCAGTGGTTCTTAACCTTTGTTACTCGGATGTTTTTGAACTGCAACTCCCAGAAACCCCAGCCAGCACAGTTGGTGGTGAAGGCTTCTGGGAGTTGCAGTCCAAAACTCCTGAGTAACCCAAGGTTAAGAACCAGTGCACTAATGCATGTGGCTGATGTGCAGGTGGAATATAAGCATAACTAGTAGCAAATTGCTACTGCACTCATACACCCACAAAATTTTAATTTCCCTTCTCAAGACAACCTAACATAACCTGTGATTCAAATAAGCAAGTCTTCTGCAGCTAGCTATGTGGGACTGCAGGGCCTGTTGACCACCCCATCTGGTTGAGAACGGCTGGCATATGTCATAAATGTGGTTAGAATTTTGTAGAATCTAGGACAATTGTGCAACATTAACCAGCTCATGATTTTATCATATTTTGGTTTCAAGAAAGGAGCAGTGTTCCTGGTCTGACTGGCTAAGTTTTCCTCATACTAGGGCATGAATGCAGCGTAAGGAACAATGAGGCCTGCCAGGGCCGGGCAAGCCTGAGCTGTGTGTAATGCCTTTGTCTCCTTAGAAACTGTGCAGTGCTGGAAAAGACCTGCAGCTAAGAATGCATAATACTTTGTTTGCTGCTCTCTTTGTTACAGAGAATTAAAGGTCTCTCTTTCTTTCTTTGGATATTTCAGCTGTTCCTGTCCTCCACCCCACCCCAATCTCTCCCACATTTGCTGCTCTTTTGCTTTTGGATGATATAGGGAGTAGAGATGGGGACTAATATTAAAAGGGGCCAGTTTTTTCGACGAACATAGCCAATTTGTTAAATATTCGTCAATCTGTATTTGTCAAATTTTAAGTCCCAACGAATATGGATCGATGAATATTTTCCCAATAGGCAGCCACCCACCCCCACAGCGTACCCCCACCCCTTCTTCTCCCTACTTTAGCCCCCCCCCACCGACACCCCTTACCGTAATCACCACCACCACCACCGAGGTCCCCATCTGGCCTCCACAGCCATGGCACGTAAAAAGGGATAGTGGCTGCCCTTTGCAAAGATAGCAGCTGCAGCTTCATTTAGGGTAGGAAAGCTGCAGCTGCCATCTTTGCAAAGGGCAGCCTGGATTCCCCTAGCCTGCCTTAGGTGGAGGGGCGGTGGGGGTGGCAGCAGGCGGTGGTGGTGTCAGCGGGGGGTGGGGGGTGGCGGGGCAGGTTGTTTTTTTTAATACCCCCCCCCCGACATAAATCAACAAATAACTTCATTATTCATAGCTTCATGGGGGCAACTTCACGCTTCATGAGTCATCAGCTTTTGACGACTCATGAAGCGGGACAACTCGCCAAAATGGCGAATCTCTAATAGGAGGATGCCCTAGTCTTTGTCATACACAATGATCAGTGACGAACCTGACTATTTACATGTCATTGGTGAGGTTCAATTTTGAACAGAAGTGTAATAGTATATTACCAGACAAACCATTGTCTAGAAATAGTGTGCATGGTGTGATTCTTTATCTGCTTCTTAAACACAATGCAAGGGGTCCTTGCTTCCACCTATGAAATACTGGAAATATTTCTGTGTATAACCAATCTGTGTATAACCAAAATCATGTTTCTCAGACCTACATAATTCAAGGGAAAAGTGTAATCCCCTCTAAAAAGGCTGGTGGGAACTCAGCTAATAGAACACTTCTACATCATAGCACCTTCCCACAAAATGCCCTTTTGTAGTGAGAAAGGTTCTAGACCAGCCTTCTCCCTGGCCAAATGGTTTAATATATACATCAATAATTTTCTAAGGAAGAGGTCATACACAGTGGCCTCCACCATGGAGTCATCTGATTCCTCCTCCACTGAGGAGGCCTCAGCTCCCTTGTGGGTGAGGTACTTCAGGGTTGGAGGTGGCAGGGGTCCACATGGCATTATTTTTCTTTTCCTCTGTCACATCTCATCATCTCTCAGTGGACCTTTTCTCCCCAATATGAGGGTTTCCAAATCTTCTCAGACTGCTGGACCCACTCTACTTTTTCAGGTGGTACTTAAAGATGAACCCATTCACCAGTCCCAGACTCGTGTTTAATCCACTGCCAGCTGGCACAGGGATTTGAATTCTCCAGCAAGAACTGTGTCTCCACCACCGACTCTGCCTGGCAGGCATCCAACTCAGTGCTCTCCTGTGCATCTCAGCAGTCTGCCCTCTCCCTCCTCTCTCTCCTCCTCTTCGGGGGGGTCCCTTGCTCCCCTCCTGCAGCCCTCCCCATTCTTCCCCCTCCTGACCCCAGTCTACAGGTGGGACAATCCTTCCTAAGACTGGGAGGGCAGCCTGCTCTACTGGATCTAGTTGGGACCTCCTCTGCAGGAGTTGTTCTGCTCCCACAGGGTGTTCGATTATTTGGTATTTGTACCAGCAGTTTAGCAGCCTACAGTTAAACCTTTGGTTGTCATGTGGGAATAACTATCATGGCTACTGATATTAAGTAGGGCCATTGAGAGATGATGAGATGTAACAGAGGAAAAGGAAAGAAAAATAAGGATGCCATGTGGACTCCTGCCACCTCCATCCCTGAAGTACCTCACCCACAAGGAGCTGAGGCATCCAGCCCATACCTGCCTCAGTGGAGATCAGTGTGCTGTGTTGCTCGTGTTCAGAATTTTCCAACCCTTTCACTAGCTGAAGTGGAGCAGTTGTGGGAAAACTAACTGGCTGATGACATCATGCCACAGATCTTCTCGCGTTTCATTTTGCTGCTATTGTTTTCGGTGGCGGCAGTGCCATGCCTCCCCAAATACGTGGTTCTCTGCCCAGTGGTGCTGTAGTGAAAAAAAATGTACAAAAAGAGGAGAAGGAGAAGGAATGGGGGAAAGGGGAGGGAAAAAAAGAGAAAAAGAGGGAGAAGGAGTTCATTAAGTCATACAACAACGACACATCCTTTTGCCAACTTTTATTGGGGGGAAAAGTTCTGTTACAGGTAAGTGCTGAGTTAAGTACAGAGTGAATGCTGCTCAACAAGTGTACTCTGCCTATGGAATGTATGTCAGGTAGGCACCTGCTCTGAGCTCATGAGTCATGTGGAATTTAAGTGACAGTGGGCTGGGCTGGTGATTTATAAGTAACTCAGCAGGGTGTTTGATCTGCATCACCTTTGTAATCTTTAGCACTTTGCACACCTGCAATAGATTCCTATCATTTTACAATTAGGTCTGCAGCCCAGGAGATAATTAATTGCTCACCAGCACAATCTCCAGATGCTGGACAAGAACCAGCTCTTTCCACCTGTGGTGCAAGGCATCATCATCAGCAACATGAAGGTTTGCCAGTTTTATGTTAGTTAGCTTATCTGCAGTTAGAAGGAGTGATCCAAGCTTTGATACTATATAATCCTTGTATTTAAAAAATGCTGAGGTGGGGTGGGGCACTTGGAAATTTAGTTTCAGGAATCCTTGGGCTTCTAGTTTGGTGAGCAACTGAGGGTCAATTTGTACAATACAGCTAACTTGTGTTTTTTGAAGCAGCAATGAGTGCTGCTGTGCACACGAAGGCTTTCCCAGTGCCAACTTATTTAGCTGTTTCCTATTGAACTTCCCTCCTCCAGGAGTGTGCACCCAGGGTGTTCACACATACGTGACCACCCACCTGTCCCTTGGAATTCCAGCCTTGGGTTGGAGAGAGAGAGCACACACGTCTGGTGAGGGTGTCCTTTTAGAAATGCCGGGTTAAATGCTTGTTCCAAGGGAATGCAAACTGCAGTGCAAACACCATGTGACTGCCACGTGACTTGGAGTCAATTTAACTCAATGTCATTTAGACATATTCCAAACCGTTGCTTTAATGCAAATGAGCCCTGAGTAAATCATATCTGAAACCTGGGTCAAGCATCTGGCCTTGACATCCCAAATAAATGATTCTATATGGGGAGTACATGCATTTTCATTTCACATTCTCCTATTCCTGAGCAATTTAAAGGAGCAGAATAGATCTGTTTTGTTTTGTTTTGTTTTTTACAGAACCAATTCAGAGGGGTACCTCTGAATGTGTTTAATGGAATTCTTATCTGAGAACAACAGCAATCTCAGCTGATTCATTTTATTTTTCTGGTGCTGTACTGGTTGGTTGGTTGTTTGGTTGGTTGGTTGGTTGGTTTATTCATTTATTCATTCACTCATTCACAGAACTACTCTGGGCACTTTACATAAAAAACTGAACTTATAGTTGAGAAATAGATACCTGGATACCTGAAGGACTGCCTCCTTCCATATGAACCTCCCTGGCAGTTAAGATCTAGCCAGGGGGCCCTTTTGAAAGAGCCGTCCCTTAAGGAGTAAGAGGGAGGGCTTGTAGACAAAGGGCCTTTTCGGCAGCTGCCTCCAGACTATGGAATGCCCTCCCAACTGAGATTCGTTTGGTGCCGATGCTGTTGACATTTTGGCGCCAGGTCAAAACCTTCTTGTTCCAGAAGGCTTGTAATTGAAATAATATCAACTGTGGGTTCTGATGGCGATTTTAGAGTATATATTTTAATTGTATTTTATTTTTTTAAATAGTATTTTAATTGTTGTAAGCCGCCCAGAGACCTTTGTGGGTGGCATATAAGTTAAACAAACAAACAAACAAACAAACAAATTCTTTCCTTTCCTTCTGAGAACTCCTCTTGCAAAGTTCTCTCTCTGAGTTTGTGGTGCTAAAATGAAATTTGTATGCTTGCCATATGTATGAAAGGTAATTCATTGTGCCTAATTCTAAAGAAAAAGATTGTAGGCCTTCAAGTTCTGAGATAAACAACCATGTTTGCCTCTTCAGTAGAAAATGAATAGTTAAACATTTCCCAAGTGGTAGAAAGGAAGACGATCAGTTGACTACACCTCCCTTCCCAGGCCAGCCACTCTTCCTTTTGAATCCCTGAGTTGTAGTAGCATCAACCTTGGCCTGTAAAGGTTGGAGTTCTGTGATTGCCTACAACTAAACTGTGTGCACATGTTCTTATGAATATCACAGATTTTCCTTTTAGGGGCCAATCTGTCTCCAGTACAAAATAAAGAGAACTAACTCATTTGTGAATGAAGCAGGGAAGGAGATGATCAGGTAATAGGCTAAAAGAACCTCAAACAAATATCTACGGATTTTGAAAACTGAGAATTTCTTAATGTGAGGGCCTGTCCCTAGGAACCTCATTTGTTTGCTACAGGGAAAAAATGTCAAAAGGTTCTTGGGGTAACGTGGTGACTATTAGGTTATATATCAAACAACAAAAAGGCTGTTCAGTATTAGGGTTTAAGCAGCCAGAAAACATTGACACTGCAACCCTCTAGGCACTTGTACTCAGAACTATTTTCCAATGTGGGTCATTGGGCTTATTTCTAGTAAGTGTCTTTAGGACTGAAGCCATAGTGGTGCACAGCTGCTGTGTTAATTAGAGTGCCTTGGCCTGTCCTGCCAGAGCTCATTTGGAGGGAATAATATTTAAATTTGTCTTTTTAAAAATCCCTCTGTGTGGCAGCGCTATGGACAAAGATACTGATGGAATGTCCTTTGATTTGGCTTCACTTCTATGGCCTGCTGGTTCATTGCATTTGTTCTGAACTTAATGAGAAAACTTTGCCAGTAGGAAGTATCTTTTCTGCATGCTAGGACACTTTCTTAATGGTGTGCGCATGTGTTTTCAGGGTTTCTTCCTTTCTTTTTTAAACAAAAACTCACAGGATGTTGCAAATATTATCTCTTGGGATTTTAAAAAGTGAATACCTTATTTTGTTTTCAAAAGGCAAAGGGCATAGAAGCAGAAGTGCCATGTGTGACTGCAAAGGCACTTCCACAAAGCAACTGCACTGGATTCCGTCAAGGCCCTTCCTGCTGAAGCCATTGTGCCCCCACCCAGTGCAATCCCTGAGTGTCTTCACAACTTCAAGAGCAGCTTCCAGAGTAGCCCCAAGCTCAGGATGCAACTGTGCAGGATGGGGCAGTGAGACAGAAAGTTTGGAAAGCCCTGCTAGAAATCAATTTCCATTCAATATTGAAAAGTTGCTGCTTAAAGACAGTCTTTAGGTGGCATAAGCTGGCTGGATAGTTCAGTGGTTTAAGTACCATGTTTTCCCAAAATTAAGACAGGATCTTATATTAATTTTTGCTCCAAAAAACGCATTAGGGCTTATTTTCAAGAGATGTTTTATATATTTTTTTTTCATGTACAACAATTTACATCTATTCAAATATAGTCATGTCATCTTCTGGTTGCTGCACAATGGTGGAGGGCAGGGTTTCACTTAACTGGCGCATATTTTGGGGGTAGGGCTTATATTAAGAACACCCTGAAAAATTGTACTAGGGCTTATTTTCAGGTTAGGTCTTATTTTTGGGGAAACAGGGTATCTGGCTGTGGAGCGAGACATTGGTTAGTTCAGTTCTTTACTATGCCTCCGAGGAGAAGAGCCAGTCTGTATACCCTTGGGCAAGCTGCACACACACTCCCAGGGTGCTGGGACAACCAAAGGTCACCCCGTGTTTATAAAAATAACTATTTGGAACCTTAAAAAGGTGGGGGTAGTTTGCATATTTTCATGTAACTTGGTGCAAGACAGACCACTGAGCTCCATGGGATGGGATGGGAAAAATTGCCCCAGATATGGCAAAATGGCTCACCACCTTGTTCTGTGGTTTTACATGTCTGATTAGGAATAGTCTGCCGCATTACTTTTTTCTTGTTTGAATGCGAGTTATAGTATTTGTAGCTCTAGAAATATTCTTAGAATGAAACATTGTCTTTATGAAAGTCACTTCTGGAGATACACACACACGCACACGCATGTACATGACTTTTCTCCAGCATAAGAGGCAAGTAAAATAAAATAATTACTTGTAGTCTTTGGCTTTACCAGATGACATGAATATAAAGCAGAAGTTCACCTGTCCTGGATGTAAGAATGTGGTACAAAATGGGTGTGTATGTACAGTACATTTAAGCCTTTAAGCAAGGTACCGTGTTTATTCTAAGGCGAGCCTGTACCCTGATATATACTCATGTAGGCCTCAGGTCACTTCTTCTTCTTTGGTAAAAATTAGTCCAGGTCATCCCTTCTTAGAAAGCAGAGGCTTCTTTCTCTCCCCCCACTCCCCGTGCCTGTTTCTGATACATACATGAACACGGTTTAATATCCCACTCCAAAAGGCCAAAGAAGAAATTATTTAACAAGGACAACAACACGTAAGAAAACTCATGCCTTTTCCCCAAAAATACTGTGTGACCCTATTGGGAGTCCTGATCCCCAGGATGAGAAAAACTGGCATAGAGAAAATGCTCCACCCAATTTAGAAGGATCATCAGACTTTCTATTTAGCAGTTTCAGAGGCTGAAGTTCCTGCCACGGAGCAGGGGAGGCCATTTTGTCCATCCTGTTGGAAAGATGTGTGTTTGGCCATACAGTATCCTAATATCATAGACCGCTGGTGGAAGATGTCTTGTTATTTGTAAATATATTCTTCTTGTCACAAGGCATCTGGAATATATTAGCTGATCCATTTACTGACCTTCCACAGCCATGCTGACATCAGTTGTGTCTGTTTTCCATGATTGAACACAGTTGCTTATGTTAAGACCTCTTTTTATAACAGTTTCAACAACAACCTCTATTGGTTCCATTATTGAATTTGATGCATTTATTTTCATACATTGAGGCAAAATTTTGTGTTCTGTTTGTCATGAAACTCCTATATTAAATCTATAACTTCCTGGGCCGTTCCTAGTTAACAGATGGCCCGAGATATGCTCTATTTCATTACTGGTTTTTATTATTGCTGGACTGAAAATTTCTCCCATAAGAATTTCAACCACACTCAACTGATTTAACAGGAAAGAAATTCCTTTTAAATAGAATTTCAGAGGAGAAGAAATTTCGGGAAAATTCTTGTGAGTAAAATTTAGGATTCTTGTGGTTATCCTACAGTATTTACTAGGCACATGGGTGTCATATGTGCATGTGTCTTATTGTTCACTGTACAATTTCTCTGGCAATTAGCAGCCTCCCCAGCTCCCCGCTTTTCAATTAAAGTTTGATGAAGATGTCATAAGGTAACTCCTCACACAGCATCTTTCCTTTTTATAAGGAAATGAAACACCCTGAGATGTTACTGTGAACTGAAAATATAACTGAAACAAATTCTAAGTGCCCCTGAGAATGAGGCAGAAAAATGAAAGTGTCTTTCATGGAGAGATAAAATTTGGGGAACTCAGAGGGCAAACTGGCATTTGACTCTCTGGTGTACAATAGTACCTTCTCTTAGACTGACTACAGTGGAATCTCTACTTATGAACGTCCCTAGCTATGAACGATCCAAGTTATGAACAGCTCCCAGACAGAGTTCTAGCTCCCGTCTTCTGATGAAGCTGGCCACAGAAACTGGGGAAATGTTAGGAATTAAAACCTCCAGGACATGGCCAAACAGCCCAAAAAAACCACAACAACCAAAACACATTGTACTCTGTTCCACTATGGAGCCAGGTTAGGTGTTTTGGACCATTTTTGCTTCTTAGAATCCATGAGTCTAAAAAACAATTTTCCAAAATCTATTTGTTTAAATAGTGTATAAAGAAAAAAGAAATGCACTAGAGTTTGATCCTTTTCATAAGCTAATGTGAAGCATAAGCTAATGTTAAGCTAATGTGAAGCTAGCTAGCTAGCTAGCTAGCTGTGTGTGTGTTTAGTCGTTTAGTCGTGTCCGACTCTTCGTGACCCCATGGACCAGAGCACGCCAGGCCCTCCTGTCTTCTACTGCCTCCCGGAGTTGTGTCAGGTTCATGTTGGTTGCTTCGCAGACACTGTCCAGCCATCTCATCCTCGGTCGTCCCCTTCTCCTCTTGCCATCACACCTTCCTAACATCAAGGTTTTTTCCAAGGACTCTTTTCTTCTCATGAGATGGCCAAAGTACTGGAGCCTCAGCTTCAGGATCTGTCCTTCAAGTGAGCATTCAGGGTTGATTTCCTTTAGAACTGATAGGTTTGTTCTCCTTGCAGTCCAGGGGATTCTCAAGAGCCTCCTCCAGCACCACAATTCAAAGGCATCAATTCTTCGGCGGTCTGCTTTCTTTATGGTCCAGCTCTCACTTCCATACATCACGACAGGAAAAACCATAGCTTTGACTATTCGGACTTTTGTTGGCAAGGTGATGTCTCTGCTTTTCAAGATGCTGTCAAGATGTGTCATCGCTTTCCTCCCAAGAAGAAGGCGCCTTTTAATTTCAGGGCTGCTGTCTCCATCTGCAGTGATCATGGAGCCCAGGAAGATAAAATTTGACACTGCCTCCATATCTTCCCCTTCTATTTCCCAGGAGGTGATGGGACCAGTGGCCATGATCTTAGTTTTTTTGATGTTGAGTTTCAGACCGTTTTTTGCACTCTCCTCTTTCACTCTCATTACAAGGTTCTTTAATTCCTCCTCACTTTCTGCCATCAGAGTGGTATCATCTGCATATCGGAGGTTGTTGATATTTCTTCCGGCAATCTTAATTCCGGCTTGGGTTTCTTCCAGTCCAGCCTTCCGCATGATGTATTCTGCATATAAGTTAAATAAGCTGGGCGACAATATACAGCCTTGCCGTACTCCTTTCCCAATTTTGAACCACTCAGTTGTTCCATGACCAGTTCTAACTGTTGCTTCCTGTCCCACATATAGGTTTCTCAGGAGACAGATAAAGTGGTCAGGCACTCCCATTTCTTTAAGAACTTGCCATAGTTTGCTGTGGTCCACACAGTCAAAGGCTTTCGCATAGTCAATGAAGCAGAAGTAGATATTTTTCTGGAACTCTCTGGCTTTCTCCATAATCCAGCGCAAGTTAGCAATTTGGTCTCGAGTTCCTCTGCCTCTTCGGAATCCAGTTTGTACTTCTGGGAGTTCTCGGTCCACATACTGCTGAAGCCTACCTTGGAGGATTTTGAGCATAACCTTGCTAGCGTGCGAAATGAGTGCAATTGTACGGTAGTTGGAGCATTCTTTGGCACTGCCTTTCTTTGGGATTGGGATGTAGACTGATCTTTTCCAATCCTCTGGCCACTGTTGAGTTTTCCAAACTTGCTGGCATATTGAATGTAGCACCTTAACAGCATCATCTTTCAAGATTTTAAATAGTTCAACTGGAATGCCATCACCTCCACTGGCCTTGTTGTTAGCCAGGCTTTCTAAGGCCCACTTGACTTCGCTCTCCAGGATGTCTGGCTCAAGGTCAGCAACTACATTGTCTGGGTTGTCCGGGATATCCAAATCTTTCTGATATAATTCATGGATTGCTGCCTTGTCGTGGCGAAGGGGCTTGAGTAACTCAGAGAAGCTATGGGCTATGCCGTGCAGGGACACCCAAGACGGACAGGACATAGTGGAGAGTTCCGACTAAACGCAATCCACCTGGAGTAGGAAATGGCAAGCCACTCCAGTATCTTTGCCAAGAACGCCCCATGATCAGAAACAAAAAGCTAGCTAGCTAGGTAATTTTAAATGCAATGAGAGAGAGAGAGAGAGAGAGAGAGAGAGAGAGAGAGAGATACTTATTTCAGTTTGTATGTTGTCTGTGTCTGCATCTGTATCATTCTTGTGCTCAATGTAGCACCCAGAAACATTCAGAAACTTTCTTTGGCACTCTGATAGTGACAGAATAAACAAGGTATACATGGAAAGAAAATGCTATGGATCTTCTGGCCTCTTTGACAAGCCTGCCACCCTGTGGCTTCACCACACTGTTACAACATTGACAGGAAATTGGAATTTCTCTTGTAACAACCATCTGTCAGATCTACTTTGACGTTGATTTCTGCATCGAGCAGGGGTTTGGACTTAAGGGCCCTATAGACCCCTTCGAACTCTATGATTCTTTGAGTTTTATCTGTAGCTTAAAAATTACTTGTATTTTATTTTGGGATACAAAGCAATCCTTTGCTAATATTCACCCTTACATATCTTTTATTGCTTGCATATTATATATTAATAAGAAAAAAATTTAAAGAGTTAGTAGCAAACATCTAGTAGCAAACATTAAAACCAGAAGCTAAATTTTGTTTTGAATTATTTTGAAGTGGGCCTTTTAATTTAACTATGCTTTAATAGTTGACCTTGTTGAATGTGTTTGTCTTTTATTTAATGTTACAATGAGCGTCTGCAGGGGAAAAGTTGCTTTAATTCAAATAAACAACCAGGAAATCAATAAACATACTATTTGCTGGATAACTCAGTGGTTTGGGCATCTGGCTATAAAACCAGAGGGTGGAAGTTCGATTCCCCTCTGTGCCTCCTTGAGAGGGACTAGACTTGAGGATCATAGGATTTCTTTCAGCTCTGCAGTTTAAAGTGCATTAACATTTGTAAGCTTTAAAGTAACATTATTTCATGAAATATCACACCAGTTTCTCATGAAAAAGATGACATCTCGCTTCTTCTGAAAACACTTGGATTGCAAAAATTGAATGGAAGACACCAGATTGACCTCAACTGATGGTTTTGAACAACTATTACACACAGGGTTTTTAAAAAATAAATAAATTACTTACTTACTTACTTACTTACTTACTTATTTATTTATTTATTTATTTATTTATTTATTTATTTATTTATTTATTTATTTATTTATTTTCACTTTGCAGAATATATTTTCTGGAGACTTGGTCAGCTTTACAATTTGATTCTTTGGCATAAAGAAGACCTTACTCTTTCAGTTCCTAGAATAGACCTTGGATGCTTCTTGGAGTCCTCAATGTGAATGAATTCCTAGCCTAATCATCATACATTATTAGTCTGTTTATCTTTGCCATGAAGTCTCCATCATCTCTCAACAAATGTTATGTGACCGCTGTTAAGATCATCCCTTGCTGGTATCTTTAACATTTTAGCTCCACCTCACCCCAAAACTTTAGCACAGATGGAAAATTTATGTTGATGGAAACGACAGTCTACACATCTAATGAAGTGGCCTGCAATTATCGAAAATTTAAGCCAAATGAAATTTGATAGTCTTCAAAGTGACACTAGATGATAGTTTTGGTCTCTTGACTGTTCTTTGTAAAATTACTGGGATTGTGTTAAGTAAGAGCAGAACTGCAGTCCCATGATCATGAGATATGACCACCAAAGGCCACAGAATTCGAATTCTAAAAGTGAACTTATAGCACAATTTCCTGAGACATGTTTCTGGTTCGAAAAGCTGGATAGATTTGTTCAGAAAAAAATTGTCAGTTTGACCTATCAGCTGGGGTTGGTGTGGAGTAAGAGTGGGACTGAACAGGGCCCCAATATTTCAACATTAAGCATCTGCTGTGATCACAAGCTACACATGTTATAGAAGGCAGAATTTGGGCCAAGAACTTGGTGTTACACTTGGTTCAGCAGAAGTAGAATCAATTAACCTTGTCAGATAGGTTGCAAGAATCAGATTTGCTGAATGCTGCAATTAGTTTAATGTAGAATTTTGTTTACTTGTAGAGCTCTGACCACAGATTTGACTTACATATTCCTATTTTTTCCAAAGGTGGTTTTGGACACTTCCTCTTACCTTACCAGCTCCAGCTCCTAAATTTCTAGGAATGAGAGTAATATGCTGAAACTTTCCTATAATCAAATGATTGGAAATGAATCTATGTCACACCTTGGAAATAATGGCCAAAATCCTCTTGAACAGTTCGCAGATGCTGTAACTTCCTGAGGCAAATTGTCCCAAATTAGGAAATCACTACAAATATTATCACTTGACACAACTTGTACCCTAAGTCACATATGCAACATATAATATATATGGCAATTTTTAACAAGACAATTCACCTCTAAATGCTACACTATTTGTGTTATGCCAGTGTAACTAGGCAAGAGGATTTGGGCCGATAATTATTAACTGCTGCACAGAGTAGGGCTTAAAGGCTACCAAATAAAAACCTAGATTAACTAGCTATAGTTGCAACAAATATTGAAGAGTGCAGGCAATGACTTAGTGCTTTACATCAGTGGTTCTTAACCTTTTTGAAAGAAACGTCCCCTTGAGCTATTGAGGAAGTTATCATCGCCCCCCTCCCTGAGGTGATATCTTACCTACCTACCTACCTACCTACCTACCTACCTACCTACCTACCTACCTACCTACCTACCTACCTACCTACCTACCTACCTACCTACCTACCTACCTAGTCTCCCTCCCACCCGGGTGCGAGGCAGCGCTTCACGGGGCAAGGATGAGGACCCAAGAGACCCTTTCCTTCCACCCGATCCACACTCAGTGCTCCCCCTAAAGGAGAAAGGTGAGACGTGGCAGGTAGAAAGAGCTGGATCATCTGGCGGTGGCAGCAGCACCGGATCTACTGCCAGCACTGTGGCTGCAGTCGCCTTCACAGGTTTGGCTCGCTCCAGCGCCCCCCTACCGCCCCCCTTCTGTTCTTTCGCCACCACACCGCCCCTTTTCATTCTACCACCCTCCTGAAAAATGAAATCGCCCCCTGGGGGGCATTATTGCCCATGTTAAGAACCACTGCTTTACATAAAGAAGGCAAGTGGTGAACTCATTTTGGGCAAAACCTAACAAAAATAACAATAGTGCATGTTTTGGTAGGACGTGGTCTATTTCAAGCATCTGTGAAATGTTTTTACTCAATATATTAGTCAAGAAAAAAAAAGATTTTGAGTGTAGTAAACACTGAGGACAGCACTTCCTTTTTTCCATTCAGGGGCACATCATCATCCAATGTCCTGGAAACAGGGAGGTTGTCAGATTATTTACAGTGTTAATTCATAATTTTTAAAAGAAATTGCCAAATTAGGTTGTGAAAAGAACATAGATCCAATATTTCCCTCTCTGTTTAAGATGCAAACTGTCATGATTTTTACTGAATTGAGAATTTCAAAACAATTTTTAGGAGCAAAAACAATGGTGCACCCTATAAGAATGTAAATTAATTTATTTGTATATGAATTATTGCAGTAGCAACAACCTACTTTATAAAGCTGCTTGTAGACACAGCAGTCCACAGAAGGTATCCCACTATTTTAACAGCCCAGCTGTAACCAGCCTATTCTGCTGGCCATGGACAGAAAGCTGTCTCTATTTTTTCTAGTCTTGTGTCCAACAAATCCTTATCAGAAGTTGGGAGTGCATCCAGATTCAGGCATGCTTAATGGGAACGACAGAAGTAATGCTTCCCTTCAATAACCCGCAGCTCAGAAAATTACCACATGGAAGGTCAGGAGACCCTGATTCAGGTGTCTCCCCCTTCTTTGAAGGGCTGTTTCAATCCATTTCCAGGCAAAATTCAAAGTGCTGATTCTAACCTATTAAGCCCTAAATGGCTTGGGTTCAAGCTATCTCAAGGACCATGTATCCCATTATGATTCTTCTCAGGTGTTAAAATCTTCAGGAGAGGACTTTCTCTTGGTGTGGCCACTTCCATAGCTGCATTTGGTGGACATGGGTGGGACCGCTCCCAGACTTTGGAGCTCCCTCCCACAAGAAACTAGGATGGCCCCATCTTTGCTATCCTTCTGCAAGCAGGCAAATACCTTTCTCTCTAGGAAGGTTTTCCTCAGTGACTGGCTGCCCAAATGGAGCTTTTAAATGCATGGAGTCACAATATTTATAGGAAATGGCTGATTTGTCAAATATTTGTCACTTTGTTTTCATCAATTCCATAGATCCTGATGAATATGAAGCAATGAACATTTACCTGCTTTTTATTCAAACGTGTGTTGCTCTGGAACAGTGGCTTCCCTCTCTGCCTATGCCTTGCGGAGCAGCTGTTCCTTGGGAACATAGGCAGAGAGAGGGAAGGCTAGGCTGCTGGAAGTTCTGCCAGCCTGGCTTGCTCTCTGTGCCTATGGACTATTCAAGCAGCTGTTCGGTGAGCACATAGACAGAGAAAACAAGTTAGGCTGCCAGAATGGAAACTGCCATTCCAGCAGCCTAGCCAGCTCTCTGTGCCTATGGACCCACCGAACAGCTGCTTGAATAGTCCATAGGCACAGAGAGCAAGCTAGGCTGCTGGAATGGAAGCCACTGCCACCATCTGCAAAGATGGCAGTAGTGGTGGAGGTGGTGGCACAGAGGCGGTGGCAGAGATGGCAGCAGTGACAATGGAGGAGGAGGAGCAGGCAGCAGGACAAGGTAGGGAGGTGATGGGACAGTATAAAGGGGGAACAGGGTGGGCTGTGGGGGCAGGAGTAAGGTAAAGGTAAAGGTTCCCCTTGACATTTAGTCCAGTTGTGTCCGACTCTAGGGTGTGATGCTCATCCCCATCTCCAAGCTGTAGAGCCAGCATTTGTCCAAAGACAGTTCCCATGGTCACGTGGCCAGCGTGACTAGACACAGAACTCTGTTACCTTCCCACCGAGGTGGTACCTATTTATCTACTCACATTTACATGCTTTCGAACTGCTAGGTTGGCAGGAGCTGAGACAAGTGACGGGAGCTCACTCTGTCACGTGGATTCAATCTTACGACTGCTAGTCTTCTGACCTTGCAGCACATGACCAAGACGAACCACCATTTTGGCAGTTTGTCCCCATCGCTAACAGTTGCACTTTACTGATTTGAATGTGTTTTGGTGGTGTTTTTGTTTGCCATTTTTTGGTGTATTATTTGACTCTTTTTAGTATTTGTATTCTTAATGTTTTGAGCTTCAAATATTGTCTTTTAAAAATATAAAGTGCCTTGGGTCCTTTTTAATGAGAAAAGCATTGTTGTTGTCATCGTCGTCATCATCATCATCATCATCAAATCCCTATTGCCTACCAGCACCCCATACCACAACCTACCTAATTCTGCAGGACCTACCTTCTTCAGCCTTTGAGGGTAGGCTTGAGGTGCTGCCAGGTGGAAGAAGGAATAGGAATATCTGATTCCACCAGTGAAGTTGCCTAAATCTGGATCCAATTCAGTATCAATGAGGAAATTATAATTATTTAAACCAATATTATCAGGAACCTTGTGGTGTGGTGGTTAAACTACAGTACTGCAGTGAAGACTCTGACTTTGATCCTGGTAGTTGGATAGAGGTTGACTCAATCTTCCATCCTTTCAAGGTTACTGAGTACCCAGCTTGCTGGGCGGTGGGGGGGGGGGGACCAATATGTAGCCTGCAGAATTAAATTACAAACCACCCAGATAGAGCTTTAAACGCTGTGGCCTGTATATAAGCAGCACACTTTGCTTTAAAGCATCCATATTTATTCCTCAAGCTGCTAATTCACTCCAATTTAAGAAAAACGTTTTTGTTGCCTGTATATGTTATATAATAGACTCTCTGTGAAATTTATGCTGATTTTATACTTTGTCCTTCTTTGTGCATCATTTAATGTGTGTTTATGGTTTGATTTTAATGGTTATATGATAAACACTGGGTTGTACAAGTTAATCTTGTTGAAACTGATGTCATGCTTAGTTACAGGTCTAATCTAGTTCTTACTGAAACTGGTGGGAGTAGAGAGCAAGCAATTTCACTGATATTCATCTCCCTGCTTTCAATGGTAAGTGCAAGGTTTCTGTTGCATGGGGAAGTATATTAGTAATGGGCAAATTACTGGTCAAAATCAAATTTACACGCTGTCTCTTACACTTGATAGGCTTTTTGTTTTTGTACAGGCCCTTCTCTATATGAAAAAGGTGGATGTTGTCATGTTTTTGTTTTTTGTTTTTTTGGAAGGGGAAATATATCCAGCATCCACTATAGCAAGGAAATAGAATAGGGAATGTTGAATAACAGTACTTGGATGCCAGTGGACTAAATAACCTGGATTTAGTATGAGGATCATATAGCAATCAGGCCTTGGAAGCACTACTGCTTAAATTTCTGGACAAACAGGTTAGACAGACTGTCAAGTAACAAATACTGTTAAGTACAGAAGAATTGCAAGAGCAAGCGTAGTTATTATTGCAACTCCCTGAAAAGGCCTGTATAGCTCTTGCTCTCTGCTTCGTCTACTGCAGTTGGCTACGTCCAGCTAACTCACCCTGCAGGAAGTGATGCTTGAAGGGCAGGCTGGAAAAGCGGTAAATGAGACAGGATGAAGCAGCACATACCTGTTCTGGGTGTAAATTGAGGTAAAGTATGCAAACAGTAAGAAGAATACCGCCGCTCCATTCTCCTGATATCCCAAAGGTCGTTGAATGATTTACTGAAGAAAACTGTCCTGTTGTTTGTGCATCAAGCGTCCCTCTTGGCTTGTACCTGTGCTAGGAAGACAATGGCGTTTGGGCCAACATTCCAGGCAGCTGCCATCTGTTTAGCTCACCTGAGCAATCCACAGGCTGTCAGTAAGAGCTGGGCTAAAGTTCGGCACAATCCTAGGAGGAGATTGTTGCTCAGTGAACCATACAAGCAATTTGGAGAGTGGGAAAGAGCGAGCACATCCTCTTGCCAAAGTGTTTTTTCTCCCTCACTGAGGCGCAGCACTATGCTCCCCTTTGTCTGATAGATAAGATTGTTTCTTTCACAGAATATGAGCACTCGAACTATCACGACATTATGATTACTTGGGACAAAGTCAAGGGCGAACAACTCCGATTGTCTAAATCTTTTGGACTGAAACTCCCATTATACCGCACGGTTGGTTATATTGGCTAGCTCATGGGAACGGAAGGCCAAAAAATATCTAAAGGACCATCGTTGCTCGCACCTTAACTAAGTGGGCATATCGCAGAGAGCTTGATACAGCTGTTCACAGTTTCTCCCCGGGTTTATTCTGTTGCCTTCAGAAATGAACCACAAGCTGGCAGAAGCTGCACTGTTTTAAACATTACTTCACATTTGATGCAATGGGCTGAGCTCTTGCAGCAGATGTGCTGAAATTCTGGGACCATATGGCATTTGCAGTGGCTGTGACAGCACTCTTGGGAGTTGAAGGGTTTGTTAGTATTTGGGTGAGTCCTGAAATCTCAAATCTACTGACAAATTAACAGCATAGTCCTACTGCAGTTCGCCAGATGTTCACAGGTTAATTTCACTTTATGTCAAAAGAGGACTGCATAGTTGTTTGATGGCGTGTGTGTGAATTGTGGCTCAATTAGTAAGTTACTCTCTTTTTTAATTTTGATATTTATTATTTTTAAAACAGAAAACAAATACAAAAATACAAATAATAGTGCCTACTATTCACAAAATTCTACTGTGCACCCCATACCCACGGGACCCCATTGAACAATATTTTTATTACAAACTTCCTTTACAAAATTGTATAGATTGTTGTTTAAAAGCTTTCCCCTTTCCTTTCACTAACACAAATTGAATAAATCTACCTCAAGTAGCATAAAAATTATTGGAACTTACTTCCCCTCTTTTCATCTTGAGTTCAATAGTCAATTTATCATTTAATGCAATGTTCCATACTTCACCACACCAATCTTCTAATTTAATATTATTTTTGTCTTTCCAAAACCTAGCTGTTAATATTCTAGCACTTGTCATAAAGTTAGTAATCAATTCGTTCAAATAATAATCAAGATCTATCTGATAATAAATTGACAACAAAGCAATTTTAGAGCTAAATTCAATATCTTTACCAAATATATCACATTTTCCCCTTAAAAATTAGTTTCCAAAATTTCTTAACAATTTACAATCCCTCCACATATGATAATACGTGCCAATTTCTTAATCACATTTCCAACAAGCTTTAGAGCAGTGGTGTCCAACCTTGGCCCTCCAGATGTTCTTGGACTTCAACTCCCAGAAATCCTGGCCAGCAGAGGTGGTGGTGAAGGCTTCTGGGAGCTGTAGTCTAAGAACATCTGGAGGGCCAAGGTTGGACAAGCCTGCTTTAGAGTAATCTGAATTTATTATATTTCAATACCACCTTAAACAGATTTTTTCCTTTATTCTTATCGACATTAACCTTAAAACTCTCATCCTCCACATTTTTATCCAATCCTCTACAGTATTTTAATTTCTGTCTTTAAATCATTTTCACAAATTAATTTCAAACCTTCTATTCCCCTCTCTTTTCCCTCTTGTTCCAAAATTATATTATATATTCTACTTACTACTCCCTTCATCAAAGCATCTTTCTGCATATCTTCATATGATGATAGAAATTGTTCATACTTAGTGCATTCTCTACATTTACTATTAGTTTTCAACCATTCATTTGTCCAAGTGTCTAACTAAATAAAATTATACCATGATAGTTTATTTGTTTGAAGTTTAACCATGAGCAACTTCTTCAATCTTTTTACTCATCCAATCCTTCAGTCTTACAACATTTTAATCATTAAACAAATCTACTAAATCCTTTAGATTTGAAGAAAAATTTTCTATTTTAGTCACTAATTTTAATGGTGAAGTGGAGGGACATAGCTTCTCTCTATAAAGGGGTTTTTCATCTGATTCATTGTATTTCTTTTTACTACATTAAACAAGTATTTTTCAACATTCCCATTTATTTCTGAGGAGTCCATATCCCACCAAATTAAGTTTTCTTTATTGTAAATCATCTCTCCAATAAATCTTAATAGATTTGCAAAATAATAATTTTTTTTACATTAGGCATACCTAAACCTCCTTTTTTGGGCCTTATACCAATACCTTTAATTTATTCTAGATTTTTTTACTTTGATTACAAAATCCATTAACTAATCCCTGCTAATCCTAGAAATCTTCTTCTTCTAATTGTATTGGGAGCATCCTATATAAAAAGGTAATTTTTGGTAATATTTTCATTTTAATGATAGCAATTCTCCCAAACCATGATAATTTCAATTTAGAATACTCTTGCGATTTATCTTTAATATCACTTTTTAGTTTATTGAAATTTTTCTCCTTTAATTTTTGAGTCATTTTAACTATATTTATACCTAAATATTTAATATGATTACACATTTTACAATTATATTTATTCATAAACATTTATTGTTTTTGTATATTATGATTAAACATAATTATTTGTCTTTTTTGCCAATTAATAATTAATCCTGTTATTTCCCCAAATTTTTCTAAGTGCTTTTTAATATTGTTCATATTCTCTAATGGGTTTTAATAGTCAATAATGAATCTTCAGCAAATAAATTAATTTTAATTGTGTCATTTTTTTCATCATGCTCTAAGTAATTCATCATTTCTTATTGCATTAGCTAGCAATTCTATAACCATATAAAACAATACTGGTGAAAGTGGACAGCCTTGTCTCGTACCTCAGCCTAGAAAAATCCATTCCGTTAAACCATCATCAACTATTACTTCTGAAGAATTATCTGAATACAATTGGTCTATAATCCCTCTAAATTTTTTGCCAAATCCCCAACCCTTTATAAGAAGTTTTCGTGTTGGCCATTCAACACAGTCAAAAGCCTTAAATATGTCTAATGATAAAAGTTGCTTTTATTTTTTCCTTTTCTATTTCATATATAATGTTCAAAACTCATCTGGTTAAATTATCCATTTGTCTTCCCTTAATAAAATCACACTGGTCTTCCTTAATATAATTTGCTATAAATATATTTAATCTATTTGCTAATATAGCAGTAAAAATCTTAGCATCTTGGTTTACTAGAGATATGGGTCTATAGGATCCCAAATCAGTTTTATCCTTGTTGGGTTTTGGAATAAGAATATTTAATGAATGCTTCCAAAAAGCAGGCATTGTCTCTCCTTCCATTTTTTTTTATTATAAAACATTTTTAACTTGGGTATCAAAATGGAACTAAAATACTTATAATATTCTGGACCCAATCCATCAGGCCCTGGTGTTTTACCATTTTTCAATTTATTAATAACTTTGGCAATTTCTTTTCTTTAATCTCTTCTTCTAGTATTCTTTTATCGTCTTCCAATAATTTAATTTTTAAATTCTCATTTATATAATTTTCTATATTTTCTTTCATTACATTATTTCTTTTATATAATTTCTGGGGAGAAATCATGAAATATCTTCAATTTATCTTTCATTATATTACAACTCTTACCTGTTCTATCTTTAATTATCCCTATTGAGTTTTTTTACTCTTCTATTTTTACACATTCTAGCTAATAATTTTGAATTTTTATTATTAAATTTAAAAAATGCCTCTTTAAATGCATCAAACCTCCCTGGACTTTCTCTATTTCTAAGTTATCTAGTTCCTTTCTCTTAGCCTGAATTTCTTTTATCTCTTTCTTTTTTAAAAAAAAAAAATCAGTTTGCTAAATTATTCAGATCTTCTTCCAATTTTTTCACATTTCTCTCCTTAATTTTTTTAAAATTTACAGGATTCCCTCCTGATTTTTCCTCTTGAAATTGCTTTCATTGTGTCCCACAACAGGCCTAATTTAGCACCTCCTGCTTCATTTGTTGTCCATAATTCTAACCATTCCTTCTTTATCTTTTCTATTACTTCTGGGTACTGTAAAATATTATTATCCATTCTCCACCTTTTAGAGTCTCTATAATCTTTTTTTATTTCAATCTCTATTGACATCAAAGCATGATCTGTTATTTTAATGGAATTAATTTCAGTATTAACTATCTTAGAAATTAAATCTTAAAATGTGAATATATAATCTATTCTGGAGTAATTTATGTACAGCTGAAAAATAAGTATATCTTCTTTCATAACTTCAATTTTCTCCAAATATCCTGCAATTGGTTATTTCTTACCTTCTTACTTAATATTGTATTTATTTGATAAATATCATTCTGACCATAGAAAGTTTTATCTTTTATCTTACCCATAACCAGATTAAAATCTCCTGCCATAATAACATAACCTTTCTTTGCTTTTTCAATTTCTTTAAAAACTGCATCATAAAATTCTCCCTGTTTATTATTAGATGTATAAACATTAACCAAAGTATATTCTTCCAACCCCATTTTACCTTGTATTATTATATATCTACCATTACAATCTTTTACTACTTTTCCCACTTTGAATTCACAGTTTTAAAAAATTATAATTGCTGCACCTCTAGATTTAGAAGTTCCAAAATTTTTCATATATATCTATATTGTTCATCTTTAATTCATTGACTCCATTTTCTAATTGATGTGTCTCTTGCACAAAGACAATCTCCACCTTGTTTTTCTTCAGTAGTGCTTCTATTCTTCTTCTTTTCACTGTTGATCCCAGACCTTTCACGTTTAAAGTTGCAAGTCTTATTCTTTTACCCATGTAAATTCAAAATTTCTCCTTCCAATAGGTCCCGTGTGCAACCTCTCCTCCCACCAAACTAACAAAAATAAACTAAAACTTAAAATTAACATAACAACACCCAATAGTTGACCACTACCAATCTTGTGAACATATAGTTTTCCCCACTCCACCATAGACCCATACCATAATCACTGGTGTGGGCAAAAGGTGGGGGGAACACACCACTGACATTCAGCGGAACTACAACTAGAACCTCACCTCTGATCTTTTATTTGGCTTTTGCATTTCTACTTAATATTTAATAAAATAAAAAACCCTTCTTCCCCCCTTTCCCTTTAATTATAAATCATTTACAAAAAAGTAAGATTTAAGACTCAGTTTTTAGTAATTTTAGTTTTGTTTTTGCTTTTACTATCTAAAATTAGTATATTTAATGTAATTATACCAGTGAAATATATATATATAAACAAAGAAAAAGAAAAAAGAACAAAAAGAAAGTAGGTCAGTATAGATGAATAAGGAAAAGAGAAAAAATAACACAAAAATGGAAAGAAATTTTAAAAGGGGGAAAACCTTTGATCCATATTCTTCCAGAAATCTGGTCGTTTCTGGTTCAACCTTCTATTTCTTTACTTGTAGTTGGGATTAATTCCTGACTTTCTTCTTCTTCTTCCCAGAGTTTCCAAGCCTTCAGCAGTACTTTACCTTCATCACAAGAGTAGATTTTGAACAGAACCTTGTCTTTCCAAATATTCAAAAAAATAGGATGACATCATTGATATCTGAAGTTGTTTTTCACCAACACTGCTGTGACAGGCTTCATAGATTTTCTCCAATTCAAAGATTCATTGCATAAATCCTGGAAAATCTGTATCTTATTGTCCCGATAGACCAGCTGGTCTTGTTTTTGTTTAATTACTCTCATAAATTGTTCTTTCTTTGTATAGTTAAAAAACATCACTACCACTGGTCTAATTCTGGGGCTTTTTTAGGTTACCCAGGAAATGTGCTCTTTCTATGTCGTGTTCAACCAGATGCTGTGTGCCCATTATGGAGTTAACCCAAGCTATAATCTCTTTTTTGAGGTCTTGTCCGTGTTGCAGTTGGAAATTCATTATTTCAGTATTAGACTTTCTGAGGTTATCCTCCATGTAGATCAGACTTTTATTGGTTTCATTGATTTTTTTTTTTTAGTCCAAGCTGGACTTTTTAAAATCTGATTCAACCCTGATTCCAAGCTCTTTAATTTTGCATTTGACATCTTTCAGCTCCTGTGAAACCCCTGAAATTTGATCTTGGAGTTTATTAATGCTCATTTCAATGGACTTACCTCGTCTCTCTGTTTGATCAAATCCTTCAGACATTTTACAGGACATATATTTTATAGCCTTCGTGAGCTTTTCCATTGCTCCCTGTTTGTCTTTTTCAATTGATGCCCTCGTCAGTCTTTCCAAACTGCGATCGGAAGAGACAGTTTTTTTTCTCTTATCCAAGTGGGTTTTTTTAGCAGATTTATCCCTCCTCCCTGACATAGAGAAATCTAATTAAGAGTAATTATTGTTGTTGCAAGCTTTTCATTAGGAGCAGGGCAGTATGAAAAATCCAGCAGCTTATCGGACCCAAAAGTGAAAGTAGTGTTCAGTTTTAAAACAACACAGTCCTTAGAGATTTTAAATAGACATATTCCTTATCTTTCCCTTCAAAGAATTATGCAAAAAAACCCCACAGTCTT
The DNA here is from genome assembly GCF_051106095.1 of Pogona vitticeps. Lineage (NCBI taxonomy): Eukaryota > Metazoa > Chordata > Lepidosauria > Squamata > Agamidae > Pogona > Pogona vitticeps. The sequence continues at coordinate 116,522,784 of NC_135784.1, forward strand.
CTAGAAGAAGAAATGCATTATAAAAGCTTTTTACCTTACCAGCAATACGGAGGTTCAGCTTTTAGCTGGTCATTCCCCTGAGCGGAAGTGAATAGTAAGTTATTCTCGTAATTTTACATGTGTTTATAGCCATTTTCCCAGGACTTATACTTCTACAAGGAGTACCACAAATTTTTAGCAGAATGCTGTACAAAAAGACGGGTTATACCTGTAACCATGGTTCTTCAAGTGGTCATTCTGTGAATTCACACAAAAGGGTTAAATCAGCGCCAGTGATGATCCTCTCGGAACATTCTAGAGCTTAAATAGAAAAAGAAACAGAGTTTTAGGTTGCCTGCACTGCGCATGCTCTGCCCACCCAAGCCTCAGTTCCATTTATCCGCCACCAGAAACAGCCATATGAGCTGAATACAATCATTTATCTAAGACACTCAGTGACGGATAGTGGGGAGGCCGGGTGGGATTGTGTGAGTTCACAGAATGACCACTTGAAGAACCATGGTTACAGGTAAGTAACCCATCTTTCTTCATCGTGGTCTTCTGTGAATGCAGACAAAAGGGTGACTAGCAAGCTGACTCACCGGAAGGGGGGAGCCATCACTGAAGGACGGATGTCAACACCGCTCTCCCGAAGGTCTAGTCTGTAATGGGCGATGAAGGTAGAGACGTTAGACCACATGGCCATCCTGCAGATATCAGGCACATCAACGCTACGTAAGAGAGCTGTAGATGAGGCCACTGCCCTGGTAGAATGAGCTCTAAGTCCTTCAGGAGGATATCTGTGTAGGAGTTTGTAAGTCAGTGAGATCGTGGAAACAAGCCACCTGGATAGCGTTGACGGTGACGCTGGTAAACCCTTCTTGCATCCAAAGTAGCAAAGGAAAAGTCTATTGGACAAGCGGAATTCCTTCGTCCTTGAAACATAAAAAGCAAGTGCCCTCCTGACGTTCAAAGAGTGGAGCATGTGCTCATTGTCATTAACTGGATTTGCAAACAAAGTAGGTAACACAAGAGGTTGGTTCAGGTGAAAATCAGTAACCACCTTGGGGAGAAAGGAAACATCAGTATGTAGAACAACCTTCTCCTTAAAGAACTGTAGAAAAGGTTGCTCCACTCGTAGTGCAGCTAATTCACTAGCCCTATGGGCCGAAGTGATAGCTACCAAGAAAAGGGATTTAAGGGACAAAAATTTTAAGTCACACTTTGCCATAGGCTCAAACAGAGGACGCATGAGAGCGTGCAGGACTAACTGTAGGGCCACTGTGGTACTGGTGGTTTAACTGGTGGTCTCAGATTCATCAGACCCTTTAGAAAAGCTTTAACAGTTGGGTGCGAAAATAGGCGTGAAGCTGCCGAACCTGGAGGCTGAAAAGAAACAATTGCAGCCACGTAAACTTTCAAAGTAGAAATCGAAAGGTTAAAGTCAAAGAGGTAACAAAGAAACTGCAAAGAAACTGACGCCGAGAGAGGCCCGGAAGGAAAAAACAAGAAACCGGGCCTTCTCGGCGGTGGCTCCTCGGCTGTGGAATGCCCTCCCAACAGAAATTCGTCTGGCACCCTCGCTGGGTGTTTTTAAAAGCCAGTTAAAACCTTGGTTATTCAAGAAGGCCTTCCCTCCAGTCAATTAAGTCTTTCTCTTTTTTTTCTTTGCTATTCCATCTTGGTAATCCTCTCTTTAAATTAATTGTTTTAAATTGAAATTGTAGTTGTAATTTTATGATTTTATATATTTTTATACTGTTTTGTTTTATTTTGTAAGCCGCCCCGAGTAGACATGGTCTAGAGGGGCGGGGTAAAAATAAAATGAATGAATGAATGAATGAATGAATGAATGAATGAATGAATGAATGAATGAATGAATAAATAAATAAATAAATAAATAAATAAATAAATAAATAAATAAATAAATAAGGTCACTGGGGACACAACAAGCCCTTTGGAAGTCGTAAATTTCAGAAAACTTTGACACTTGTAACTGTATAGTTTGGTCGTAGATGGCTTCTTTGCCATTCTTAATACCTCCTTGATCTGCAGGATATCCTCCACGCAGTCAGGTGTAGAGTGTCTAGGTCCGGGTGAAGTATCTTGCCTGCATCTTGTGTCAGCAGTCCAGGAAAGAGAGGAAGTTGAACAAAGTCATTGGTCATCCCCATCAACGTGGGAAACCATGGCTGAAAAGGTGCTATGAGAATGGCGGAAACAGGTATACCAGACCTACAGTCCAATGTATCATGAATGCAACCCCTGATGACCCTGCGCCTCGCCTGGCTCTGGAGGCATAAAGAGGACACTTCCTGTTGTGCTGAGTCGCAAGCATGTCCATGGTCGGTTGACCCAGCAACGACAAAGGTCATTGAAGATGCTGTCGAGCTACCACTCGTGTGTTTGCCATGTGAGACGGCTCAATGCGTCTGCTATCGTGTTGTCTTCCGTCAAAACATGCATAGCCACAGGAAAAACATGATGTCGACAGCACCATTCCCACAACATCACAGTGAGAAGTAACAGGGACTTCGAGCATGTGCCTCCCTATTTGTTGATATAGTACATGGCCGTGGTGTTGTCCGTGACTACTTGAACACCATGACCTTGTACCAGAGGGAGAAAAGCCTTGAATGCTTTGAAGATGGTGAGAACCTCCAAGTTATTGATGTGCAGGTCTTGCTCCTTGTACTGACCATAACGCATGTATCCTGTGTGGGCCGCAGTGCGCACCCCATCCTACTGGGCTCGCATCTGTGGTCACCTGTGTGGTTAGATGAAGAGGCTGGAACGGTCTTCCTATTTTCAGGTGCGGCAGATAAGTCCACCACTGAAGCTATTGAGCCAATTCGTGGGTTACTGGAAGTCGTACATTTTGATGATCTGTCTCTGGATTGAATTGTGACAGGAACCAAACCTGAAGGGATCTGAGTTTCAAGTGAGCGTGAGCCAACCCTGGAGTCGTCGACGGCATGAGCCCCAGAAGACGCTGAGCATGTTTTGCTGTTACACGTGCCCCTGGGCAAAATTTTCTTATAGTCTTGCGTATTTTCAGTATTCGTTCTTTTGGGAGAAAAATGAGCCCTTTTTTGTAATTTATTGTGGCCCCGATGTAGTTTACAACCTGCGATGGGGCCAGATGAGACTTTTTGAGGTTGACCGTGAGACCCAGATTGCGGAGAACATGAAGTATAAATTTTGTGTATTTCAGAGCACGACATCAGGATCTGGAGACCACCAACTAGTCGTCTATATATGGATACAGCTGGACACCATTTAGACGCAGGTTAGCTGCCACCGGCGCCATGCACTTTGTGAACGTCCTCGGCGCCATGGCAAGGCCGAATGGAAGGGCTAAAAACTGGTAAATGGAGTCCTGGAACAGAAATCTGAGGTACTTGCGATGGCGGGGATGAATTGCTATGTGAAAATAAGCGTCTTTTAAATCTACAGTGGTTTCTCGACTTACGAACTTAATCTGTATTGGAAGGTGGTTCTTAGGTCGAAAAGTTCTTAGGTCGAATCTGCATTCCCCATAAGAATGCATTGAAAACCATTTAATCTGTATCTGCTCTTTTCCGTCCATAGAAACTAATGGGAAGCTGCTATTCCGCCTTCTGCCACTAGAGGGGGATATTTTTTTCCTTTTTTTCCCTTAGGTTCAGGAAACGAGGAGGAAGGCAGGGAAGTTTGCAAAGAAATCTTTTTTTCAACGAAGCCAATTTTCAATCATGTTTTAAAGCATGTTGTGCTGATTTTTTTCAGTACAAAGACACACAGGCAGGCTTTTTAGGTGCTGAGCAAGCCTCCCCAAGCCTCTTCAGAGCCAGCCGATCAGCTGATAGGCGGGGAGAGGAGAGGGCAGGAGCGGGGGGGGGAGCACAAAATGGCTGCCAGGCTCCCTTCTGGTGTGGGCTTTTAGCTGTTTCCTGCTCTTTTTCCTGCTGTTTGGGGGCTACCAAGGCCTGGTAAGTGACTTTCTTTTATTTATTTTTAAGTTTCTGACCCTTTTTCCCCTCCAGAAGCCTCTAAGGGGAGGGGGCACTTTTTCCCCTGTTTGTAACTCAAGGGAAGTTCGTATGTCGAGTCCTTATTTCCCCTATGGGGCGGGTTTGTAAGTTGAATTGTTCGCAAGTAGGGTTGTTCATAAGTCGAGACCCCACTGTATCACCACGAATCAATTGTTTTTCCTTAACAGGTTGATTATTGACTCTAAGGTGACCATCCGGAATCGTTGGGGGCAAAGGTAAGTATTTAGAATTCTTAAGTCCAGAATGGGTCTTATGCCGCCGTCTTTTTGGGGAACGGCAAAATATCCTGAGTAAAAGCCGTTTGCGATGTCTCTTAGAGGTACTCTTTGAGTGGCATTTTTGTGTAGAAGAGAAAGAACTTCTTCTAGGGCAGGATCGAATGCTGTAGAAAGAACCTGCCCTAGATGAGGATATTCTGTAAACTTCAGCAGATATCCGGATTGAACAATGTTTAACACCCATGAGTCTCTTGTAATAGTGGACCAATTTTTCAGGTAAAGTGAAAGTCTTGTTGTGGGATTTGATATGACTGTAACCGTGATTGAGTCAAAGATATTGTTTTGATTTCTTGGCAGGCTGTTTGTATCCAGGACGTCGCTGAGAATGCTGTGAACGGTAAGTATTGGAAGAAGAAGCAGTATTGGAAGATCTAGGCTGAGACTGTGCTTTAAATTGTTTATACTGAGGAACCTGATAATATTGATTATAAGGTTTCTTCCATTGATACCTATTATATTTAGGCTGAGACTGTATGTAATAAGATTTAGCCGGCTTCTTAGCTTTGTGAAGATCTTCAAGGTGAGAATCTGTCTTCTCATTAGAGACCAGAAGCATTGAACAGCAAATTTTCAACCTTTGTTTTCACATCCTCAAGAATGTTAGCAGCCCTGAGCCACGCATGTCATTGAAGAGTTACCGCAGACATCAGGACTCTGGATGCCGCCTCCACAAAGTGCCTTGTAGCTATTCCCAGATGCTTCAACGCAGTCTGAGCTTCCTCAAAGGTGTTCAAAAAACCTTGTTTCACATCATCCGCCAACATCTGTAAACCTGGCAAGATCTTAAGCCATAATTGCTTCTGGTATGCTCCTAAAGCAGTTTGATAGTTGGCTACTCTGAGAATGAAAGAGATGAGGGAATAAATCTTCCTGCCTAGCATCTCCAGTTTCTTTCCCTCCTTATTTGTGGGGGTAACATGGGAACGCCCCGTAGGCCTAGTACAAATTGTTTCTACTATCAAGGAGTTGGGTATGGGATGTTTGAGGAGGAACTTAGTATCATTTCCAGTAACACGGTAAACGTTTTCAGTGCGTCTGGAGAGTGGAGGTGTTGTAGAGGGCTGGTCCTAAAATTCTTTAATGATGGTAATCAAAGCAGACAAATAAGATAGCATTGGAGGAGGAGAGCGCTCAGTATTAATATCTCCAAATATTACGTCCTCTTCCGGTGGGGTTGGTGCATCCACCTGCAACTTAAGAGTCTTAGCCAATCTAGCAAGCATTTGCGAATACGAGGAGAAATCCTCAGACGGTGAAAAGGCATGCGGATCACCCGTATCTGATCCAACAACTTCGCCCTCAGGCAAGTCTTCTGTAATAGGCTGTTGAGGCAAGCCTTCATCAGAATCAGAAACTTCAGAAAAGGGGGCATCTTCATTGGAAGAAGGAGAGCACATACGTTTCCAGTGTCTAACATGAGAAACCATTCCCCCTGGCACGGGTTGCTAAGAAGGCAACACTGCCTTTGATGTCGAGAAAGTGGAAATAGGAGCTTCCATGGGCTTTTCTACAATCTGGGCAGGCTTCGCAGATCCCTCGACCTCGAAATGCTGTCGACGTTGACACTTTCCGGTGGTGACGAAGACGAGGAGGAGAAGGCGTAGACGTGCTTGGCCCTTTTTCGATGTCGATGTTTCTCCTGAGACGTCGAGGAAGAGGTAGAAGTATATCTCTTCCGGTGACGCCGCCAATGTCTCTTACAGCTGGAAGTCGATGTCGAAGAGTCCTCCGAACTTGACTTATGTCGACGCCTAGGATGACAATGGGGCGATCAACGTTGGTGCTTGGAAACATGTTTGGTCTTATGCGTGTGTTTCCTAGGAGGAGACGTCGGTCTCGACGGCACCGAAGAGATTGAATGAGCCAAAGACGCCCGCCCGGTGGAAACAAGGCTGTTCAGCATTGACACCAAGCCTGTGATGGCATTAGCAAGCTGACTAGGTGTTGGAGATTGAAACCCTGAAGTATGGGGTGGCTCAGCCTGTCTAGGAGGTAGAGAGGCGGACACCTCTGACAGAGACTACTTATCCCTCGGTGAATCTTCCATTAGCGGGGAAGGGATGGTTGCAGAAATAGCCGGTACTTCTTCAATTGCCACCAAATCCTTAGCCGACTTCTTTTTTGTTTGTTTTGCAGCCTTGGGCGCCGCAGATTTAAAAGAAGCAGATTTTTTAGAGGGAGCCGGCTTCTTCACAGGCTTGTCTGAGGATTTTACTGGAGCCTTGGAAACAGGTGGTTGGACAAGGCTACTTGAAGTAGAAAGGTTGGCGGTGGATGCAGGGAATGCCATAGCGGACGGTTTAGAGGCGGCCAAAGCAGCGTCCCAAATATGGTATTTTAGTCGCTGCTGGCGCGCACGTAAAGCAGGCTTAGTAAATGCTTTGCAGTGCTTACAGTCCTGGGTCGAATGTGCCTCACCAAGGCAAAAAACGCACCTATCGTGTCCGTCCTGAAAAGGGAGCTTCCTATCATAAATTACACACCGGCTGAATGGACCTAAGGGGGACATGAGCCGTATGCCGTAGCAATCGCGTCAGGCAAACCGTTGGTTTAGGCGGGAAAGAACCGAGGCAACCAAGTCTGAGGGGGAAAACGATTGAAAAGTACAAGAGCCAGAACCGAGTCAGGGTAGGAGACAAGCAGAATAGTCGGTAACATGCAAGAGTTAGAAAAAAACGTTGAAATCCAAGAAAAATAGCGAAAATAGCAGAGCTCTGGCCGAAAGGAACCACTTCACACGGTGGAGAAATGGAACTGAGGCTTGGGTGGGCAGAGCATGCGCAGTGCAGGCAACCTAAAACTCTGTTTCTTTTTCTATTTAAGCTCTAGAATGTTCTGAGAGGATCATCGCTGGCGCAGATTTAACCCTTTTGTGTGCATTCACAGAAGACCACGACGAAGAACAATAATTTCAACAATTCTTTGGGAAACAATTCTTCACAGGAGCTTAAAACGTAGACATATTGTCTATAATAAACTAATGTTTCCTCAACATAGCTGTATTGACAACCATTGTTCTGGTTTTCTTGTATTTAGCAGCCAATTGTGTATTTTAACATTCCAGCTGTTTTATAGAAAGCCCCTTGAAAAGCTGTTGAATTAAAACTCAAGCCTTCTTCACTGAATGTTCACAATGAAAAGGAAAAAAAAGGGAAATCCCAGTAAAAGGAAATCATTGCTTGGTTTGCATGTGGCGTGCTGACAGACTGAATCACATATTATTCTGTAATGGCAAAGCGAGCCATCAAGTACTCACTGGGAAACTGCATGCATTCCTAGCATCCCTAACAATTCCAGAATTGGCAACAGTGGAATAGGTTTGCATCTACAGTAGTATATTGGTAAGGGTGACACTTTGGGCATATGCTGTGTTGAACAGAATGCCAGAGTTCTTAATGTATCTTGTGACTTCATTTCTTTTTACATAGTTCTTAATACATTACATTTCAAAAACCACCAACCTGCATTGTATTCATTTTAATCAGGACATTTTAAAAACAGAAGACATTAAATTCACCAGGGTTTTAGAGACTTTATTTATGTATAAACAATTTAAACACTTTGCCATAAATTATCTTTGCCTGTCTCTATTCTTTGCTTAGCAGCAAATTAAAATTAATATAAAAACTCAATGAACAATTCATACATGTATTTTACAAAAAAGTTCGTACCAAAGTTCTTATTAGACTCATTTTTATAATTTTTTTTAAATATTTTTTCCCTCTCGGTGACCATCATGTGATTGTCTCAGTTTCTCGACCAAACAAACACACTAATAATTTTTTTTCTTTTTTTAAAATCAGAAACAGTGATTGTGCCTTCTGGCTGATGTATGTACAGGGTGATCTGAATTGGTGCCCATTTGCAATAGTGTTAACACAATGCCCACAGCTCTACTAGAACTGATACCAACAAACTACTGAATCTAAACAGACTACACCCTGTAACTGTGTTATACTGTCCACAATGGAATCTTCAAAGACAAACAGAGTATGAAATTTATCAGTAGTGATTTATAGCCACCATTTTGAATTGAACTTTACACTCTGCCCTCTTTGAATAAATTAACCTTAGGCCAGACAAAAGCAGGGTCGGAGTGCAAGTGCAGGTTTCTATTCCTTAATATAATTCTGTTCCTATTTCCAGTGCTCTGTTGCGCCTGTTCTCCTCTTTTCTTCCAGTTGCTACACACAAATCACCCCAGAAGTCATGTATTAAATGCACCTGTATTTTGCTTTTAAATGAAAAACTTCTAGAATGTTTATCAAACAAGCAGCCTGAAGAATCTTTTTTTTTTCTTTTCTCCATCAGCTGGTCTAATGGAGGTGTGAGTGGCCCTCTTGGATTTCTTGAAAGTTTGCTCACATGTCAATGGAGTGAGGTAATATAAGATGAGGCCTTCTTTTTCCATATGTTTGTTTCAAATTCTTTTTTTTCTTTAGACCCAGAACAAGTGGGTCATACTTATGGGGTACTTTTGAATTTGCACGGTTTAAAGTTCTCAGTCTGGCTTTCGTCCACTTCAGGATGTGGTTTTTAATCACTTGGACAGCAGCATTTAACTCAAAAAATGTGAGCTTTCTTGCCACTTAGAATCCCAAAGTAGCCCAGCCGAGTGCCCACCCCCATCGGTCTTCATCTCCTTAGGAGAGGAGATAACAGTTGTTAACTACTGATTCATCCAGAACGGATGACAGCAGTTTTAATTTGTTACCTCTTTCCCATTTCATTCTGTCTTAAGAACTGGATGTTGCTGCTACTGTCTGCCAGCTCTGGGTACTGCTCCACTGGGAGCACATAGTATCCTTCATAACCTTGAACCCGCCCTGTGCTCAACAGCTGCTGCTTCTCTCCTTCAGTCCACAGGCGGCTCCCCTCTTTGCCATCCCGTGCCTTCTGTTGCTCTTTGGCCCAGGCTGCCCCCAGAGCTCGCTGCCGAGCCTGGTCGAGCACTCGCGCCTTTTCTTCATCCAATGTATCAGGGGTCAGGCCATAGCGTATGTTAAGCAGCAAGGTGGAGTACTGGAATTCAATGTTTGTAAACCTTCGAGTCCTTCCGTTGATCAGGAGGGTGGGCTGAGACACGGTCACATTTACTCCACTGTCCAGCACCTTACGCCCACTGGTCATTGCCAGGGTGACCAGGTCACCGTCGGAGGAGCCGATCTTGACAAAATAATGGGTGTCCTTCCCCTCAATGCTGTAGTGCATCTTTTCCAGGTAGTAAGCATTGTTAAGCACTGAGGCAATCTTTCGGCTGTCTTCAGTCGTGATGCTTGAAACACCTGTGGTGACTCTGCCTTCTTTCACAGCAAACATGATCCCTTTGCCAATGATCGGAGTGGCGGTTGCAAACCAGTGACCTGCTTTCTCTCTAATGTAGGCATGCAATCTTTTAGATATGACTTGCCCCTCAAGGGCCATGAAGGCTTGATTGTGTCTCTCTGTTGTTTGCTGCACTCCAGTAATTAGCTACAAAAAAGGAAAGAAAGATATTTGAACTTTTTGTAAGCAAAGATTTCAAAGAATTTCTTTAGAACCCATTAAGTGTCCCTTTCACCTCGCTGATTTTTGCAGTCAGTTGTCAATGGCCAGAATCCTATAGGTTATTTACACTGACATAAGTGCAGTGACATGAATCACAGTGGCAAATTATCACTAGTCAATGAGCCATCACTTGCACTCTTCGCTGAAGGCAAGTCATGTGATACAAATCCACTGCTGTGATTTACACCATTGCACTTATTCTGGCATAAATAACTAGTAGGTTATTCATAAAATGTAAAGCGTTTACACTCAAATTCAGGCCTTTTGGCCAGTGCCTGTGCAATATTGCTGCCATGTACTCAGTAGGAGGTTGCTTCTAAGAAATGGTTGGAAACATCACAACACAAAAGGATCAGGGCACTCAGGGCCAGCCAGTTAGAGCACAGGACATATAGTACGAGCTGTGTTAGCTGCCTGGTCAGGCTCAATTTGCAGCAGTGGCTGGCCTTTAAAGTCATCAACAATTGGAGACCACTTTATTTCAAAGGTTGACAGTGCCCACATGATCTTGCCCAGGCCTTAAGATTGACCTTTGGGCTCTACTTGTAGCCCTGCAGTCAACATCCATGAAGTTGGTAGTTGAGACAGCCTGCAGCAGTGTATCCACCCCACAACATAGCTTTAGCACTCAGACCTTTAAGAAGCCTTCAAAATGCATTTGTTTCAATATGTTTTCTATTTAAGGAGTTGTGAGCTGGGTTTTAAACTGCCTTCAGTTGCAGCTAGCTTTTTAGTATCTGTAATGGCATTATTTTGTTTCAAAACAGGATTGCTTTGGTTTATTTTAATAACAGTTTTTATGGCTTTAATTATCTTTTGTCAGATGTCTTGGAAAAGCTTTGTCTTGAAAGGTAGCATATTACTACTTCGAAGGAAGGAACACTTGGGATACTGTACACTGCCACATCATTTCTGTACTTTCTCTAAATCTCAAAACATATCTTTAGAGAAATTATAGAAAACATCAGCATAATCAGGCAACTGATTGGCCTTTTCAGTGAGAAAAGAGGAGGTGTGACAGAGGTTGATCTTTTTTCATAAGGAAAGTGGTTTGATAAAAACATTTCTCCCTCCATAACCCTAGCATTTAGGATCGGCCAATGAAGCTGACGGGAAAGTTGTGAAGATCAGAAAAAGTAAATAATTTATATAGCATATGCCTACCCAATGGAGTCTGCTTCCACAAGATTTGGGGATGACCAGTAAATCCATAAGTGCTTGTCGAAGCAGCTCCCTACTTTTTTAGCATTTGCAGGCAGTAGCCAAAAGTGGTGTGAATCTCACTGACAAATTGCCATAAGTTAAGAGTTTAGCATTGGCACTTCCTGTTGCATGCCAAGTTTAGGTAAATGTCTATGCTTACTTTCTTGAAAAGAAGTGATGGGTTGGATTAGAAATTTACCATTATCTGAGACTAGAATGACATGTAGAAAAAAAACTAAATTGGTGATGGATCGGGAAATCTGCAGATTCTCAAGAGCATTAAGTTCAGTGTTTCACCTGTACCAAGTACTACCTTTACCTATTCTGAACTGATCATAATTTATAGGGTCACAGCGTGGATTATATATGAGTAGCTGAAACTCTAACCTCCTACATTATAGTTTGTGAGACAAACTTACTTTGGAAACTGACAGTAAGTCTCTATGGATACTAACTCCTAGATCGTGAACTGCCTGATAGCTCAGAGGTTAAGGTATCTGGCTATGGACCCAGAGTTTGGGAGTTCAAGTCCCTACCGTGCCTCCTTGACAGGGGCTGGACTTGATAACCCATTGGGTCCCTTCCAGCTCTGCAGTTCTAAGATGATGAGAAGTTTAACTCTATTCCAAACGAGCACAAATATCTGTTATTGGAATATATACATCAGAAGTCCTGCTAATCTTTTGCATATACTGTACGTACATGAGCTCTCCAGGTTGTAAGCTTTCTTTATCCACTTTCCCCAAACTACGTACTGTGAACTATAGTTGCTGACATCACCACACAGAAGATGAGAACAAGAAAGAGCCCATCTCCAACAGGAGCAAAGCAGCCCCCAGCTCCAGTCTTGAACACTGCTGCAGCTGTTGTTCCCATCTGAGTCATGTGGTAAAGAACAGTAACTGAAGTGCAGTATCTTCATTGTTTCAAACATAATTCAATGTGTTTCTAGTAGCTGGAAATCTTACACATCTGTGGCCATTTTTTTAAAAAAAAGGGTTTTGTGTATGAAGTTGGCTTGTGAATGAAAGAGATTCACACATTTTGTCTTGACATCATGTCAGCAAACAGTGATTATTACAACAATAGAAGGAAATTAGTCCCAAATTTTTGTAACGCTTTATTCAAAACAGAACTTTAGTTCTTTAATCCAAAACAAAAGATGTATTTCATGTTGTATGCCAATGTTCTAAGGTAATAGCTCAACTAACATATTGGAACAGAAACTGCGGTTGAATTTTTACAAGTAATTTCTCAGCTAATTAATGGCACTGTCCCCCAGAAATCAAAAAGAACCCCTCCCAAGGTACATGGAAGATAATTTTTAAACTATTTTCAGTCAAACATACAAGCTTTCTTAATATCAGAATAACTGCATGTGGTGTTCACCCTTGTTATGTTAAATACGTCATGCATTATTCATGTTTTATGCTGATGTGGTTGAGAGGTGGGGCCACTAGAGGTGTTAAAAGGTGGAGCCTGAGAGGAGAAGGGGAAGAGAGTTGAGGCAGAGTTAGAGAGAGAGAGAGAGAGAGAGAGAGAGAGAGAGAGAGAGAGAGAGAGAGAGAGAGAGAGTTTGGGAATCTGAGGAGTGATTAGTCTGAGGAGTGAATAGTAACCTGTGAGATTTAAATAGAAGATTGATGCTTGTTGAATCTGAAGTAAATAGTTATGAATTATTATAGAAACACCTGTAATCAATAAATCTGTTTTATTCAAAAGACAGTGATGAATGGACCTTTGTCTTTCATAAGTAAAGTACATTGATAAAGAAATCAACTGGTGGCAGCGTGTGAAAAGGTGGTTTTGTTGTTGTTGTTGTTGTTGTTGTTTTTCTGAGTTCTCTGTTTTGGGGAAACAAACAGGGGCCACAAAGGGGCAAAACGTCACAATGCATTACAGTTGTTAATGTTTATATACAGTGCAAGGTGTAGTGTGGGAGAGGAGTCCCTATCTGTTAGACCTAGTACAGTCCACTTATTTGAGCCCTGAAGAGCTGCTTCCCTCCAAAATCCTCCCTTATCCTCCTTATCAGGAAGGCAAGTGTGTGTGTGTTTGTGTGGTGGGGGGGATTGCCTATATTACCTCTGATGAGTTATTGGAGGTAATGTGTGCCTTCTCTTCCTGCTCATTCCCCCTGTTGGAAGAAGGGGAGCAGCATCACTTGTCTCATTCAGAATCCCCAGGAAATCCTGGGGAGTCTTGGAGCAGCTGACCAACCCCAATGCCACCCATTGTCTCTCTCTGTATAGAGAAAAGAGAGGGTGAGGTGACAACACAAATGCCTCTTAGCCAAAACAGCCTTGGGGACCACAGACTATGGACATACTCCTGATGGGAAGAGAGTGGTCAAGCCCCAATGTCTGATTTCTTTAACACTGTTAATAAAAATAAGATTTCAAGGACAAACAATGGAAGATTTTAATACTGCTATCTCAACAGTGACCGGCATCTACAATGAATAAAAGTGCACAAGGTGAGACCTAGCAGATTCAGTTCACATAACAGGTGATTGTGTGCCTTTACCTTGTTAGATAGGCTTGCTCTTGCTAAATTTCCTCTTGCAAAAGAAAGACAAATTCAATGCAGGGATATGAATGTTTCTGCTCACCTGTCCATTTTCACATGCCTGGGACTCTGACAGTTCATAAGGAGGTGGCACAAAGTACATTTTTGCTCTTGGAAAGCCAGGTATGATGTTGCTGAGCTGAAAACCAAACATCACTAACCAGCTCTTCACATCTAAGGATAAAAAGTAAATAAATCTGTGAAACCTGAATGTGAGGGGTAAACATCCACAGAATTTCATATTAACTCCAAATTATAAGGCAGAACAGAGTCTTTAATTGACAGTCTAAATATTATAAATACCCTAGCAGATAATATAAAAGATACAATATGATATCTTTTATATTGTGATATTTGTGTAAAGAAAGAGAAAAGTGATGTGTTGGGTCTCTACTCAGTTAGGGCTATTCAATTTAAAGGAATCTCAAGCCTTCTGTGTATTGTAATTCCTGATGCTCCTACTACCAGGATCAATGTTATAACACTAATGTTACAATTGTGTATTGTGAGGATTATTCCATGAAACTTGCATCAAACAACATAATCTCAGCAAATATTATTTTACTTTTGTCACCCTTAATATGAAATGAAGGGTGGATGGCAATGGGAAGGGGAAATGACACTGTATTTTTTCCATAAAAAAAAACAGGGGTGGAAGAAATTCTTCTTCTCAGCTAAAGGCTGTCAGCTCTCACCATTAGCTGTTCTATAGGTATAGAAGACCATTAAAAAATGAAAGTGAAAGCAAAAAAGAAAACAAAAAGCAAGAAAACAAAAGTAACATTTGATTCTATGGCTGAAATCCAGTAGTGGAACTTATGCCATATGCAGCGGTTGACATCTTCAGCCACAGTGAAATTTTGTGAATTCAAAATTCCAGCTCCCTCCCAAGCCCACCTTGGGATCCCTTTCATTGTGGGGAAGTCATTGGTAAGCTGGAGTACTTGAGAAGAAGTCTTTAATTTTGGGAAAACTAGGCCACCAGGATGATTTTACCAATGGCAGTTATTTTAGGAAATTAAAAACTTCCTTCCTTCATCCTGTGGTCCCCAAAGGCTTCCCATTAATGAAAGTGATCCCAAGGTGAGCTCATGGACTTGGGAAAGGGAGACTGCAAAATTTTAATTCATGAAGAAGCTGACTTTGATGACCTCATCAACCTTAGGCACCATAAGTTATGCAACAGGATTTCAATTGATATATTAATAACTTAGGGTCAAGAAGGCCACGGTTTATGGATACCTTGGGGAACAATTAAAGAAAAGCAGCACTGAGTACTTCAGTCACCAAAGATTTAACAAATTTACTGAAAGACTGATTAACCTTTCTTCTCTGTTTGTGTGAACAATTGCTAATACAACTTCAAAGATATATTAACAGTTCAGTCACAATTTGTAAATATGTCAAGGCTAGAGAAGCCAAGGCAGCTCTTTCATGCAGAATTATTCATTTTTTAAACTAGAGATGGACACGAACCACTGGTTTCGCAGTTCGTGCCAGTTCATTTTTGTCCAAACAGGTGTTCGGTGCTTCCCAGTCCCGCCTCCTCTGGCAGGCGTCCGCTTCAGCTGCAACACCTGGAGCGAGTGGGACAGGGAAGTCAGGGCACTGCCTCTGGGTGGCCGCCTACCAGAGAAGCCAGGGCTGGGAAACGCCAAACAGCTGTTCGGACAAAAAATGAACTGGCACGAATGGCCAAACTAGCACGTTGTGCCTATCTCCATTTTAAACTAAAGCCTTCATGTTCAGAGTTTTAAAAACCTGCTAATTTCAGGTTACAAACTTGTGAGATCTCACTTTTTTTTTTGATGAATCCTTCTCAGAATCCTCAGCCACTGGACAGGCTAGGGGCAGCATTCTGGGAACAGCCCTCTTTTTTAAAAAAAGCAAGTTTCCCAAGCATTTCAGTCCCAGCCATTTCCACATTCAGAATATCTCCCACCTTCCTGCAGCTACTTAGCAGCTTCTGCGGGTGAACTGCAAATCGAGACTTCTAGGAAAGTTCTTTCCTTCCCACCACAAGAAGGGAATCATTTACATTTCAACCCTCTTGATATCATTGACTGTTCCTTGTTAGTCAATGATATCAAGATAACTGCTGCATTGGGGAAAGGGGCCTCATGTTATTAAAGAATAAAATCTTTGAGTGCAATGCACTGCAGATTTGATTCAGAAAGAGTACTGTATCTCTGAAATAAATCTTAATTGCCTTTCTTTTAAGAAATAGCAGTTAGATCAGCAATGAACGATCACTTTAAGAGGCAAATTAATACACGTAGAATGGAAGGTTAGAACTTTCATCCCAACCCAGAGCACACAGGTTGGACTTCAGACACCTCTAACAGAGGCTTTTAGTGTGTAGTCCATCCTGCTTTGAACGTAGACTTTCACAGAGGATTCAATAATAAATAATGTAACCCTAACCCCACTCCCATTTTTTGTTTAAGATGGAAAAGCAGAACAGTTATAAAATAATATGTAACCGGCAATACTAGGAGCCACCTGGAACCACCATCTAAACATGTTTCAATAGTTCTCCATATATAAAGGAGGAATACTTCATTTAAATCTGAAGTTAGCTATGAACAGGAAAGTCCTGTTGGACTTCAGTTAGGCACAATCAACTTTTAGTTTAGGTAACTTCGGATTTAACAACATAGTTTTAAACTATCAGGGTTTTTAGAGCCTTCCTTTTTTTGGGGGGGGGGGTTAGGTATAACATCTTACTAGGTTTGATCCTGTGCCTTTGCCTTTCTAGTATGAGGACATAATTTCTGGGACATTGTGAAGAGAATCTTTCCTGTTAGGAGCCTGGTTTCAGCTCTCAGTTTTGAAATGAGTCAGTTTAGCTGGCTTCTGCTTAAGTTAACACTTCTCTCAGGGGCCCTCTTTCAAGGGAATAACTAAAATCACCTTGCTAAATAGCAGAATGGCTGCAGCATTCCGTCCTGTACATTCAAGGAATCAAGTGTGTTTAACATTAAGTCTTGCAAAACTTAATTAAGACTTCTTAGAAGATACAGCTTCCATTCAATAGTTCTGATTGTTCTAGCAGTCAGCTTAGGAAATTGATTTCACATGGAATGAGCATTAGGTTGTTTTTATTATGCAAATAAACAATTAACTTTCTGTCCTCTAATCATGTGTGCTCAAGTCCCACTTGAATGCACCTTAACCCCACAGAACCAGGTACAGGGTTTCATCACCAATTTTTCCAAAACCTTCGTTGTTGGAGATGCTGTCATTAAGCCACCAAACTCTTCTACTCCATTGCTAAGTGAGCTTCATAACTTCAGCTACACTAAAGATGAGCTTCCCAAAGTTTTCAAGTGTGATGGATCCATAGCCATCGCTTGATACTAACGATTTGGCCAAATGTACAATCCCATTCTTAGCATCTTTCTACAAGGTCCTTAGATTTCTAAACCACAAATTATTTCTCACCTGTCACATAGTTCTTTAAATCCAGTTCATTGCTGAGGGGGTTGTTGCTCTTGAACATGTACAGGTTGAACGGGGCGGGTTCCTTACCAATATTTTTCCACATAGTATAGTCGGGAGAGGTCCAACGTCCAGCCAAAACATCATAATCCCTTTGAGTAAAGTGGACCAGTTTTGTTAAGGGATCATAGAGTCCTCCATGAAATCCAATGACTATTTGGAAGTCTGGGTTAGAGTCATGATATATCTCCCCATATGCTGTGTACTGTAATTGTTTGATCATTAAGCCATTGATACTGAACACCGCCAATGGTGTACCTGTGTTATCTGAGGCAACATAGTATTCTTCTCCGCTGCTGCTTTCCATTGCAAAAAGGTGACCTTGCAAATCATAATAGAGAGAAGTGATTTCTGAATTGGAATGATTGTATACATGAGTTATCCTGGTAGGATTATGAAGATCAGCATAAAAGTACTGAAGATGGTGTCCCAAGTTAGTCTTGTAAGAAGCCCGTCTTCCTAAACCATCATACCGGTACTGAATACTCCACCCACTTGCTTTATTATAAGCTCTTGTTAGGAGGCCTTTGGAATTGTACTCAAATATATCAGAACCTCTTTGACACAGAAAGCCATCATCATCTATTTTATACTGCACATCCCCCAGGCGTGTAATCCTATCTCTCAGATCATAGCGCAGCGGCATCAATCGGACACTGTTTCCAGGGTTCAAGAGATGCAAGTTGCCATTGAGATCATAACTGTAACGCCAGTTTGGCCTGTCATTGACTGCCACACTCTGGAGCTGCCCATCTCCATCGTAGTCATAGGTGTACTTAGTTGTGTTGGCATAAGGGCCAAGCTTCAGTTCTCTCTTAGTTACCCTTCCCATGCTGTCATATTGCACCGTCATCCAATACATGAGTGATCGAAACATTTCATACTGAACTTCTTTAATGCGTCCATGTGTATCAAAGTGTTTGCTCAGTGTCATCACAGCCGTAGTGATGATTTGATTTATATCATAATAAATGACCCCAAATTTGCCGAAGTGCTCCACTTTGCCTGAGATTTCATCGTAACGATAAAGGTCAACTGGAAGAGGTATTTCACTTATTATAGGCTTGATACTAGCAATTCGAAAACTATTGTCATGATAGGTATAATCAAACCTTGCATTGACCATACCTTCCTCAGAAAATCTGTAAATCTGTTTGTCAACCAGAGGTCCGATTTTGCGATAGCGGATGGTACAAGAAAAGCCACCGCTCTGTAGATTAACCATCTTCAGAACTCCAGTGGTTTCATCGTACCCAAAAGTCACTGCTGTACTGTCATATACAATCTCTGACAACTTGGATAATTTCCCATATTTGTAGAAAACCTGCCGACCACTTCCTAAAAAAGATGTTTTCAAAATCCTTCCATCATCACTGTAATCAAAAATTACTGAGGCATTACTCTCAGGAGGATTATAAATATTTCGAATATAGCCAATAGATGTGTGAGTGGACATGGTGTGTCGAGCAATGCTGGGCATAGTGACAGCATGCAGTCGGTCTGAAGAATCATATTCAAAGATGTATTGCCGCTGACTCTGAAGTAGTAGCACCATGGACTATTGAAAAACAAATAAAGAATATAAATTAGATGTGGTGTGGTCAAGCATGCACCAAATAGGCTTTTGAATTACAATCTGAAAAATACATAAATAAGGGGAAATGGAGTACTTGTTCTAAGTAGGTGACAGTTCCATCCAGCGGTGTTAATATATTGCTAACATATATGCTAAGTAATTGCTTAAAAATCCTCATCAATTCTTAAATATTAAATAAAGATGACTATATAACAGACATTTTGTCAAATCATATGCAGTTTTCTCACTTCATTTTAAAAAAGTAATGCTCTGGAAGTAAACACTATTGTGGAAAAATAAGAAAATACATGTACAGGGAAGTTAAATAGTGATAGTTTTAGATTCCTCTGGAAGACCATAATATGTAGATTTTAAAAAACAAACAGAAAACACCCACAAAGCTAAACTAGGCATAATAAATAATTCTGAGAGAAGTTGTGGGCTACTACTTCATCACTTCTAGTATGTGCTATTCTGTTTGTACTCTTACCATTTTCTACCATACAATGATTTTTGGCAGTTTTTTCATGGCTAGATTTTGAAGCTAGATTTTGGTAAAATAGTTCATTCTTAAAACCTGATACGATTTTCAGTAGCTACCAACCAAGTTCTTGCCTGGAACTGTTGCCTCATGCTACTTTAAACTAGAACTAATTGTCTGAGTTTCACATAACTTGGTGAAGACAAAAGGATCCCTTTATAGTTCAAATACTGGAATTCAGCGCATTTAGTGACACACTGATTATGGAAGGTCAAAATATCAATTTACGAAGAAATAATTTCTAATAATGCTATGTACTCTGAAAGACACTTACTAAAGAGTTAACCCCAGTGGACACAATAGTGCTTGCTTGTAAGTAAATATGCACAAGATTAGGCTGCTACAATCTAAAAATGTGTATGCATGGTACATAATAACAGCTTGGTTAGTAAATATGTGCTTTATGTAAGTGCATACGTATGCTTAGCCAAATTACAGGATAGGCTTCTGCGCATACGGTACTGTAGCTCATATGAAAGTTACCTACTTTTTCCAGGTAGGTGTAACTCCATACTTTGCCATCTGCAAACATGCGGGAAATAATCCTGCCTTGTTTGTCAATATCTGTCTTTTCACTCATAGCACCACGCTGAAGTCCAGCCAGCCGCCCATTGGAGAAATAAGATACATTTACAGCAGCAAGACCACTGCTGGGTAGCCAGAGAAAAGGACGTCCCAGCTGATCATAAATAATACGTAATGTAAACTTCCGGTGATCATCATATATTTTCTCTGTACGAATGTTTCGGTCATAATCAATAGACAGCAAGTTTCTTCCATGGACCTAATTGAACAAAAGATAGCTCAGTGAGTAGCATGTCCTACAAATTCGCAATACAAAAAGCCCTGATGGATTAAAAAAAGTGATAAATATTATTAATAAATATCAATAATAATCATAAGAGTAATGTAAGAGTGCTTAGATAATTCACAAGCATTACTACTTTCTTATAATTTAGCTGGAATAATTTTTTTGTCTAAAAATACAGTCATCCTAAAATAATGGTGTCTGTTTACACATTAGCCTTGTGTTCAAACTAGTTCCTTTTTCCGTATTGCGACACATGCTACATTATAACAATCACAATGGAATATCAATGTGCATATAATATGTAATTATTATAGCAATATAATATAATTCCTAATAATAGACAATCCCTCTCCTACAGAGCATATAAGCAATTGATTTTGAGTAACTTGTGCTCAGTATAAAAGTGAGAGGACAAATGTTAGTATAAAAACATAGTCAAGATTTATCAAAGAGCTAGTGGGTGTGCATAGTGACCTTTTGGATGCATGAGATATTCACCTCCCTGCTGAGTACAAGGCAGGATTTAAATAGTTCTTTTGGGGTATAGAAGAGGCAGGACTTATATACTCAGTGAAATGTTTTTCTTCACACAGCTGAACACTTTCCCCCTGATTTAGCCCCAATTGCTTCTGAAATTCTCCCATGATTTCAAAAGCAGTTTGTTATGGCATTCCTGTTTGTGCAAAAGACTGAAATTCATTTGGGCCCATCAAACCAGTTTAAATGAGCTAAATCTATTTTTAGTCCTCAACAATGAGAGAGCCCGCCAAAGAAACTCCAGGTGGAAATGCATTTTGCACCTTTGGGACCACCACTGAAAAAGCCTCTAAACTCCCCCCCCCAATTCAGTGCCTCCTACAGAAAGGCAAAGAAACATTTTAATTGCTTAACTTGAAATGTGGGCAAGTTTATAAAACCAGTTAATACTGGTTCTATAATTGCAGTTTACCAAAAGGTGAAGGTCAAAGGCTGCATGAATGTCTTACCTGGTGAGAAAGAATTCTTTTATCCTAGCCAGGGCCAGCTCTGCCATTAGGGAGAAGCAAACAAGCAGCTCAGAGCAACCCTACAGCCTGAGTGGGTCATAGGTGTGTACCACCCCCTGCAGTTGTGCCAACTCCAGGACTTGGCAGGCGGGGAGGGGTGGGGTGGGGGTAACAGGATGGACGCAATTCTGTCTTTTAAAATATACGAGTATGACATGACAGACAATGACAGCCTTCCATTTAAAGAAAAGCATCTTGTTTTAAGAGCAGGAGCAATTTTAGAACAGGATCCTCTGAAACGTGAAGTGAATAAGGCAGGTAAAGTACACAACACAACCCTCATCGGTGAGAGCCCTCGAAACCCTGCTCATTCACACATTTCCCTGACTGTGGGTAGGTTTTTCATGACTACCCTCATCTTCCTCACTCCAGTGATGCTAAGTGTGGGGGTGGCCTGTATCATAACCTTGAGGAAGTCCATATCAAAACTTTGCATTATGAGTTACCGTAATTTGGCTTGCCCATGGTCTTAGAAAACCAAAACCTAACCTGTCTAAGGATTTAACTGGAACTAAATTTGAGAGGACAAACCCTTGCCAGGCTGTGAGTCTGTGGGAGACAGCTAGCAGAGGTTCCTTTGGACAGAAGCAGATCTGAAAATACTGCCTGGAGCTAAAAGTGTTATGAGCAATTTTTACACCTAACAGTGTTCAATCTCTACAGGTCGCAGTCTAGTAATTGCAGTGCTGTGATTCTCATAAATGATATGGGAGTTCAGATAGTACACAGGACATAAAGAAAGATGGACATTCGAAGAGGGAAGGGAAGAGAGGATCTGAAGATATAGATGGCACAACCATTCAGAATCACATTGGGAAAAAGAACTTAAGCAGTTCTTTAATTTATTCTGAAAGATCAAGCTCTATTTCCCCAGGCCACCTCTCAAATTCTAACCACTTTTCCCTATAGCATTGGTTACTTTACATCCCTCATGCTTTTCTTATGGCCCCATTCGAGCAGATGAATAGCTTAGCTTCTAAGGGAGTATTCTGTGCCTTTTCTCAGCAAGGTGCTGTACAGTCCCAGTCCAGGCGAAATTACTGTTGACTACTGCCCCAGGGAAGACCATTAAGGGATGGGAAGAGAACAGACAACTACATCTGCCCAAGTAGAACTCAAGACCATGGGCAATTTTGTCCCTGCTGAACAAGCCTGCTGCCTGATGAGCTGAATCACAGCCAGGAAGCTCCTTCAGTATTATTTAATGACAGGCCAGGGAACTTTGAATCAGCAATGAACACAGCCAGCATTCATTAGTCCTCAACGCCTCTCTGACGGTTTGGGCAAGAGCCTTCACTGGCTGAGAAGAAAGCCAGCCAGGAAGCTGAAATGTCTCTTCCTCGCATTCCTGCTGCAGGAGAAAGTATACACAGAAACTGAGGTGGAGTAGTGCAATTAGCTGCCTGTGTAGCAGAAACCAAGTTTGCTTCACATCCAGCCTTTACGGGCTAGAGACATTTTCTTCATTCATAGCCTTGAAGAAATATTTTTAAAGTAACAAAATGTCTTAGTTAATCTAATTGATTTGGGCTGTTTCAAATTCCTGGTAATAGTTAGTCCAGGCCCACCACGGGAGAGCAGATTTGGAAAAGAATTCAGAATCCCAGGACCTCTGGAGATTGAATTTGCTGCGTCCTTGACAGCTGCAGCGAAGGATACAAATGCAACTGGTACAGCTTTCTCTCTTGCTGCCTGACCTACAGCAGTTGGAGCCAGGGGTGGGCAACAAGGGGACCTCTAATTCTTTCTAGACTGCCATCCAGTTGTTGCCAGCACAGCCAACACTGAACATTCATGAGAAGGCCACACATTGCCCATCTCATCAATGAGAGGAACAGACACATATCTTGAGAAGGGACAGAGCATGATAGCCCAGCCCTCCTCCAGGAATTAAGTATTTATTTGTTGTTCTTTCCCCTCAGTTGCACACGGTGCATAAGTGGATGTTTACATATGGAGAGCACTTTCCTCAAACATAATATTTATTCAAAATATTTTACCCCACTTTTCTCCCTTAAAAGGATCCAAAGAGACTTGCATCATTAAAAAGGTCTTCATCTGCTTGCAAAAGGATAAAAAAGATGGGACGAGCCTGGAGAGCAGTATCAGAGAAGAACTTCTTCTGTGTCCCCACCAAATTCACCTGTGAAGGTGGTAAGGGTGAGTAAAAAGTCTCCCCTGACGATCTTAACACCTGAGGAGGCTCATGATGGAAGACACGGCCCTTGAGACAGCTTTGACCCAAGCTATTTAGGACTTTATAGGTTAAAACCAGCACTTCGAATTGCTCCCCGACTGGCAGCCAGTGTATCAGCTGTAGTTGGGTGCTGGTGGTTTATGTGATTCCAGTAACCAGCCCCAGTTAACAATCTGGCTGCAAAGTTTTGGACCTATGGGCATTTCCAAGTACTTTCCAAAGGCATCCTCACATAGAGTGAATTCCAGTAATCCAGCCGGGATGTAACTAAGGCATGTGTCACTTTAGCAATAGTCATGATAGATACAGGAAGTATGCTGTTTTTACTTCCTTCTCTGATGGTTCGGTAACTTATAGTTCTCTTATGTTTTAGTCTCCTATAGATTGACACTCACCTACATTTGTCTTATACTTAAGTGAAAGAATTTCCTCCCTCAGCCTTAATATTCAGAATGCTCAATGCCCTTCCCTTGATGATCACATGGTCATAAGAAGAAAGCAAATACTCTGGATGTGATTGGAATGATACTTGAGGGAAGTCATTTTCAGACCTGATGGTCCTCCAGAGAAAGCCTCCCCTCCATCATGACAGAGCATTTCCCGCAGCTTTTTCAAATGGCAGCTGTAATCTCTGAATTGGTCCTTAGTTACTGCAGTCTATGCCAAACAGATGCCAATTCCCACCCCCACCCCCATTTATAGGCAGCTGTCACTTTCTTTAGATAGAGCTTTCTGAAGGTTGTAATGCTTTTCACAGCATGCAAAGAGTTGGTGACTTTAGAATCTTTGAAAGTATGAACAAGAAGTTGTAGTAACCTTACATTTAGCATGTGCTACAGCAAATGCTTTAGTATGAAAGATAAATAACTACATTCACTGGAGATGGACCAAAGAATCCAGGCCAGCCCTGTAATCTAACAAAGCTTCTTAAGCAATTTAACTGTGAATGAACCATTAATAAAATAGAAGTCTTTAAATTAGATATCTTTTGACAGCAGTGACTACTTAAGAAGCATTCATCAGTTCCTGGGAATTTTTTCTTCAGCTTATATTTTACAGTTGCTTTGATTAAGCAACACTTTCTCTTATCCAAATTTAAACAGCACATCAAACAATATGGAAATAGACCTCAAGCCTTTCTTCAGGACATGAAAGTTATTTTGAATTATTTGCACAGTAAGGGTGAGTCCAATTCCCACCCCAGCCCACTCTGCAGGAAATCAGTTACAGAGAAAGTAATTTTAAAATTAATACAACTTTGTATTTGTAAGGAAATAATTTTTAATTATGGCTCATTTTCCTCAATCTAATTTTTTCCACTTAATGAAGTAGCTCTCTTTTTACCATAGTCTTCATTTCCTCAGTGGATAAGTCGTAAAAATTACTATTCACACAGGATTTCCCCGAGAAGGTTTTGTCAAATAGAGTGTCTCTGAAGTAATGAGCTAGCTTTAAAAATGGATCTTAGTAAAGAAAGTCTTTCTTCTTCAATTACTCTCTCAGATTTCAGTGGTACCCTCAAGGAAACAATCCAAATCGGCCTGCATTTTGTGTGTGTGTGCATGTGTCCATGAGGGTGGGTGTTGAATGAGAAAGAGAGAAGTCATTGACAGTTATCTTGAGGATGGCAATTCTCTCAATGGAATTCTACAAAAAGAAATGGAAAATATTACACTAATCATGCACCTTTCCAACTTCTTAAAACTTAATTTCTCTCTCTCTCTCTCTCTCTCTCTCTCACTCACTCACTCACTCACTCACTCACTCACATGCATACACACATATTCAAGAGGTAACGAGACCAATGGACAGACAGAGAGGTTAATCAGCTGAGGCACACTGTTGTGCCGTGTTTGGGACTGGGAGTATTTCAATTTTTACATTGAAAAAAAGTCTTTTTTGCTTAAAAAAAGCAGCACAACAGTGACCAGAATCAAACTTAAGATTTTACTTTGGAGTCAGTGAAACTGCATAAAACATGCTGGTGAATTATAGCTAATTAACAAAGGGCTGGGCGTGCACCAGTGCCCAACACTTGTTTCACTTACGATTTCTTGCAACAACCTGTGAGACTGCCCTTAGTATAGACTCAGTTCCCAACTGCAGGTGATGCTGTCCTGTCCCTCCAGCGCTGCCTGGGGTCCGTACTGCAGTGGATGCAGGAAAATGGGCTGAGGCTGAACCCAGACAAGACAGAAGTTCTGAGGGTGGGCACCCTTGGGGTTGGTGGCCTGGGTGGCTCTCTCACATTTGGGGGGGCTGACCCTGGCTGCTAAGAATGGGGTTCGCAGCCTGGGGGTACACCTGGACCTGATGCTCACCATGGAAACCAAAGTGGTGTCGGTAGTTCGCACTGCCTTTTTCTACCTTTGGTGGACTGCCCGGCTGCGACCCTACCTTGACATGGGGGCACTCACTACCTTGGTACATGCGCTCGTAATCTCAAGACTAGACCACTGTAACGCGCTCTACGTGAGGCTACCTTTGAGGCTGATGCGGAAACTTCAGGTGGTGCAGAATGCAGCGGCCAGACTCCTCACCAGAGTGAGAAAACACTAACATATCTCTCCTGTTCTGGCCAAACTGCACTGGCTGCCCATCCATTTCTGCATTGACGTCTAAGTTCTAATGCTTACCTATAAGGCCCTAAATGGTTTAGGACCTTGATACTTGGTGGAGCGCCTGCTCCACCAAGATCTACTTGGATCACCCGCATGAGTCAGGAGGTGAGGCTGAGGAGCCTGACGCCGAGGGAGAACCAGAGGGAAAAGACATGAAGCCGGGCCTTCTCAGCGGTGGCTCCTCGCCTTTGGAACAACCTTCCTCCGGAAATTCGCGAGGCCCCAACACTAGGTACTTTCAAATGCCAACTGAAAACATGGATGCACATCCAGGCCTTCCCTCCTGTCAACTACTGATTTCTTTGCTTTGCTATTTATTATTTATTTATTCCTGCACTATTTGTTATTGTTGTACGCTTATGTTTTTATGTTTTTTAAAATTGTTTTTGATATTCTGTAAGCCGCCCAGAGTGGTAGAATATACCAGATGGGCGGGATATAAATCGAACAAATAAAATAAAATAAATAAACAGGATTCTGCCCAGCATGTGCAGTGCTCACTCAAATGAGCTCACAAATATTACTCAGAAAACACACAGCAGCTGCTCTGAAATGTCATTTTCTAATGACAGAGCAAGAACCATCACAGAATATGATTGGCATGTTATATTCACTACAAAGAAGACCAAACAAAGCAGCTAACTCCTACTCTCCCTGGTAATAAGAATCACATTATTACTAATATCATGGCTTAAAATTACCTAGTACGCTGTTTTGTTTTTCTTCTGCTTCCTACACTCATACCAGTTTTTCCATGAGGCACAATAGACAATTGCTAAGGGTGCTTGTTGACTTTTCCCACAAACATTACTTGTATTATATTAAGTTAAAAAAAAGAGAAGTCTTCAGGGGTGTCTGCTGTGCTTTGCCTGTATCACGTATCGTTTCTGGCTGATCACTTATTTTTCTCAGTAGCTATTAATACTCATCTACATAACAAAATTACAGCATAAGTCTTAATTACGGTTTTTACCTAATCAATGAGAAGCAGAACTTTATGTACAATAAGCAGAACGAGGCAGAAACACAACTCCCTGTAATCTTTGCATAGAGTGCACTCAGTCAAAGCCTTTCCTTTATGAGTTCTAATGGCTGAGCCTGAGTTTCTTCCTGATCTGGGCTACAGACTTTCCTTGAGCTGTTATCAATGGTATTTAATTATTTTGTTTATTCATTTAACAAATTATTACCCCACCTTTCTCCTTAAAAAGGACCCAAGGTGGCTTAAAATATTGAAAGATAATATTTAAAGTTGAAAACAATGAGTATACAGTGGCATGTTATATCATTAACAGAAAATATTAAAACTAAGAACAATAAGTATATAAATATTTAAAGGGGGGGGGAGAAAGCAAATGTCACTCCGAGATATGGAAACCCCCACAGTGGAAAACATAAGTAGTACTAAAATCCAGTCAAAGCAGTAATGCACAATAATCTATCTCAAAATCACACACAGGTAGCTAATTCCTGAGGGAAGGCTTGCCTGAAAAGAAAGGTCTTTGCCTGCTTTTGGGAGGACAGCAAGGATGGGGCCATTTTGGTGTCCTTTGGGAGGGAGTTCCAAAGTCTGGGAGAAGCCACAGAGAAGGCTCTTTCCTGTGTCCCCATCAGATGCACAAGTGAAGGTGGTAGGATTGAGAGAAAGGCCTCACCTGATTATCTTAATGTTAGTTCCTTGTATAGTTAACAGCCATGGGTTCAAACGAAAGGAAGGGGGGGGGGAATCTTCTATGTAGCCCAGCTCTTTCTTTCCATCAGTGGCAAGCCATCCTATACAGTATTGCAATAACTGCAAACATCTTTGGGTTGGGAGTCCCATTGGCTGTCCTGTAAACTTTTGGATACTGTATCTTTCCCTGCTGTGGATGCCGTCACAATTGCTGCCAATAGCTGGACAGGAATCACAGTGGCTCTCTGTTAAAAAGTGAGGCCAGAATACCCGCTTGCCTCACAGAGCCCCAGACTAATGACACTGAGGAAGCAGGAAGAGGAAGCAACAGGACTGCTAAGATGGTGTCAGCAGTAGCTATGCTTTTGAAGCCACTCTGCCAATATGAGTGGCATAACGTTGGAAGCAGCATCAGCAGGGCAACAGAATGAGGATGAAAAAACCTTGAGGGGGGGACATGCATGTAGTCCACAGCCCATGGGTTGCCCACCTTCTTCTGCAGAAAGAATGGGTAATCCAGAGGTTGTTGGATTGTCCCTCACTACTGGTTGTGATCACTGAGCGTGAAAGGAGTTATAGTTCAACACTTCAAAGTTTAGGGGAGAACTTCTGGTTCAGGAGGACTGGGAGACAGCAAATCAGAATCCTCAAACAATTATTTGGTAATTTTTCACATACTCCAGTAAGCAACTGGCAGAAGTCCAAATAACACTTAAAAAAAAGTCTGCATTTTCTCAAAACCTGGAGCCAGAATGCAAAGTATCACACAAATTTATTGAGATAACCTCCATTAATCACATGCCTTCATCTCTAATCCTCATCCAGGAGTGGACACTTTACCCAGGTGTCACTAACTGACCTGAGTGGTGAGCATTATGCTTCCTGTCTCTTCCTTTACCATATTTTTTCTGGTGCAGCTGCTTTTATTTTATTCACAGGGAAAAAAAGCTGAATTAGAATAAATGAGATGCAAATGCATTCCATGCTTTCCCTCTTGTTTTCAAATTGCACTTTCAGTCCACTCAACCTGCTATAATCTCATAGCGATTTTCATTTAAAAGAGCTAAATGGATATGTGATTACTGTTACAGGAACTAACACAAGACAATTAAATGCTGAGGTGTTGATAGATAAAGCTGTGTTTTGATTTGCATATACATGGTGCAATGAAGTCTGGCAAGAATTCAACTCTACAACTTGTGTGTTTAACTTCTGCTAATTACCACCAGTGACTTTATTAAGGTTTTACTACTCAGAGCCAGGATTATAGCCATTTATTTTAGGGCCTTACTTGTTAGTTGAGAGTAGAACTGATTTCACACATATCCATAAACCCTTAGAATGATTGTTATCAACATGATGCTTCTATAGAATAGCACTTTACCCAGATCACTTACACAGCCTGCATGAGACATGCAGGATTTAATTCCTAATGTCATCTAGCAAGCCAGTCACCCCCCCAAGTGAGTCCTGTTTCATTTATACAACCTGAGGTCCTGCAGAACCCAGTCAAATCGCACACTCCTTCTTTTAGAGATTTCTGGTATCCCCTCATAGATTCTTGATCATGACCATACTTTATACCTCTTTGCAGGCCATATGGTAAGGTGGTTTGTGTGATTCAAACTATGCATTTCTGGAATGCAGAATGATTGGAAATTTGTGATGACAACTGCTAAACCACATAGCTTGCTTCTTGGACAAACACTGCGGCTTGTCTGTAAATAGGCACCTTGTGGCATTTGCCACCTAATCCTATGAGATGCAACACTAGCCATTATTCAAGCATGCACTGAAAGTTGCAGTTACTAAATAAGGAAAACAAGAAGGAAATACCAGTCTGTGAAACCAATAGAAGTTCCTGCAGGATAGAGCTAGGAACTATTCAAAGACAGCTCTCTGTTTTGTTAAAACAACACAACAAAACGCACTGTAAGACTTGCCCATGCTGTTTTCCACCCTGCTGGGATTGTAGCAGAAGTAACTACTCACAAACTGAGTGTGAAACTGACCTGGGATAAAGAATCTGTGTTGCACTACCTGGTTTTGGAAAGTGCTTCTCAAGTAAGATTGTCTGTGTTACCTTTTCAGTCTTTTTTTTAAAAAAATGGCCAGGCTTTCTTAAATGTTTAACTTGATAGTATTTTATATGTTCATTACCTTTCAATAAGGCTGTATCATTTCAATATTTTGTAAACTGCTTTGAAATGTTAGACTCCAGAAAATGCACACACATGCCAAACATAGTTCCATACTGGCTAATTTTCTTTAAAAACACATATAACCAGGGATTGTCCATGGTCTTAGCAGTGGGTTAGGCCTTGGTCTGAAGTGACAGGTTAAGGTCCCCCCACCCAACGTGGGTCAGGAGGAGCTCTTGGTATAGCTAAAGAGTAACTTTGCCACATGGAGGATTAAAATAAGACACTTATGGGCACTAACATCAACATGAATGGACCCTGGGATAAAAGCAGCATTCCTAGCCACATACCTCTTTGGCCTTTAAATTTAACTTTCTATCTCTAATTTCATATACTGTATGTCTGTGGCAGTCCTATGTTTGAAGCATGGATCTATTCATAGGTAGCCCTAATATCCTGCAGAGCTCTTTCAGTTCTGACAGACAAACAAACACATATTCACATGTGAAAATAATATAGGGCATTGGCCGGAAAAAAAAACAGCAGTGTGTTATACTTACCCTGAGTTTTCTTCCAAACACAGTAACTTTTCCTTTAATCTGTTCCTTTCTGAGGCGCCATTCTATTGAATTTAAGCCATTTTCCATTGGCAGTGAAATGTTGCATCGACCTATTGTTGGGGTCACAGTACCAGCAAGGACATGCGGCTCACTGTGGAAGCTAATACTCATTCCATTGGCATACATCACCCTCAAAGTGCCATTATTGCAGAGTTGATAGCTGTTCCTCACTTGATCTAGAGCAATAATTGGGGGGAAATTACTTAATGCATTAGTCATAAAGAAAACATATTACCTAATCTACTAAATTTTCATGGTGTTTTTGCAGATTTCAAATGATGTTTCCCAGCAATTACCGCTTGTGTCACGGTAAGGTGGATATCTGAGATGTTATTGATTTATGTAAAGAACTGTACCTATTAAATATCTGAAGCCTAGAGAGATACTTCAGTTTATTAGAATTCTGTTTCCCAGTTGCTCCTTAATTGTAAATAAAAATGCATATTGATTTTTTTAAAGCAAATATCATCAATATTTGTGGATACATACATAATTTGAGAGAAACTTGGAGGAAAAATGATTTTAATTGAAATGCTGGGCCAACAAGAAGTCTTTTCGATTTCAAAATGCAAGGGGGGAAACGGAAAATGAAAGCTGGCTTTTTCTTAGAGATCAGTAAGCCTATCTTTTCTTTCTACATAAGTTTCAGTGCTGCCTTAGCAGATATATGGCACAATTATAGATTAGGTCTCAGTCCCTAAAGCTTGATGCTCACACAGAATGAGCTGTCAGACACAATCTATTGTGTGGATGTCATTCCTCATTCTGCCTTGAAGAACTATTACTAGCCAACCAGACAGCTGGCCTTTTACTGATTGACAGAAGTTACAAAAATAAAACTTTACATTTATGACTCTGTTATAGCCTTGCCTGGCTGATGCAACCAAATCCGTTCTCTAGAACAATTTGAAAAAGGAGTTTCAGCAGCAAGACAGCACAGCAAGCCGCTGCCATGAAAGGACCACTATCCTTTTGTCAGAAGGAAAATATCTACATAATTAATCATCTGGTAGCAGGGAAATAAAACAATCAGAACCGAGGAAAGTAGTCCATAAATGTTGACACTTATATGCCGGGAAGCTGTTGTCCTATGACAGTGTTTGTTTTCAACGACATTGCCACTTAATTAAAAAAACATCCTCTACAGAATTTCTTTAGCTGTGGCTTTGTTAAGAGTGTCATTGCTCTTTGCAGTATGAGATCACTTTCGGAAATCTCACATTAACCGCAGGCTATGGCATACATTTCTATTCTTAACTTGAGAAAGCAGGATGGTCCAAGCCTATATGCTTCTCTCAATGATATAAGCAAGATGGTATTTTGACAGCCCAGATTCTTAATCTCAGACGAGAGGCAAACAGGTCAAAGGCAAAGAGTTAAGTCCAGAAGAAAAGGTTATTTAGAACCACTCTGCAGAATGTTGCATCAGAACTAACTTATACAGTATATTCAAGATATAATGCTTTACACATATCAGTGCACGAGATGAAGTAGTCATCCTCCAGTACAGCAGATGAGTAATATCTCTGGAGAAAGCAGAATACTTCTATGTGAAATGTCCTCTTTTGGAATGCCCTTTAGCATGTAGCAAAGGCTGTCTTTGTCAGTTCACAGCACAGGTCAAGGGTCAAATTAGACAATGCTTTAAAGGCATAGCTAGTAGCTATAGCTTTTATTTTCCATCTTATGTTAGAGAAAATGCCAGGAATGCCAGCTGAATTTGAGTCTCTAGCACCTGCATATTTATTTGTTTTAACTAGAAATCAGGTAACTATATGAGGGGAAATTGCAAGGCTGGATGTTGTAAACGGATGCCTACCTAAATCAGCATGGAGAAAGGAGAATGTTGCTGCTTCTCAAATGCAGGTCGGAGACTCCTGCCATTGTTTCAGAATTAGGAGTAGGAAACACCAGGAGAGAACCGGAATTACCATGGAAGAAATATTTGACTGGGAACTGAGTAGAATAATTTCTTCAGTGTGAAGGTTAAAAAGCTAATGCTGTCTTTTAGAGAGGAGAAAGAATGAAATTTATAACATATGTCAATTGTATTATAGCAAGGCCTGGAAGTCCCAAGCCATGGTTTCCTAAATGTCTATTTGAAAGGGGTTTGCGATCAAGAGCAAAGAAGATCAGAGCATGTTGAATGTCTTGATTTTCTGACATGGAATAAGACACTGTTGATTTGGGCCTCTGGTACCTCAGCTAGCTCTCCTTTGCGGCAGAAGAGGGCTGCAGTATGTTACTTTTTTTAAAGAAGTCCGGCCTGATGGTGAACCTGAAGATGGATGCTTTTGTACATGCTAATATCAAGTAATACTTTGAAAACAGTAATTACTCACAAAGAACTAATGTACCATTCTTCTCCTAGGGTCTCTTTAGAGCACATTGAGTATAAATGCTGAACACCCATGTGTGGTTGAAAGAAAGTTAAACTACAGTATATGAGATCTGGTTCCAGAGAGGAATGCAACTGAGCTATGCCAGGCATACAGGTTCCACATGAGGAGCCTGCCATTTTTCATGAAGCACTGAGCCGTTGCTTGGTCAACAGACGTCGTCTGTCTGACACTCAGGCTGACTTCTCAATTGAAGCAAGGATCTCCAGAAAGGGACCCTCCCATTGAAAGAGAGCAGATTATTTGGAACAAGTTCAAAGGAGGGCGACAAGGATGATCAGGGGGCTGGAAACCAAGCCTTATGAGGAAAGAACTGGCCATGTTTAGCCTTGAGAAAAGAAGACTGAGGGGTGATATGATAGCACTTTTCAAATATTTGAAAGGCTGTCATAAAGAGGAGGGACAGGATATGTTCTCTATCATCCCAGAGTGCAGGACACACAACAATGGGCTCAAGTCAAAGGAAGCCAGATTTCGGTTGAATATCAGGAAAAACTTCCTAACAGTTATAGCAGTATGACAGTGGAACCAATTACAGTGGTGCCCCGCACCACAACAATAATCCATTCCCCTGAAATCGCTGTTAAGCAAAAACATCGTCCCGTGAAAACAGTTTTCCCATTGGAATGCATTGAAACCCATTTAATGTGTTCTAATGGGGAAATTACCTCGTCGTCCAGGGAAGATCGCCCATAGAGGAAGCCATTTTCCAAGCACCGATCAGCTGTTAAAATGGCTGCCCTGTGAAGCATGGGTCTGGAAAACATTGGGCACCCATTGTGCGGAGCCGGAAAACATTGTTGTGTTGCGAACAAACAGTTCGCAAAGCACAGACCTAATAGACATCAAGAGAAAATACCCCATAGGAAACATCATTTTGCCATCGCTATAGCGATCGAAAAAAAGTCACCGTCCTGTGGATTCATCATACAGCGGGGGCGTCTTCTAGCAAGGTACCACTGTACCTCGGGAGTTGGTGAGTGCTCCAACACTGGAGGCATTCAGAAAGAAAGATAATCACCTGGCAGACATGCTTTGATTATATTCCTTCCTTGAGCAGGGAGTTGGACTTAATGGCCTTGTAGGCCCCTTCCAACTTCACTTTTCTATGATTCTATGATATTTCTCATTCAAAATCATACCACCAGGATGCAGAGGAATGAGTAGGAATGTGATAAAAAGGAAGGTCATTTTCAGAATTATCACAATCTTAGTTGGAATGATGATGTCAAGTTTTGGCCACAGATCCTTCAGTCAAGCCAAAAATCTCATTTGGGTGAAAACAATATTTTTCAGCAGAGGCCTGATTAATTTGTTTTCATTTAACCCTTGCTTTTCTCTCAATCAGGGGTTCCAAGATGGGACACAGTGAGGTACAATGTCTGCTTCAGACAAATGAAATAAAGATGTGAGCATCCTTGAAGAACAAGACAGTGTGTTTCAGGGTTAGCATTTAAGGCAGGTGAGTGGCATGTGTTGAGAATTGGCTCCAGCAGCTTTGAAGGGATACAGGTCTGCTTCAAGATAACAGCTTCAGCTGCAAGTTGAACTAATGCTGAGGTTAGCATCAAGTATGAGGCATATATTTCAGCCAGAATGTAAGATGTGGCTCAGTTTCTGAAACACCAGCAGGGGATTTCTTCAGTTTACATTCTACAGTCCAGAAGAATGAAGCTCCACATCTCTATCCTTGCATTTAAAACAAGCATGATTCTTAGATTGCATAGTACTAAAAACTATTTAGAAATCAAATAATAAAAAAAAATGGTTTTGTGTAAGAGACCAGCAATTCATTCCACCACCATCACAGCTGAAACTGAATACTGTACTAGGAAGGTGGGTACTATGAACACAAAGACCAGACGTTCAGAGGCCTACAAAGCCAGGTCTAAAAGAAAACTCACAAGTGTGATGAACAGTTCCTGTAGTGTTGAACAGATGGATCTGCATCATCTATATGATTGCCAGATTTCAGGTCACTGGCCGAAATCACAGAAAGTTTCCCTGGATACTGATCTCCCTTCATTCCTAATGGCCATCATGGCTCGCTGGTTCAGTACCTAAAGCTATTTGGTCCAAGCACATGCATCTACTGGCTATCTAACCAGTCACCTTCCCCTGCCACTGCCCTTTTGGCATGCCAGCACTGAGGTTCCAGTACAAGCTGAGAGTGGAGCAGCAGCATCACAACTAATGAGGCTTCTTGTTCCACAAGCCCTTGCAACGGCACTGCAAAGCTCAGGATAAAATGCACAGCCCCACCCCTTTTCAGTCCCCTCAATGTGGCATAACAAAGACCCACCACCTGATCTCAGGTTTTAGCACTGAAATGGGATATGGCCGACCTAGTGACCCCAGCACCAGCACACAACATATAATATTCAAGCTCCATGTGTGGATGGTAGTGGTGATAACAGGGACTTTCCTGAACTAACAAGTGATAATAAATATTAGGTGATCATAGACCGCACACTACTATGAATGCTAGAAATATGCTATATTTGCACGCTGGCATTGTTTTGCTCATACGCGGGTGTTTGAGAAGTGTGCTCCTGTACCTTGAACAACAGTATAGGATGCTTCCACAGATGAGAGGTTGGTGATTACTGTGACATCATCGTCTCGGTTGGAATTTTCAATATCGATAGTAATAGACTTTTCCATTTCACGATGAAGGCTGGTTACTACACCAGTAGGGCGAGTTACATTGGTCAGGCGTCCCTCATGGTCATAACTACAAGATGCAAGAACGAAGTTTCATTACATGGCTTTTTTTTAAAAAAAAGACCTACATCTCTCTTTCTCTTTTACCTCCCATGCATCCATGCTGAAATAAAAATGATGATGAGCTGGAAAAGTAGCAAAAGCAAGTAATTTCACTTAAGATCAGTAAGAGGACACATGTTTTCAGTGATCAAATTCAGGAAGGGTGTACCAGAAGATAGAGACAATGCATGGTTAGCTTCATACACCAGAAGAAATTATAAACAAAGGACCAGAAATATATACATAGCATACCTCTGGGAGTGTTCCCTTCTACTCAGCATCACACAGTATCTGGATATTCTGTCAAGCTCTTTACGAAGTATAATCATAACTCTCTTTTTTTGCTGCTGTTTACTAAACAGATTTCTCCCATTCCCCTACCCCCACCCCTGGTGTTAACTAGAAATACTGAACCCAAGTTTTCCAAGTTTTGAATGGCATGGGAGGTTTCATGGGCTGTTTGGCAACCTCCCATGAAGCTGAGTCCGCTGCTTGCTAAGGTAGTCCCGCCCATTGTTGAACAGCTCTGACTGTCAGTAAGTTCCTCCAAACAGTCAGTGCCTAAGAAGGGAAAATAACTGAAGGCCAGCTGAAGTGACAGGAGATTAGTTGTGCTAGATCCAAATTGCTCCCATTGTGGTACAGTTTGGATTCTGTGTGCCAGCATTGTGGCCAGGTACACAGTCCCAATAAGGTTTGAATCTAGATGGGTTCCTCCCTGTTCCAGCCCTTTCCCACCTTCCTTCTGGCTCTTTTTCAGTACAGCAGTTCTGCTGGCAGATCTCTGGGATCAGGCAGGGGAAGGGAGTCCAGCCAGTACAAGGGCCTTTCTATTTTATTTATTTTATTTATTTATTTTATTTATATCCCGCCTATCTAGTCAATTAAGACCACTCTAGGCGGCTTGTCAGCAAGAGGAGATTTCTGCCATCAAAAGAGGCTTGTGTCTATTCCTCACCTCCTGTAAACTAGTGCATTTCTTTGAAGTACAATTCCACTGCCTCAACAATATCCTGTGGCATGTGTCCCCAAATGTACAAAGCAATGAGTTAATGGTGCTTAATAACCATTGTTTTGCAACTAGACTTTGGCTACAGAGACACACGCTTTGAGTAAAAAAGCTGCTGCAAAAAGCCAGGCTTAATAATGTGATGGAGTGTGGGAATTGCAAGCTATTATAATCAGAGCATGTAGGGGGCCAATTCTGGTTTCTTCTTTCACTTGTAAAATATGTTTATTTCATTTTATTTAAAATATTGTGGTTATTGAACCCACCTTCAATAAATAGCCTCTGCCCTCAGCCCACCCTATCTAAGAGCAGGGGAGATGAAGGGGTTCAGAAATGAGCAATGTCATTTTAACAGAAGGGGAAGCTTTATAGAAAGAACTGGGGAAAGAAGTGGGTGGCATCTGTTTGGGAAGCACAGAAAATGCTGATTATTGTTCAGGGAATAGAGATATTAATGTCGTCTCTCATGGCACAAGTGGATTTAATAAAGCAATTTAAAATTATGGATATGGTAATAATTACTTCATTTGGCAGAAGAAAGATGTCATCTGGTGCAAATTGCTTTGATCATTTTTCTGAAAGCTCTGGATCAGCAGTTCTGGGGCAACAGAGTATTTGTGTTATCAGGGTTTCCCCCCCCCCCACAGGCAAGAAGGGGAAGAGCAATATCCTAATGAGGCAGTAATTGCTAAAACGGGCAAATTATCCCATTGTATATGACCCTTACCATCTAGACATAGTGATATAGTAGTGTCCAGGAAGACAAGTAAGCAGCAGGCTAAGCAGGACAGAGGGCATGACAACTGTGGCTTGGAAACACATTTCTCTTCAGCTGGGACAAGAGTCCCCTTGACTAGATTGCACTGGGATGCCGAGTAAATAATATGACCAAATTATTCCATGGACTTAGGAAACAGGCCTCAGCAAATATGTTTAGTAAATAATGATTATTATGGAGATACCCTTCTTAAGAACCGGTGAGTTGCTGGCAGAAGCATCTCAGAAACATTGGAGAACTATTAATGTTCAGGAAATGCCCTTAATTGAGGTGTATTAACTAGAGGAAAGGAAGGAAAGGGAACATGGAGTTGCCTTTTGCCTATATGTAGCCTCGGGCAAGTTCCAGAGACCCAGGGTTCCTCCTAGAAGAAGGGGATGGTAAGCCAATACTTGATACCGAGAAAATCCTAGAAAGGGCCACCATAAGTCAGAGTCGACTTGACCAGACACAATTATTATTATTAGTTCCAGTAAGTATGTGGCATATCCAGTTTGGTGTAGTGGACAGAATAATGGACCAGGACTCAGGAGGTGTGGGTTGAATGTCCCCATCAGCCCACAGAAACGCACTCAAGGTATGGAGCTGGTAAAATCACTCTCTAAATATCTCACTTTCCTTGAAGGCCATGTTAGGGATGCTCTCACTTGAAAGCTCACAGCAACAACATGGGTATATGGCGTTTGCTTCTAAAATATGTAATGTATTATCACAACTTTTGGAAGGCCTGTACCTGAATGGTAGACAGGCAGAAGGTCTCTCCTAGGTTCAGTGCTCAAGCACCTCCCAGAAGGGCTATAAGGAACCTCTCCCTGCCACTCAGGAGAGCTACAGCCAGCCTACATATACTAGATTGACCAACCTCTGACAGTCTCCCTGTATGCTTTGCTTACTTATTGCTTTTTGAATACTTCCCACTAGCATATCAACTATAGGAATTAGACTTTCCTGAAATTCTATTTCAGGTTGCACAAATTACTTTTAGCATATTTGATTGCTTTGGGTATCCCTTATGCATGGTTTTGCCTGTCTACAATGTTTTTCTTCAGAACCTTACAGTGTGAGAATGAATGAATGAATGAATGAATGAATGAATGAATGAATGAATGAATGAGAGAGAGAGAGAGAGAGAGAGAGAGAGAGAGAGAGAGAGAGAGAGAGAGAGAGAGAGAGAGAGAGAGGCTGTTTACTCTCTGGTGGGATTTGCCAGCACTTTGGCAGATGGAACTTAAAAAGAAAATACTGAAGGGGTGGAAGAAGGTACATGATATATCTGGGCTACTTAACACACTTCATCTGGTCTAATTCAATGTGGAAACAGGCAATATTTCATGCCATCCTACCCACCCAGTCCTAACTGAATACATTGTCTCATCCAGCGCTTGACTTCTTGCAGGACACAGCAGCACCTCCGTCTGCATGGTATCTAATGTGACTGCTGTACTGTAGTCCTTTCAATAGTGTGCCCTCAAAGTCATCTCACATATAGCTTGTTGTGGGTTTTTCAGGCTCTTTGGCTTGTTCTGAAGGTTGCTCTTCCTAATGTTTCACCAGTCTCTGTGGCCAGCATCTTCAGAGGACACCACTCTGTGCTCTGAAGATGCCAGCCACAGAGACTGGCGAAATGTTAGGAAGAAGAACATTCAGAACATGGCCAAAGAGCCCGAAAAACCCACAACAACCATTATATCCTGGCCATGAAAGTCTTCGCGAATACATTGATCTCACATAAATCAGTGTATTCAATAACTATGGTAATTCACAAAACTTGTTTGGGATTGTAACTAGATAAGTAATGACCCACCTCATTATATATCTATGCCTCCACTAATGAAGCTGAAGAATGAAAATAAACCAACAGAGTAAACCGTAGGGTATGGATTCCTCTCTGTTAAGAATGTAATTTACTGTTCATACCACTGTTCCGTGATGTACTAAATGATGACTCTTGCAAGATGATTGTAAGCTATCCATGCAAACAAAAATTTATGGGGTGATTACCCATGTCCTGATCTGGCAAATAATAATCCAGCTTTATCAGTAGGATCTAGGAAAGGAGGCATACCTGATCATGAGGAGTAATCCTATGAAACAACCAGGAGATGGCAGTGTGTTCCTATTTAATTGATTGAACATCGTTCTTTCTTTCTTTCTTTTTTTAAATCAACCCCCTTAGAAAATGTGGGTTTTTCCCAATCATACTTGCCATATGGTTATTTATGTCCTTGAATTGTATTCAATTGGTATGGGTATATACATTAAATGTCCAAACCAGGCCAAATGTAACACAGAAGCCTGTAACGTTTTTGACATAAATCTGTAACTTGTCTTTCCTACAACAAAACAACAACAAAAAGCAACCCTAGGCAGTCTGTTAATTAGTGCTTAAGGCTAGGATCAGGTGATGCTCTCTCTCTCTCTCTCTCCCCAACCTTACACCCCATCATCCTACTATCATATAGAACCTCCAATACCAATTTCCCAGTTTTAACCTATTGGTACCTAGCTCTGATTGGTATCTTGAATGTCTACGCTCTGCACCATTTCAAACAGTGCGGATGGATTGTTCCCCAAGAGGAATAATTGTGTGCCATCAAGTCAATTCAGACATATGCTGATCTTTTCAGGGTTTTCCAGGTAGAGAGTACTTAGAAGTGGTTTACCCTTCCCTTCTTCTGGGGGCACCCTCAGACTGTGCAACTTCGCCCAGGGCTACACAGGCTGGCCCTTCTGAGAGGCTCTGTGAGGAACTGAATTCACAACCTTTAGCTCCACAGTCAGATACCTAAGTCACTGAGCTTTCCAGATAGCTAGTTATCAGGCCTACCCCATTTTAAAAGGCAAGTTAGTGTGCCTTCTCAAAAGTACTGTTGTGTGTGAGTGAAAACTCAACACAAGCAACATAAACAGAAAACACAGGCATCACATGGTGAGTTCATATTCCAGTCATAACCAACCATGTTAATGGTGGGGCATTTGAAATCCTCCAGGTATTGTTGGACTTCAATTACCACCAGCCATAGCCAGCATGGGATGATGAGCTCTGAGGGGAGATATACTCCTCAAATCTGACATGTATAAAGATCTTTCTACAAAATGGTATTTTTATTCATCAGCTGTTTGCAGAATGTCACTTCCTTGAAAAAAATGTGATGGTCCATTCTTATTACTATGTGTCTGAGAACAATTGTAAAGACAATAACTTAATAGGTATATTCCGGTTTTGCTGAAGTTTTTTTAAATGCCCAGCACTTTATCAGTTATCTGTTGTAGTTAAATAGGATTTCTTTTTGTCTTCTACTCTAAAAGTTCCTAAAGGGTTTTTTTTTTGTCTTCTATTCTATCAGCTCCTAACATGAATATAGTTCTGAGCTCTCCACAAATTATATACAAATCACATTGCATTTCCCCCAGAAATCTTGGGATCCAATTTCCTCACCAATCTCAGCAGCAAGCAATCAGTAACATTAATCAATGCTTTATCTGCCCATATGGCGCAGGGGCCCAATATCCTGACATTTGAACAGCAATACTTGTCATTTGAGTTCCAAAAGGAAAGGCAATATTGAAATCCTCGGAGAGAGGAAACTTAGTGGGGTGTAGCCATAATCTATTAGGATATGAGTTAGGCAGAGCAAGTACAGGAAATAAATATTCTCTGTCCTGCTAGACAAGGTCAACAAATTTGGGTCACGTTCAGCTAGTTGCTATACAAATCCATGCATTCAAAAGCCCATAAACTGTATGTGAATTTCAGGCTGCTGAGCACTACTGTACATCACTTTCTAGGAAGGGCATCTGTAACATTGGCAAGGTTACTGGAACCATTCCAGTGCCATTTTTTCTGCAAACCATGTGTAAAGACCACACAACATCATCCTGCACATTTGTGCTGCACTGAAATTTATAACAGAATATACTTTAAAGCAAGCTTTAGACTTCATGATAAAGATACATCGTCATGCTCATAGTGAGATGTTTTACAGTATAATGCAATTAATGGAAAGGCAGTTTTTTTTTCATCCTTGAAAAGGAAAGGATCCAGCCAATAAATTAATTCACAGGACAGGACCTTTCCACCTTATATAACTTCCTGCCTTGCAGTTCTTACCTCATTCTTCTCTTACCTATTTCCTGCTTCCTCCGTTGGCTTTGCTAGATTTGCACCTCGAGGAAACATTTTGAACAGATTATGCCAAATAAGAAAATGTGTACAAAACTAGCAGTCAGTCTGAGTTGGGGGTCAATGTGTGTTTAGATCTGCCTTTGCCCTGTTCAGTCACGTTCCATGAGGAAACCCTACACGTTTCACCACCTGGACAAACAATGCTCATGCAATGTGATTAAGAAAATGGTCTTACTCATAAAAGGTCGTCCATCCTGTCTCATCACTTTTTGTTGCCAAGAGACCACTGTTCCCATGATACGTCATTAACCCAAGTTCCAAGGTCTGGGTTGATACTACTTTAAGACCACTGTTTGTGCCAACAGCAAGAGTCACAATTTGATTGTCAGGCATTAGAAAATGACGTGGTGCTCCATTGGTATCCCGCCGAATCTTGAGAGAGTTCCCATTGTTGTCAATCACCTCAGTCACATCATTATCGGCACTATAGGTGAAGTTGTACAAATATTCTCCTGTAACAAGGCTGAGGGTGTACTGGTGGATCCCATCAATGTTGAAGACATACAGTTCCTGCTCTCCTGGAGATGCAATTTCATATTGGTTGAATGCGTTCAGAACAGGCTTGTTTTTGCTGACAGCCCTGATGCGTATATTTCCGAGATCTGCTATGTAAATGGTGCCATCTGGGGCCACAGCTAAGGAAGATGGAGTGTTTAAGATGGCATCAGTAGCATAACCGTCATCACCAGCGTAGCAATTACAGTTGACATCATTTTTGCAGTCACAGTCAGAAGCTGCCCCAGCTAGAAGGCAAATCTCACCATTAGTGGTGACCTGGCGAAGCCTGTTAATTTTCTTCTCGTCCGTTTCGCTGATGTAGAGGATTCCAGTGTGTGAGATGGCGATGGCACTGGCCGACTCAAGGGCAGAATGAATGGCCAGTTTGCTGAGTGAGTAGTCTATGCCAGGAACTTGGCAGTGCATTGGACGGCCAGCAATGATGCTAACCTGGTGGTTCTCCGTGATTCTCAAAATGACATTGTTCTCCAGGACATACAGTGAGTTATCCATTGGATTAACAGCTAGGTCAGTTGGCCACTCCAGACGTACCTATGAGGTGCACAATAAACAGTGACTGCTTGTAAAATCGCCTGGACAAAAATACATTTCTTGGGGTGCATCTAAACCATATGTGGAGAAAGAAAATAATGGGTTGAGGTCCCAGCTGAACAAAT
Source organism: Pogona vitticeps (assembly GCF_051106095.1). Taxonomy (NCBI): domain Eukaryota; kingdom Metazoa; phylum Chordata; class Lepidosauria; order Squamata; family Agamidae; genus Pogona; species Pogona vitticeps. The sequence goes on from NC_135784.1 coordinate 116,565,432, forward strand.
CAAGGAACAAGGTGTGTACAGTTTACTGTGCATTAATCATTAATCATTAAAACTAAATACAATGGCTCTACTGGGTAGTTAGATATCCAAGACGTAGGATTCAGAGCCATAAAGAGTTACAGGAAAAGCAAAGCTGATTAAATACAACATTATCAAAGTTTTATTTGTCTGTAACTGATGTATGTCACCTATTTCAAACAAACACTGCATGTTAACAATAACTTCAAGAGTGGATATATAGTGTTTTCAACAGAGTGGATATATAGTGTTTCCTGGGGAGAACAACTAGGCATTTATCCAAAATAAACAGCCGTCTGTTTTCTTACAATGGGGAAGTAACACTCTACCTGGGTGACATCCATGCTGGAATCACAGCTTAGTGGCCGAACGGCAGTTAGGTCATTAGAGCCCAGCAGAGTTGATATGATTCCATTCTGGTCAACTTTCCGGATCATGGTAGCGTCAACAAAATACATAAGGCCATACTTATCCACTGCAATTCCTGCCAGGGTGCAATGACATTTTTAAAAAATGAGTTCTCTGTCCTCATGTTTTGTTGACTAATTTATCATGAACAGGGATAATGGTGTCATCACTCACTTGTATATTTGCTCATGGTTGGAGTATGTGTTAAAATACTCTGTTTCAGCCAACAGAAAAAGCACTGTGCCATTAGACTGAGTGAAATCTTTGGTTCTGAATATTCAACAAATTAATTTGCGAGCCAACATTAACATTGCTGATTTGAGTGTTCTTATTCTTTGTGTTATATAAAACAAGCAATACACATTCTGCTTTTCACTTTTTATACGTAAAAGGTCTGCTTCCTCTACAACGATATATTCTCAGAAGCCTGGGAGTGCAATTTTTATACAGTATTCTACCAACACCTCACACCTGCATCTCAGGCCAGCTATAGCCTCAAGACTAATATGACCTCAGCTGTTCCTGAGGAAAATGCCTAAATGCCATCTTTGGGAATTGTGCTCCATTTCTCCAAGTATACATACATGACCACCAAAGGTAAAATAACTCACAGCTTCTTTCTTAGCTGAGATCCTGTGGTCTCTGGGTCTCAAAACTCTTTTTCATTCATTCTGTTGCTTGGACCTCTGTGGTTCCAGTGAGCAACCTTTGTATAGAATGATTTACCTAAACACTGTTACTCAGCTGTTTCTTACTATACATTTCCTTCACAGTAAATGCAACTCTTTTCTTCTCGGTAAGCCCTAGCACTCAAAAAAGATATATCAACCCAATCCCCATAGCTAGCCTTTGCTTAGCTGTTATTAAGCCAATAAAATTCCTTAACTTTTCTCTGACTATTCTTTAGCCCTTATCTTTTCTGTGCTTCGCCTTTTTTTCATTCAGCAGCTCCTGTCCTTGAGCAGCAGAAGCAGGTGCAGTTTCAGCACAGACCACCGCTCTGCTGGCGAGGATGCTTTGCTGGGGGGAGCCTCTTTGCCTCGCCCTCCAGGATAACGTGAGACTGCTAGGTCTTGCAAACGTATTCAGGAGAGAAGGGGGGGTGAGCGCCCATTTAAAAGAGTGTTCCTCCCCCATTTTGGTCTCTTTCAAGGCATGCATGATGAGGTACTGTAGAACATTATTTTGCTGGCTGGCAATTGTGACGCACTTGACTTTGAATCGCATCTGCACCCCCCCCCCACACACACACACAGTTAGAGTTTGGGCACTTGCTTTCATTTGGACACTAATTTAATTGGCAGAAGGTGTAAAGGAAGGAAAATAATTTTTTTAAAGATGATATAGACGGACGGACGGACGGACGGACGGACGGACGGACAGACAGACAGACAGATAGACAGATAGATAGATAGATAGACAGATAGATAATTTAAAAAGTCAGGAGCAGGGACGTTTCATCCTGAAGTGCCGCTGCAGCCATGCTGCCAGGTAGAGCCCAGCATTTTAGGGCAGTGGGACAGATCTTGGTACCGTCTGCTGTTTCTGAATTTTATACAGGAATAAATAAATAATCAATATTTAAAATACGGGGAAGGGACTTCATATTAGGAATAAAGAGTGGGGGCTTGAAGCCCAGGGGTGGTCAGAGCAAGGCCGGCTGGGGTTGCGCTGTCTATAGGACTGCGCAAACCTGGGGCAGGGGACTTGCCTGTTTTCATGAGAAACGAGACCCAGTTATACTCGTTCTGCACTATGGCAGGCCTCTCTTTGTTGTTGGATTTAATAAAGCATGGCCCTGGTTTACCCCATGACTTTCTGTCTTGCGTTATTATTCTGGGGTGAGGTGGAAAAGAAGAATGTCTTGATTTGCTGCTACAGCAGAAACTATATTTTAGACACCCACCTGTTAATGTGGCTGAGACCATGCAAGGTAATAGCTGGTGGATTCGGCACTACAAACATGATTTTAATCCAAGCAATTAAATAAAACCCATGTTGTAGAAAAAGCTGCAGTGACTTCTGATTAGTTTATTTTGAATGGAACAAAAGCATTATCAAATTAATGCTTATCAATAGTTTTAAAATGAAAAATCTCCTAAAGGCTTCAATAATAGATTTCCATGCTTCACTGTAACTGGGCCAACTACATCTACCGAGTCAGAAGTTATTTATTTATCTGATAGTTACTGAAGATGGAATTTCAATATAGCCAATAGGCATGAATTTATTCTGCTGCTTGCTTTTATTGCTTAGCTCTATTTTCATTCATACTAATATGGTAACTAGCCAAATACAGCTGCATTCCATAGTTGTGGAAGACTGAAAAACAAATACCGACAGAATATAACCTGAAAACTCTAATGCCTCACACAAATTTCAATAATTTTAGAAGGTGTATTAGGAAATCCAAAAATGATACAGTATATCACATAAGTGAGTACACCCCCTCACATTTCATAAATATTTTAGTATATCTTTTCATGTGACAGCACTGAAGAAATGACACTTGGTTACGATGTAAAGCAGTGAGTATACAGCTTGCATAACAGTGTAAATGTGCTGTCCCCTCAAAATTAAGCAACACAGAGATATATTCGCGAAGGCTTTCACAGCCGGGATCTAATGGTTATTGTGGGTTTTTCGGGCTCTTTGGCCGTGTTCTGAAGGTTGTTCTTCCTGATGTTTTGCCAGTCTCTGTGGCCGGCATCTTCAGAGGACAGCAACCTTCAGAGGACAGGTTGCTGTCCTCTGAAGATGCCAGCCGCAGAGACTGGCGAAACGTTAGGAAGAACAACCTTCAGAACACGGCCAAAGAGCCTGAAAAACCCAGAACAACCAACACAGAGATATTGATGTCTAAACCGCTTGCAACAAAAGCAAGTACCCATCTAAGTACATCCCGATGTCCAAATTGGGCACAAAGTGTTAATATTTTGTGTGGCAACCATTATTTTCCAGCACTGCCTTAGCCTCTTGGACACAGTTCACCAGAGCTTCACAGGCTGCCACTGGAGTCCTCTTTCACTCCTCCATGACGACATCACTGAGCTGGTGGATGTTAGACACTTTCCGCACCTCCACCTTCCATTTCAGGATGCCCCACAGATGCTCAATAGGGTTTAGGTCTGGAGACATGCTTGGCCAGTCCATCACATTTACCCTCAGCTTCTTTAGCAAGGCAGTGGTCATTTGGGAGGTGTGTTTCGGGTTGTTATCATGTTGGAATACTGCCCTGCAGCCCAGTCTCTGAAGGGAGGGGATCATGCTCTGCTTCAGTATGTCACAGTACATGTTGGCATTCATGGTTTCTTCAATGAACTGTAGCTCCCCAGTGCCGGCAGCATTCATGTAGCCCCAGACCAAGACACTCCCACCACCATGCTTGACTTCAGGCACGACACACATGTCTTTGTGCTCCTCACCTGGTTGCTGCCATGCACGCTTGACACCATCTGAACCAAATAAGTTTATCTTGGTCTCACCAGACCACAAGACATGGTTGCAGAAATCCATGTCCTTAGTCTGCTTCTGTATGTGGGCTTTCTTGTGCATCATCTTTAGAAAAAGCTTTCTTCTGGGATGACATTCCTAGACACCAATTTGATGCAGTGTGCAGCGTATGGTCTGAGCAGTGACAGGCTAACCCCCACCCCACCCCTTCAACCTCTGTAGCAATGCTGGCAGTACTCATATGTCTATTTCCCAAAGCCAACCTCTGGATATGACGCTGAGCATGGGCACTCAACTTCTTTGGTTGACCATGGCGAGGCCTATTCTGAGTGGAACCTGTCCTGTTAAACCACTGTATGGTCTTGGCCACTGTGCTGCAGCTCAGTTCCAGGGTTTTGGCAATCTTTTTATAGCCTAGGCCATCTTTATGTAGAGCAACAATTCATTTTTTCAGATCCTCAGATAGTTCATTACCATGAGGTGCCATGTGGAACTTCCAGTGACCAGTCTGAGAGAGTGAGAGCGATAACACCTGCTCCCCCTTTACACCTGAGACTTGTGACACTAACGGATCTCATGACACCAGGGAGGGAAAACGGCTACTTGGGCCCAATTTGGACATTGTCACAACAAACTCATTTTTGTTGCCAGCGGTTTAGACATTAATGGCTGTGTGTTGTGTTATTTTGAGGGGACAACACATTTACACTGTTACACAAGCTGTATACTCACTGCATTACATTGTAGTACAAGTATCATTTCTTCAGTGTTGTCACATGAAAAGATGTACTAAAATGTTTATGAAATGTGAGGGGGTGTACTCACTTCTGTGATATGCTGTATTTGGCTTTTTGCCTCTTGGTAGAAGCAGGTCAGAGGCCACACATTTGCCCTGACCCAAAAAGAGAGAGAGACATCTTTGCACCCCTGAAAGCTCATGATTCTGACAGTACTGTTTGTTTGTGTAAATTCCTCTTCACAGCAGAGTACACATAATTAAGAAATGTTTTGAAACTCATTTTGGAAGAAAATAAATTGCATGGCAGTGGTTTGCTCCTAGCAAAAGGAAGCAAGTAAAGCCCAAGACAAAACCGTACGTGGGAAATACTTGCCAACCTGCTACGATTAAACCACAGATTAAAAATAACACAGTAAGCAGTGATTTTAATTGTTTTGACAGTTATATCCAGGCTCAATCTGGCTTCAACCTGTTGTTTGCACCCTCTTTTATGTCCCTTACCTCGTGGGCTCATCAAAGTGGCATCCACTCCTTTCCCTCCATCTCCACACCGGGCTTCATCAAAAGGCAGGCACTGCTCCCCTGTCCCTGCCACCACTTCAGAGTTTGCGGCGAGGTCTTTGGCACCAGTCAGGCTTTTGACTCTGGAGATACGACGACTGTTGGTGTCCGAAACATAGAGGGAGCCCGAAACAGGATCCACAGCTAGGTAGTATTTGTGGGCAGGGTTGTTGCTTTAGAAGGGGAAAAAAAGGTAAAGAATTTGATGCTTAACTGACTCTCTGCTAGGTTTTCTTTACATCGGTGGTCTGGGGAATGACTGGGGTAGCCTTGAGTAGGATACTATATACTGTATATATATATGATTCTCTTCAGCCAATATTAATAGCAGTATTGGTTTCTCAATCTTCCATCTGAAGGAAATTCCTCCTCACCTGCTCACCCCCTCCCACTTCAACACATAGTAGAACGTTAGGTTTGACACAGCCATTCCACCCTAACTCCGAGTTTGACTAGAATAGATAGGGTTTGGCTCTGGACAAAAAAAAGTCAAGCACTACCTTGCAACCAATTCTACTTCACAAAGTGATTGAGGTGATCATGTAATAATGTCATGCATACCATCTTGAACTCCTAAGAATACATTTTTTAAAAATATAAATACATTGATGAAATCCTGTTACACAGAGTAACCTGTGGTTGCTACATGCTACTAATTAATGACTCCCTGCTTGGATTCTTGGTCGGAAATTAAACCACCTGACTTGCAAGCAGCCAGAAAACCAAGTGGGCAGTATTTAATTAGCAGCAATTAGCTGCTTCAAGTTGCACAATTTCTCTTCCACCAGCATAACTGTGCAACAGGATTTTGACTATTTATTTATCCACTTCCTGAGCACAGGCTGCCCGCAGCATGTGGCTCCATAATTTCATATTTATTTCATAAATTCTGGCAAAATATCGCATATCATGTCTGCAGTCCTGTTCAGATCTACTTGAGAGTAAACTGCATTGAATTCATTTGGATTTAATTTCTTTAAGTAAACATGCACAGGATTGCCTTGTGTGTCCAAGATATGAATTCTTGACAGTTGAGCTCACTGAGAAGTTCCTGTCACATATAATTCTGTTCTGTCTTGTTGCCTAGTTATTCAGCCTTTTAATGTTATGTCATTCTATATTTTTCTGAAAACTGGAAGCAGCTTTACATCTTAATAATATAGGCACTGAAGATATAAATGATTCTCATTAACTTGGTTTTATGAATTTCTTTTTACCACCCATGCCAATCTACCTATTTTACAGAGCATGGATGTTCACTGTGCCTATAATGCTTTAGGGATGGAAAGACATAACCACAAATGCAAAATATATGAGAGTTCAATGTAAGATGGCTTCACACAAGATGCTATAAATTATATTCCAGAAATGTATAGCATCTGTCCCTCCTTGTAAAATTTTTACCCCGTGTTTTTGCCATGCCAAATAATAGAACTCAGTATAGCTGGCCCTGGAGCTGCATAAAAGATGAATGGTCTCATAATACTTGATTTCTGTCTTTTCCTTTTCTCATCCAAAACTCTTTATAGAAGGATTTTTAAATAAAGTATTCTGTACTTCTTTATAATGAGATGCCCAGTTTGTAGTGGTTAGAGGTTAACGTTGTATTTGTTATTCCAAAATGGTAACAAACATCATGCTTGAGGTTAGTCATGTCCATGATTAGTGTTGAAGATGTAGGCCAGCCCCACCTTTGTTGTGTTATTAACCATTAAAAATAATTTCTCTTATTTTAAAATCTAAGCTGTGAAGCACTTCACATTTTACTTTGAATCAAACTTAACATAGTCATGTGAAAAAGAAAGCACACCCTCTTTAAATTCTATGGTTTTACATAGAACATAATAAAAATCATCTGGTCATTAAAGTGTCTGAAATTGTTTTTTTCTCCCCCCAATGGGTCTTGGGGGGTTTGGTTGCTTTTTGGGTCCCCCCCTTTTCCGATGGGTCCTGCATGCTTCTCTTGCTTTTTCTTTGTTTTCTTTGCATTTCCAACCTGCCCCCTTTGTTCTCTGTGCATTTCCGATCTGCTCCATTTGTTTTCTGTGCATTTCCAATGGGTCTTGCACACTTGATTGCTTTTCTTCCCTCCCTGCCCCCTTCTGCCGGAAGGGATTAATCGCATTTCCAGTGAGTCTTGCAGTGATTTTTTGGGGTGTGTGTGTGATTTTTTTTCTGGCTTAAATGGATTAATTGCATTTCAATGCATTCCTATGGGAAATGGGTGCTTCGACTTACAACCATTTTGAGTTACGTCCATCTTCTGGAACGGCTTATGGTTGTAAGTCGAGGCACCACTGTAGTGGGCTGCCTTTTTCGAAGCAAGCCATCTTTAGACTATGGGCTATATGACTTGTTTCAACAAACAGTTAAGATTATCTAAAGTTTAGTTCTGATGACAAGCTAAACTGTTGTTAATCTAGAATGAAAGGAGGCACTTCCAGTCTCCCTTTAGCTATTCTGGGAGGAAAGAGGAAGTATGTGGACTCGGAACTTGTTAAAACCCAAGTAAACAATGGTTTATTTGGGATGTCCAAATATAGCCTACCCATATGTACTTTGCTATGCTTGGAATGTTGGCATGGGTATGAGGTTTTTGTTTGCTTGCTTGTTTTAAATGCCATACCAGTAAGGGAAGTAGTGCTAGACAATAACGCTAGGAAAAGCTGAAGGTAGCAGGAAAAGAGGAAGACAAAATATAAGATGGATGATCTCAACAGAGGGAACCTATGGCCTTGAATCTGTAAAAGCTGAGAAGAACTGTTAAAGCCAGTACATTCTGGAAGTCATTCATTCACTGGGTCACCAAGAGTAGAAGGAAATTTGACAGTGCATGACAGTAATAAAGTGGTTGTGTTGGCGAGATAAACCTAGCTTTTAATTTCTAAAATGTAAGATGTTGAGTCTTGCTTGCCCATATAGTACAGCCTCTGAGTTAGAATCCATACTCCCTAAACAAGTAAAGGTGGCTATGGTTGTTTAATGGCAAGGCAAATTAAGCTTGAATATGCTCAGAAGGCTTTCTGCCTTTTTTAGAAAAAAGAAAAGAAAAAAAGAGATGAGAAAGAGAAAGAAGGGGGAAAGAAAGGAAAGAAAAGGGGGAGGGAAATATAAAATATAACATAATTATGGTTGAGTCATATATGTTAAGGTTAGCTGACCATATGTCTAAAAAATACTTCATCTGGAGTTATCTTCAATAGAATAGATGCTCTTGTATAGCTAAGGTAGTAAGATCTTCTTTTGGTTCTGCTACAATTTAGATCCTGGAAAAATAGATTTTTGAGCCTGGGATTTTCGTCACCACTGTTGCTCAATTTTTGCAAAGAATGTGAGAGATCCTGGAAAAGATATGAATGTCTTAATAGGGAGGAAAATATGTAAAACTGTTTGAGAGTAAGACTGAAAAGCTTTCCTGTCACGGTCTTGTTTTATGAAGTGTTTGATGATTAATACAATGGCAATGAAATATTTCACTAATCATGAAATATTCCTGTAACAGTTCAACATCATGTAATAGACAGGTGGAACAGATAAATGCTAGTACTGTAATAAAGTGTGGAACCTGGAATTCGTTGCATGTTAAATGCCTTTAGCTTATTTCTCGCCATGTTATTTTCACAGCTCACAGGGAGCATCAGGATCTAACCTCGGTACCCATGTAACAACATCCCTTTCATTCAATAGACTCAGACAAAGCATAACAGTGATTCTTCAGAGCATCCTGTGTGACGATATTACAGAGATGTTGCTTATAATTCCTCCATTCATAAAACATATACAGTATAGTACTGCTCATATACCACCCTATACCACTGGGTGGTTTACAGTTTAATTACACAGACTACATATCCACACACACCCCAGCAAGCTGGATACTCATTTTATGACCTCAGAAGGATGGAAGGCTGAGTCAGCCTTGAGCCAGGTACCTGGATCTGTCGGGAGAGAACTCAGGTCGTGAACAGAGTAAGTAAATTGCAGTATTGCAATTTAACCACTGTGCCACAAGGCTCCTGCTGGTCAGACTTTAAAATCAACTGAAAACCCCAACTTTGTCCTTTGAACTTTCACAAAAGGTTCTTTGATGAGGAAAAACAGATGATCTTGCTTTTGATTGCCAGATTAGGGTTCTATACTAATAGTGGTGAGACAGGAATTAGTGCCTCCAAAATCTTGGATGCACTAATACTCAACTGTAGAAGTCAAGCACTTAGTGCCTCAAGTGTTGAGGCAAGTCTGTTCTTGTTTTTATACCTGATAAAGTCCACACAAAAAAGTTATTTCACACCTGCCCTCAAACCTATGTTAATTAGTACTTCCCACCACCACAAATAAGCTTTCACTTTGCTAGTATTTGGGGGGAAAGTGCCCCTCTACATCCATAGAAACAAAGTCCTGGTTTGGATAATGCCTCTACTGGCTGACTACAAAGATACAAATAAGCTTTTGAGTCCTGCAGAATGCTTCATCAGGCCTTAAGTTAAATAGTTCAAAAATCAGACCAAGTGTGACACCCAGTGCTCTTGAAGCCAGAGTGCCAGAGAGGCTGGGTGATGTTTTAGAGACTCAACAAGGGATTAAAGTGTGAAAGATATTGATCTACACTCCCTCCTCTCTTTTCAGATAGAAAATCTGGCTTGGGCCCCTTTAGATCTGTCCACTGCCTTGAGGTAAAACTCACTAACTTCTTTGTAAGGTTAGAGCAGAAAATCATGGAACAAAGTACAGTATTACACTGTATTACAGTGGTCAGTTATAGGTATCACACTAGTTACTTGGACATAACTTGATTTTTTAAAATGGTTTTAAAAAATAAATTGTATTTATTTATTTATAAGATTTTTTTAAGCCGCGCCATTACCAATGGTCTCTGAGCGGTGCATTTTGCACTATGGAATGAAAATTTAACCTTATAAAGCAATTATAATGCTATAATAGCAATGAAAATTGAAAATCAAAATCACTAAGCACTGAAGTATACTGGGAAATAATGTATTTATTAATATGAATGAAACATCTCTAGCTCTTCCTTCCTTCCTTCCTTCCTTCCTTCCTTCCTTCCTTCCTTCCTTCCTTCCTTCCTTCCTTCCTTCCTTCCTTCCTTCCTTCCTTCCTTCCTTCCTTCCTTCCTTCCCATTTCCCATTTCCCATTTCCCATTTCCCATTTCCCATTTCCAGAGTGGCAATCACAAGCTCAACTCCACCAGCATAAATACAGAAGAATCCTAATATCTGAAAGCTGTTGGACTGTAATGCCCATCAGCTCTGACTAGCACAGTCAAAGGTGGGTTCAGCACATCTAAATTGAGGGTTTTATGTTTCCCATCCCTGGTATAATATGTGCTTAGCTAATGGCATTCTAGGAGTTGAAGCCAAGAAGCAAGCAACCTATTGTGTATTTTAGCCAGAGAAAGAAGACATCCACCAGTCGTTCTGAATCTCATGGGCACATTTGTCTTTTAAACTGCCCTGGGTAAAAATATGTTTTTACCCCAAGTGACATGGGATCAATCAATATTGTACATATAGACAATAGGCAAGGCTTCTGAAGTTTGTAGAAATGGAGCATGTGCTCCATGCTAATGAGGCCTGAGTTGGATGGTTTTTTATTTTATAAATCAGTTAACTGTATTTTAGATTTTATCCTTTTTAAAGCTTCACCTTGTGTGCTGCCTTGAAAGAGTTTTGCAATAAAAATGTTTGAAATAAGCAAATGAAAATATCATTTATGGGAGACTTCAATATTAACTGCATTCATAAAGCAACAACATGTTCCCAGATTTGACAACAAACAAAGCTACTGTTCTTCTCTTCCCCTTATCTTGGGGGAGGGGGGAGGTCAGCGGATGTCTCCAGATATTAGCTTGCTCCTAATAATCCACTTTGACAGTGGTTCAAGGTACAGAGCCAGTGAGCCATCTGCAAATTTAGAAATGTCAGCCTCAGCTATCCAAACATACAACTGGACTAAACGGGGAAGCTCCTGCACAAACATGCCTGGCTAACAACAGGCAGATGTAATGAGCATTTTGGATAGGATCTGTGCAGCCATCCCTGAGCAATATGGGGTAAAAGTCCTCAAAAGCCAGCAGAGGCTTTAAAAGGCAGCAGGGAAAAGACAGAAAGTGAATGCCCTAGTTATTTCTCCACAACTGGACTTACTGGACTCTGACATGCCAAACTTCAGGATTTCTGAGAGAAGGAAAAGCTAGTTCATGAGTCCAGTCCTGTTGGGACAAGTACAGCACGAGGCATCTTTGCAGATGGAACAGTTAAGCTGTCATAGGCCGATTTAGGGAGGATGTTATTGGAGGAAGATGTAGAGGTGTTAAAAATCCAATCTTTTGTTAACTCTGTTGCCAGAAAGACCACCTGTGACACTGTGAGATAGCCACAGCTAGACACGATGGGGCATTGTTCTGGCACAAACAGGTTTAGGACTTGATTCCCATCACAACTTTTGCATTATTTTGCATGGCTTTTTGCAAATTGACTAAGGGCACTGAGCTGGTTTGGCAAAGGGGCTGATGTTGCTCTGAAGACAGTAAGCAATACTATCACCTGAGGCATCATGCTCCCTTCCAAAAAGTATTGCTTGCTACAGGCTCAGACTGTCTGGGAGGGAGATCAAACATGTGCCAAATGGAACTAAGAAAAGCCAGCTTCCTAATCCTGGTAACCCAACTTGAAAATCAAGCCTTTCCTTCATCCGCACGATCCCATTCCAAGTTCTGGTCATGCTAGAATGTCAGCATAAGGCAAGCACACTGTCTTTGGATGAATGGACAAAAGTAAAAGCAAAGTATGCTGCTTATACACCGCCTCATAGTGCTTCAAGCACTCTCTGGGTGGTTTACAGTGGACCCTCGACTTACAGACGGCTCGACTTACAGACTTTTCAAGTTACAGACTTCTCTGGCTGCAAAATTTAGATTCAACGTGCAGCCAGAGAATCGACCTACAGACTGGAAAAAACCCAAAATGGAACAAAAACGGCCAGTTACAGATTAATCGGTTTTCAATGCATTGTAGGTCAATGGAGACTCAACCTACAGACTTTTCGACCTGCAGCCATCGTTCCAATACGGATTAATTCCGTAAGTAGAGGGTCTACTGTACAAATTAATTATGCAGGCTACACATTGCCCCCCCCCACCTCGGAAGCATAGAAGGCTGAATCAACCTTGAGCCGGCTACCTGGGATTGAACCCCAGGTCGTGAGCACAGTTTTGGCTGCAGTACAGTAGTTTAACCACTGAGCCACAAGGCTCACTCGTGGCGCAGTGGACTTAGTTCAAATTTCAGGCAACTGTAGGATGGAGCAAATAGCTGTTGTTTACTCTTGGGGTGGAGCAACACTACAGCAGATCCTTCATAATCCATTTGACATTTTGTAGAATTAAAAAGTTTGTCAGCAATTTGAATTCAGGAAAGAGGAAATCAAAAGTAATACAGATGAATTTGTTTCTGCCTCAAAGGAGAAAGCAAGTGACAGCTGGGAGATTCTCCCAATAAATCCCAATATAACCCATGGACACTCCAAAAATTGAGGTGATGAAATATTATTACACTCTTAATATTGAGTGTGTGTGTTGTTGAAGGATGACTGCTATATGGGATTTGGGAGGACAGGTGACACAATTAGGATGTTAGGCTCTGTCCTTCCTCTCTTTTGCAATTTGTCTCCTCTCTTTTTCCACTTTTAGGTGCTGTTCAACCATTTTCTGCTGGCCTTTGGTGTCACAGAGTGCCTGGACACCCCACCTGTCAAACATTCAACTCCATATTAATCAGTGGCAATGCTCCACTGTGACTTATGCAATTTCATTTATGCTGGTATAAATTCTGCTTTTGTACTGTACCACACCCCTGAAACTAATGGGACAACACAGCCTTCCTGTTGCCCCCCCCCAGGGCATAGCCATTTGCATTCTTCCCATTTATGGGACTTTTTGTAAAAACAAAGATCTGAAAATGTACAGATAACATCATAGAGCTAGGGACAGAGTGAATCAGAATGTCTGATTAGTTATAATTAGTAAAGACTGGATCTTCCACACACACCCATTTTCAGAATGTTCAGGTCATCTAGGTACTACAAAAGTAAAGATAGTGCCATGAGGAGTGACAGCCAACACGGTGTGGTAGAGGAACTATTAGACTAGGATTCATGGGATCTAGACTGAAATGCCCATGAGGCCATGGAAACTCACTTAAATGACGGCAATGGTAAACCACTCTTTGAATGTCTTACATATCTCCAAAATGCTTTTTAGGGACACTGTAAATCAGAAGTCATGATAGCACATAACAGCTGTTCTTTGATGAAACCATGCTATCCACAGCAAAATAATGAATGTGGGTCATCCACAGATAAGGCAGGGATTTCTCTGTCTGTGGGGAAGCCCCTCAGTATGTCAGAAAAGTGTTAGTGAGTGCAACACAGATTAAGGGAAGGACTAATAAAGAATGAATGTATGTTTTTCTTCAGAAGTTGCAAAACAAACTGATGGCTGTTAGGCGTCAGTTGGGTGGGAAGAGGAACACTGGAGGACAGGGATGGATCTGAGCTGGACAGGATGGATCCTAATCACAACACTGGTTCCTCTTGGTCAGTGTTGTCTACTCTACCACCTGGTAAGAAATCTCCAGGATTCCAGACAGAATCTTTACCACTCATGTGTAAAGATGCCAGGAATTCGACTTGGAACCTTTTGTATGCAGAATATATGCTCTGCCCCACTTCCACCCCACAAGATGACAGGGCAGAGCTAAGTATAGAATGCAGCTAGAAATATCTATGATGTGATATTCACAGAATTTATTTTTACAATTCTGTAAAAATAAATCAGGGGGAAACAATTCTTTGCATATATACATACAATGGCATTTACTTGAGCCATAAGATTTCATTTTTAAAGAAGCGAGGTTATGAGACCTCCAATTTTAATCAATGATCACAATAATCCACTTTATATAGCATTTGTCTTTTGAAGCTTCCTTGCTGGTCAATATACTCATTCTTTTCTCATTATTTGCAGTGTTGGATGAAAGGGGCTGCTTCTGAGGCTCCCATTGAAAAGATGGTTGTTTAAATAAACAGAATTCCAGCATTAGGAGACTGTTAGAAAATACAGCTTTCTCTAACTTTATTAATAACCAGTGGCCAGAATCCTATTGGTGTTTACATCAGATTTGAATTTATTTATTTGATATTCTATATTTATAACCTGCTTTTCTCCTGAAAAGGACCCAAGTTGGCTTACAGTATTATAAACAAATAGTATTAGCTAAAAAAAGGTTATTACAATATTTAAAAAAACAAAAACAGATATAATATTACAACTGCTGAGAAAGTACTAAAAACACATTAGAACAACAAAAGTACAACAGGCCCATTTTTCTAACTCCCTTTTTGGCAGCCAGTCCCTGAGAAAGAACAGTCTCTGCTTCTCCTCTGCTCCTTAGAAGGGAAACAAGTTTAGCCTCCCACAGGAGAGAGTTCTAAATTTTGGAGGCAGCAACAGAGAAGGATCTCTTTTGTGCCCACACTGAATTCACCTGTGAGGGTCTTTGAGCTTATGATCTTAAATATCAATAATGTACTGTAGCTAATTGAAGACGTATCAGGTGGCATCTCAGTCACACTATCATGTTCATGAGTGGGCACGCAACCGATGTACCTTGCCACCTCAGTTAGATACAATTAACTGTGATGATTGCAGAAAGCCCAATAGGATTCTGGCCAGTGACTATACCTGGTTTTGTCAATATTAATGCACTCCTCTAATAAAATGGTCTAGAATTACATACTGAATAAGGATATATAAATCTGAGGCCCACTGATACCCTCTTTTCTTGGCTATGTGTAGCAAAATGATTGTGGAACAATTGTAATCCAATAATCTGTGGAACACACAATAGCATCTATTCAAAGTAGAGAAGGCACCCTAGACAATAAAGAAGGAAATGGGGGGAAAGGCAGAGAGTCACTGGTATGTGCGAAGAATAATGGTTATTACGTGCGAGTAATCAAACTAATTTAGTGTGCTTACTGTTTTTTTTAAGCTTCTCAGTGACAAAGTTGATAATTTGTGTATGTTATTCATCTTAAGACAAATGATGAAAGAAATTCATATTTAGCAGAAATAGGAGGCGGCTTACAGTATGTGAGGGACCAAGTTTGAATTACAGGGTGATACCTCTTGCCTGGTCAAACCTTGACCAATATGACAATACCACTGTTATTTTCCAGTTGTGTGTCATGTATTTGAATACTAAAATATTTCATTTTTCATTTGGCAGCAAGCTGACTTTGACAATGGCCAACTGCAGGAATTGCCAAAGATGTGAGCAAAGCGGATGCATGAATGTTTGTGCTTCTGCTGTACTTCCCCTTAAGGGCCCAAAGTAAAACATGTGCCGATCCAATGACCAAAATAGACGTGCACCCAAAGCAGGAACAGAGAACGTGATGAAGAGGGAAATGAACACTTCAGCAAAGGAATCATGGAATCATCTCTGTTTGAAAGAACTAATAAATTTGGTGATTAGTGACAATCTGCCAAACAGATTGACCAACTAACATTGTATTAAAGAGATGATGGTGGTGGTGGTGGTGGTGGAGACTGAGTTTTAAAAAAATTAATGAGTTGGAAATGAGTTTCTGACCCATTCCCAGTTCATTAGTGCCTTTCTGAACCTTCTCCAGCACTGACAAAAGCCACTGCTGTTGTCTGCCTCAACCATTTAGACCAATTACAGACTGCAGGGAGAAGCGTTCATAGAAAAGTTAGCTTGGGCTTCATTATACTTGCATTCCATTAGGCATTCCTAATTGCTGTCAAAATTTATTTGGTCGCTTTTTGACTGCATTATATAATTGCTAATGCTTCTCATATTCATAACATACAATTAGCACATAAATGTTGCCAAATTTGCTACATTTAAAACAGAACATAACACAAGAAGCACAACACAAGAAAAAAAAGCAAACACAACGGAGCAAACAAACTATAGAAAATGATAAGAGGAGTGTGGTTTTGGTCTTACCTATGTTTAAATTCTTTATTTCTTTATTGAAAGGAAACAGAAAAGAAAGGGTGGGGGAAAGAAAGAGAAAACAGTTAGCGGAAGAGACCAAAAAGCAAACATAGCAAATTTTTTTTTGTAACACTACAAGAGGACATGAGAAAATATTTATTTTTATTTTTTTGCTTTAGCCTTAGGTTAATGTTGGGATGAAGCACAACAGAAGGTGTTGTAGTCAGAAGATACTTCCCTGCTGGACTAGCCCCTCAAGGCATTTTTATTTTTGTGAGTGAGAAACTTTCTGGATCACTGAAAAATGTCTTGTGTAAAAATGTCTGTCTTTCATTCTGACAGGGAAAGGAGTTGGCAGCTGTCTGTCAGCTGGCTTCCTGCAGCGTAAGCCTGACAAAAGTGAAACGTGTTAATATCCGTTCCAGTCAAACAATTGAACCACAAGGCTGTTTTTTAACCTTGAGCTCATCTCTGCTCTGCCTCTGCTTTTCCTCTTCAGTCCCTAACAGATTTCACAGTCAGAGTAGCAGTTCATCTCATATGGAACAGAGCAGTAAGACTCCCTGCTTTGAAAAACCACACCACTTTAACCACCATTCTTCTTAGCACTATGAGATGAGATCTTAAAGGCATGCAGAATGCGGTGTATTCTTTCTGTATTCTTTCCACAGACTCTTTCTATATGGGGAACAGATGAATGTATGCAGACAGACAATCATGGATGTTCTGTAATCCAAAAAGATGCGCACATCTTTACAAGAAGCACCTATCCTGAAGTATGGGCCTTCCAAACTTTGTTCTCTGGCCCTTTTCCATGTATTGATGGAGACCAACATGTAGTTGTATCTCATGCAACTACATTTCTTATAGAACTAAGGACACAATCCACCTGCTACACAAGTTTGTTTCGGTTGTGATAGCTGTTAAAAAGCACTTTCCTGGAAAACCAGCTTTGTGGGTCCATAACTCAGATGTCCCAAATCCAATCTTAGCCAAACTTGGAAGGGGTAAGGAGGAGAGTCTGCAGAAGACTCACTGCAAATTTGATGTCTTTAACTTATGTGGAGGCCATTCTATCACTCCTGGAACTCCCAAATTACACAAAACATGAAACGTTTCATTTCATTGGACAGTTCATGAAAGTTCGTGGTTTGCGGTTCGTGAATAGTACTGAACCATGAATCATCACAAACCATAATTTTCCTGGTTCGTGCCCATCTCTATCACTCATGAATATGCTGGGTCCAATTTTAAAAAGCAACTATCCGCAACCACATGCAAAGTCCATATATTAAGTCATTTATTTATATATTTATTTTTTCTTTCGGGTACATACCTTTTCTGTCCCTTCTCCAAATATTTCAAGATTTGAAAATAAAATGGATGTGGGTTGAGGCGCCATACCTAATTCTTATGCAGATATTGTGTCTTCTTCCTAGAAAGCATATGTCTACTATCTACCACGGCTTGATACACAGCATGAGTGATGACGCATTAACCTGTGGCAATTTTCTGTTGGGATTTCCATCACTGCCCTTAGGTTGATGTAAATAACCAACAGGATTCTGGCCAATAGCAAGTATAACAGTCATCCATGAGACCTCACTGATAACCGAATACAATTTTTGGATTGTAATGGTTGTTGTGGGTTTTTCGGGCTCTTTGGCCGTGTTCTGAAGTTTGTTCTTCCTAACGTTTCGCCATCCTCTGTGGCCAGCATCTTCAGAGGACAGGAGTCAGAAATCGGTGCTCTGGTGTAGAGAAAGGAGTGCTACTCCTGTCCTCTGAAGATGCTGGCCACAGAGACTGGCAAAATGTTAGGAAGCACAACATTCAGAACACAGCCAAAGAGCCCGAAAAACCGACAACAACCATTAGATCCCGGCCATAAAAGCCTTCGCGAATATAATTTTTGGATTGTTTCTTTAATTATTTCTACCTTAGCTCCTTTCCTTCTCATTCCTCTCTTCCATACTTTTTTCTACTAGTCTTTCTATCCTTTATTTCTTTTGTATTTATGCCACTTCTTTGCCTCTTGATTTTTCCTTTGCTCTTTCCTACAAATTCTCTCCTTTGTCTCCATTTCCTTTTCTATCTTTTGCCCAGCTCTTTCTATTTCTCTACTTATTTATTTATTTATTTATTGGATTTCTATTCCACCAATCTAGACCAAAGATCTACTCTAGGCGGTTAGCAATCTTCTCCTTCCTTTCTTTTCTCTTTCTCTCCATGGCTATTCCTTTTATTTTACTTCTCTTATGTCCTTTTCTCATTCTCCCTGCCATTTTCTAAAAAGTACACAGATATATCCTGGCAATAGTTTGGGGATTGTTTTATGTTCATATTTAACTATCTTTATCTGCCTTATGTTTAGGGAGGGATCCCATCTAATTCTTAAGACACTTTTGGTGTAGAAGAATGTAGCTAAACTCGATTGCAGTAACTCCTACTGTGATCCTTGCAAGAGAAGAGAAGGGACTCTTTCAAGACTATGATAAGCCACCCTTACTCATATCCACTCACTAAGCTGTCATCATGGGAAGGGGCTAAAGGCCACAAGCAACAACAATGTAGAAAGCTATAAAGAAGCAACAGATATGGATGCATTTGTAACCAACCAGGTTGCAGTGGAATTACCTTAATTCCAAAATGCTGGTGACATTTCTAGAAGGAAAGATACGACGGATGTAGTTGAAATCCCCAACAAAAAGGCTTCCGTCTATTCCCACAGCAAGTGCCACAGGGGCCAAAAGTTTGTTTCCTTCTGCCAGTCCATTGCAGCTTGGGCAGGAGATGCTTCTGCGGCGACCATTTCCCATTATGCTGGTGATCACAGCTGGCTGCTGAGTTAGAAACTGATTCTCTCCACTGCCTTTGTGCAGAATTCCTAGCAAGGAGCAGAAAATGAAGGGGCACTTCTTTTATTTTGCTATTTATTTACTGTTGTTGTGTAACCCTTTGATAGTGCTGGGTGGACTCAGTTCTGGAAGGCTGCACGCAAAGGATTATGCAGATAAAAATGAACAAATGGGTTGGACTATTTGTCTTAAAAATGATTCCTTGTTTCCTGAGCCATATTAGTACTGCTAAAAGCCCATGCAGCAGCCAGCCCAAACACTGACTCCTTTTTTTAGTGCAGCCCACGCCCCACCATTTCATTTGCCTTGCTCTCCTCAATGTAGCTGTTGCTGACCACTGTCAACCTCACAGCATACAAGGTAAACTGAGAGGCAATCTGTAATACCTGTTTCTGCATTTAGAGTTGCATGATGAGTTTAGGGAATTTATCCCCCCAAAGTCTGTAAGCATTCTGATCATTTTGTGTGAGATTCACTGTGGAGTTATGCCACACATGAATATGAATAGGAAATTGACGCTATGTTTGCCACTAATTTAAAGCGAAGGCAATGTAAGACTTACATGTAGAACAAATGTCAGTCAGCAGGTTTTTAGCTACATCTTGGAACTAGCTTCATTCTATTTCAAGCATCCACACTGACTGCAACAGAATGCATGGGTGTATATATGACCATGTGTATGACAGCTAATATACCTATCCAATGGTATAATGTTACCATGTATTCTCTATACTGAAATTCTTGGACCAAATAGGCACTGCGTTATGTGATTATATAATAGCAATTTCGCAAGCAATAAGTGGCATTTCATTAGCTGTCTGTCATATGCCCTGTAGTTCTTTCTGTGTGAATGTACATACAACTGACAGCCAACAAATTCTTAAAAATATGTTGCTACACACACATGATATTTTCAGCAAGATTTGAGCCTTGAATTCAAGATGTGGAACATGTCCAGGTATAAACTGACCACCTCCTTATGCTATGTTTATGTACACAAGAAGGTTTCATTTGTGTGCTTGAAAGAACATTCAAACATGCAGACCTGCCATCTTCACCAGAGAGAGAAGGAATATGTCCTTTCATAAACCAATTTCAAGTAGTACTCTTGAAAGAACTACATTAGTCCCACATTCTAGAAGTTAAGGAAAAGCATGAAAATAGAGAGAAAGCAGGGAAGAGATGATCGTACCTATTAATGCAAAAGTATTCTCCTTTGTGGAGGTATTTTTAATATGCAGTCAATTAGTATTATTTAAAAACATTTATTATATTCATTGAGCTTCAGATGGTCTCTCATCAAGGGACTGATCGACCTGACATCTGCTTTTCCCATCACTTTGCTCTGGGAGTGCCATAGCAGTGGAGACTCTGATGAATCATTTTGAATGAAACATTTAAAGCAAAAATAGATTCCAACAGGCCACATCGGAAAGGTAGCCATGGGTGATTTAAAACATAGGTTCCAAAACTTGTTCCAAAGCACCTTTTATCACAATAGTCACTGATGTAGAAGCTGCTTATGGACCTTCTGTGGATTTTTAGCAACCACTGAGATACTCAAAGGCTTTTATATGCATAACAGAGGCACAAAAAGAACCCCACATACATTCCAGGCACTTGCACACTGTTGCTGTAAGATAACGTATATCAAAGGCTTTCACAGTGGGAGACCCCATGACATGCAGAGAGACAGTGGCCAGGATCCTGTTCACATTCACATAAGGTTTAACTAACTTGCCTAACCTAACAGGGCCTAATTGGCAAGGTGCTAGGGAACATGTGCCCAGTCCTGCAAGCCTTAAATGAACAACCACATAATTTCAGTTATCATGAAGAGGAGGACCTACAAGAGAAGGAGGCTCTCCTTTTCAGACCATCATGTTTATTTATTTATATAATTAATTAATACCCCACCTATCTGGACTACCAGACCAAATGAAAAGCGAGGATGGAAGAGGAGCCAAACACATTTCCTTCCTCATGTGCTGATTTAAACTAGATGAGTTTAAAGGCTGAATAAGGCCAAGGATTTGTGTTTGTGATGGGCCTGTCAATAATCTCTATTGTAGCCTTGTGTAGGAGCCTGTGCTGATCCAGAACGGTGCAGATGAACTTCGGGCAGGAGCACAAGGCTGCCTGACAGGCTTTTCCCTCTGCTTCCCATGGGGAAAAGCCAGCAACTGAACAGTCAGGCCTTTGTGGACTGAGATTTTTGGCTGGGATTGGTATGTGCAGCCATAGTCCCTTTCTTGAGTTTATCTACCTCATCCAGTTTCAGTTTCTGAACAGGGTTAGCAAGTGACACCTGTCATGAGGCAATCTAGGCCTTCCTTGATAGTCAGGTGACATCCAACATCCTACAGCTAAAGCTTTAAAAACACAAATTAAAATCTGTACTTACCACTTTTGATATTAAGCACATGATGCTTATCCAGAGACCAGCCCCCTAGTTTGGAGGGGTCAAGTTCAAATCCTTGCAGCAGGGCAGTCCTTTTCTCCCATAAAATCAGGCTGGGGCAGGTCTCATACTCAAATCCCACAGACACTGGGAAAAAACGTATAGAGAAAAAGAGATATTAATAACCATTGTCATCCACCACACAGTACTGTTTCCAAGGTACTTCCTTTTATTCTGCATTATTAAATGCAGATATTTGACTTCATTTGACCCTGAAACTTAATTCACTTGTACTCAAGAGAACCGCAAAGCCTGAAAGTTTGGTGGAGGGGCGGGGGGGGGATTACTGATTTAATGAGCAGGAATAGGGGGGAAATCTGCTACAACGACAGCCCAGATTTCATTTTTAATTGGCTGTCTGTTTTTACCAAGTGATGAGATAACATATCTAAGTTTAATACTTTGTTTATTTGATCAAGAAAAAACTGTGCAGAACAGCACAGTAGAAATATATTAAATGATGTACTAAATACATGTTAATGGGGCATGTGCAGAAAAGAAATACTATCATGGGGAGACTTTTGAAAACATGAAATTAGAAGCGATAGCTCTTGCCAAATTGACTTTCTCTGTTCCAATTTTAATATGAACCCACTTATTACTTACTGTAATGGTTATGGATTCTGAAGAAGCCTTTACACATTATGCACGAGCAAATATGTTTACCACTGCACTTACACACAGCAGGAAACCACTGCCAGTGCCATCTCCCTGGCACATGTATCAGCATGATACATAATCTAGTAAACATAGGGCTTGTTGAGAAAATTTTACATTACATAAACTATTTTATGAGTAGAGTTTCTTAACAATATTTTTTCATTGGAAAGCTAGCACCCTGTAAGGGACTAAGCATCCAAATAGTACTAAGGAGACCTAAGTGAAACCCTAGATCCACCTGGGAAGCTCTGTTATGGCCTAGTGGAGTTCACTAAGCTGTAGCCCGATCCATTCATTTTCTAAGTGCCTTCAGCAGCATGAAAAG
The DNA here is from genome assembly GCF_051106095.1 of Pogona vitticeps. Lineage (NCBI taxonomy): Eukaryota > Metazoa > Chordata > Lepidosauria > Squamata > Agamidae > Pogona > Pogona vitticeps. Next base: position 116,587,961 of record NC_135784.1, read on the forward strand.
AGCAGGGACACCTGACTGCTATCCAGTCCCTCTCTGGGTTTGGTTACCTTCAGTGCATGGAGGGTGACAAGTATGAAGGTACTTGGGGGCTCTTGTCCACATGGATCAAAGCCTTGGAAAACCACAACCAGAAGTGGAGGGTGGGGCAGTCAGCTGTGGTGGCTGGGGCTAAAGCACTCTCCCTCCTCACAAGCAGCTGAACACATTTAGAAAATACCTGAGGAGGCCTCCTTTCAAACTTCATGTCGCTCCTTGATTTCTTAGCTGGAAGGGGGAAAAAGAATTCTCCCCACCCACACCCCCTCTGCAAAGCTCTCAGATGCAAAAGTGATAAAACAGTGAACAGTGCCCTGGCTTTCGTATCATTTCCAAAGGAACCCAACTAGGCTGCTTAATGCAACCTCAGGTTTGGGTTGGTCAGACTCCCCCACAAATATCCTAAACTGGTGCCGTAGCAATAGCATAGTGGCAGAGTAGCTTTAACCATCCACGTAACAATCAAAATGGCTCTCTGTAAAATGTCTGATTGCACAGAGCCCTGGTTTGTATCATCTGCCACAGACTTTCCCCACAAATCCAGTCTTCACAGATGGATTTTCAAAGGTTTGTACTACAGGCTACTTGGGTGAAAGATGGAAGAAGCTAATGCTACAGCACTGCTCCTGGTTGCAGAAGCAGTGCTGAGGTTCGTAATAAAAATACTTGACAAAAATATTACTGAAACCGGTTTACTGAAAACAGGCCTCAGAAAAGTTCAGTATGACCAAGACTAATGAACCACTGCGATATATTACAAAGAGGCTATTCTGCAGTTCTTCTGCCTCCCCCATGCCTACTCAAATTGTGCTAGGTGAGTTTGGATTGTCTCTCTTGCCCTAGTGAGAGGGAGAGAGAAATTATGCATTTTTGAGCCTGCACTAGAGGGCTTGATCTATACCAGTGGTTCTTAACCTTGGGCTACTCAGGAGTTTTGGACTGCAACTCCCAGAAGCCTTCACCACCAGCTGTCCTGACTGGGGTTTCTGGGAGTTGCAGTTCAAAAGCATCCGAGTAACAAAGGTTAAGAACCACTGATCTATACCACATTTTTATGTTAACACATATTTCTGAATTTTTATTGAAAACTGATTATTGTTAACATGGGGATCAACACTTAAAATGTGTATAACTCGATGGCTTACCTACAGCATCAGAAAGCCCATAAACCTTTTGACCATAGGCATCTGTTTTGTCCCAAATAAAAGTGTATGCCAAGTTAGGAGACGCTTGGAAAGACTTTTGAAATAGATGGCCCTCCACTGCTACCATCAGATGAACTTTAATTAAGTTCAGGGGCACAAGAGACTGTGTCATGGTGATCTTAAGCAAAGATTTGTATCCAGCAGTACGGGAACTCAAATAGCGGAGTTTTATGTTGGAACCTGGGATTTCTATTTCTTCATGAAGAACCTGAGTGAAAAAGCAGAGCATATATTAAATCTGAACTTTGTGGAAAGCACTTTTGTTGGCTTGTTTTCGCTTAGCTCATGGGTCGCATCTATTTATATTATTGACTTCTTACTTCTGGGAAGTTTTATCTTGGCCTTCTCACAGTGAAATAATTTATTATATGAATTCCAGATTAATATGTTGGCTACTGTTATGTTTCTTTTAAAAAACCACACTGCTAACAAAAGCATAAACAAAGACCACAAGTTTTATTGCATGTTATGCTGAAGAGGACATCAGCAGCTCTTTCTGGTAACTAATATCTGCATTCCTATCTAGAACGAGCAAGTGCTGAAGCAGCTATCCATTGCAGAAGAGACAAGGTTTTGTCAGATGTGAGAGATAAACGTCTGACACATGTATCGTAAAGCTCCTTCAAGAACTCTATGAACTACACATGTAAGACTTATAACTGTCTTTATTGATACGATGAAGTCTCTGGTTGCCAATGTTTTTGTGCCAAGTTCTGTACAGAAATGCAATGTCAGAAATGATCCACAAAGAACATCTCGACAGGTTGTGAGAGCCTCGCTTTTTGAAGACTGACAAGGAAATGAAAGCTTTTCCCCTCACAGCAAGCTGATTTACACTCTAGGCAGTAGCAACCACTGCTGTGTTTAAATTCGTGTTTCCTGCGAAGCATACATGTACAGATCAAGGCACATCCCCAAACACACACACTACAGACATGTGCCAGTTAGCCAACATCAGTTGTGGCTCCTACCCAAACTTTGCCTCCTGTATATCCCAGAGTGTTTGGCTATGTGCAGCTCTCTTTTACACTGAGGGGTTTCTCCACAGGAAACACTAGCATGAATTCAGAGAAGAAGCTTGTCTCTGTTGGACCCAGTATAAAGGACCAGCACAGGGCATTTGCTGGCAAAAGACAGACTGCTGTCTTTTGTGTATATTTGTACTTGATACCTGAGTCTCTGGAACAATGGGGTTTCGCCCAGGAGAGTCACTGAAGAATGTGGAAAGTGGTGATGAAATGATAACAGGATCAGGGCGGATAAAGCCACTTAAATCACAGCTGGGGATAGAATTCTCTTCAGTCTTCATCGCAAGTGTATCCATGGCATAGAAGCTGTTCCATGGCAGCCACACTGTCCTCTCTTGGCTCATGAAGGGGGCTCGCTCAAAGTGCAGGGTTAGAGATCCTCCTCCATTTGCAATCAAGTCAAACCTAGAAAAACACAGCACCCACCATCATGGATAATTTGAGAGCAATGCAAAGAATGGACAACAAAATGTGAAGACAATACTTGATTCTTTCTTTTTATGCTTTCTTTCTTTATTCTTTACTCTATTTTTCTGGTATGTAAATTGTTATTCGAAGGTTCATGTAATATTTTTGTGTTATTTTATTAGTTGTCTATTTTATATTGGAAGCCGCCTAGAGTGTTCGTATAGACCAGATGGGTGGGATACAAATCAAATCAAATCAAATCAAATCAAATCAAATCAAATCAAATCAAATCAAATCAATCAATCAATCAATCAATCAATCAATCAAATAAAAATGAAGATCGTAATGAGTAGACTATAAATATGGTCCACATCTGTTGAAAGCTTCTACTGATTTTTTGTTATCACTCTAAGCTTATGTTGCATTTTATGGGTTCATACCTTTTGTAAACCACTCAAGGGGCACTGTTAATGGGTGGTTCAAAAATATTATAGACAAATTAATGAAATAGCTTAAAACAAAAACCAGTCCATTTGCACATCATCTGAATGATGAAGCCGTGCATTTAGTAAATGGTGGGATGGCAGTTTATTTGAAACACATCCAATCTTGGCAATCTGTACAGCAAAAGTATGCAATCACTAGAATATCTACCGTGCAGTACTTGCATTGTATCAAAAGTGTTGTCACTTTGTCTCACACTACACTGTGACAAATTAATTAGCTGTAGTGTACTGTTAAGACGGTTTCTCATATGGTACCGTAGACACAACAAATGACATAGCTACAGCTTCGTAACACATGAACACATACAAGCAATACAACTCTGATCTATCTCCCAACAAGATTCTGAAACTGTACATGTATTATTTTCACCTACAGGAACCCTGAAAACTGGCAGTTCATGGAGAACTCTCAGTTAAATTGGTACTCTTACAAAAATAAAACTCCCAGTCTTCCTGGGAGAAGGGGCTTGACAATAAAACATACAGTATTTCAAAGATCATTAAATTTAGTAGTACAGACATTGCTTTAAAATAGCTTCAATATGATATCTACAAAATACCGCCAGATTCAGAGTTGCTTGGAGCTTCTGTGATTTAATCCTAGCAGTGACAGAACTATCCATTCATCAAAAAGGTTGTGGCAGATGGCAGAGAAACAGCAAGGAGGGAAATATGCATGACCGCTCTCTGTTGAATCTCCTTCAGAAATGAAGAACATGTCTTTCTCCAGAACATCTGAACAGTAAGCATTTGCTTTAAGGAGCCTGGTATATCTGTTGTTTCCAAACTGGGCGATGGGCTCTTCTAGGAAAATGAGGACATCTGGTAGAAAAGGGCTGAACACCTCCCCAGCATTTGCTATAACTGGGCTGAGAGACAATGTTCATCTCATCTACAGAGACTTAATTTCAGAGGCATGCTATATTTCATCTGGGTAGGCAGTTCTAAGTACAACAGATAAAAATCAAATCTTGTTTCCAAGATTGTTTGTTTTGGGTTCTTTCCTTAAGAACTATTTTTTTAAAAAAAAAATTGTTGAATTACATTGCTCTAGATTTTCCTTTTAAAATTCTGACATCATGACCCCGGGGACCTCAGCATCTATAGTCTGTCTTCTTTCCTTCCCAGTATGCATAGCAAAGCCCAGATATTTGTGTTCTTGAATTGGAGCTTGTCAATACTAACATCTATGTATTATGAAACTGAAGCTGCTGCTAGCAGTCCCGGTAAAATGACAGGAATGTGTTCATGAAATGTGGCCATGCACTGAATGGCAGGTAGCTTTCAACATTAAACAGCTATGAATAGTCCTTGAAAAACAATGCAAATGCATTCATGGTACATAGTAAAGCGCTCGGGCAGCAGGTAGCTTTAAGCAAACAAGATACGATGTATGCAACATACCAAACCCTGAATCACCATTGTTAACTCTGAGGCATTGTGTCACACATCAGACCTTGAAATCTAAGTACCATGGCTGTGCAACAGAAATGTTAACTTGCTCCTAGGCACAGTCTGTGTTTGATCTCTTACTCCAAATCAAACTCCTTCTGTGGACTATGTATTCATTGCTGAAAATAGTTACAATGCAGACAGATATTATTTTACTGCCGTATCCAATAAATTTGGTAATGCACACTGCATTTTTTGTTTGGGGTGAATTTCTGTGCATTTCAAATTAGCTGATAAACAGGGAAATGGGACACACTTCTTTAACCAGCAGGGAATTGCCGAAGTATATTCAATTATACTCTTTTGATTATGTTCTGCCCTCAAGAAACTCTGAAGAAAGCAAGTTTTTTTTTTAAAAAAAGGAAAGGGGCAGATGGGAACTTTTAAGAAAATACACTGTTTTATGACACTCCCCCCCTCCAGGAGTGTTAGCCTGCCTTGCATCTCAAAATTAAATATTTCTGGTCTCAGCTGGATATTGCTGTAGCCTACAAATGTTTTTAGAGATACAGTGCAGTTTCTCTGAAAAGAAGCCCAAGTGCTAACATGGTATTTTTCTAAGTCAGCCCTTTCAAATTTACTTCCAGTTAGTATTCAAAATGTCATGTGAAAAATTACTTTTGTGCTTCCTTGATAGCTCTTGAGCCCGGTAGGAATTCCACACATGATACCACATGGTTTCATGAGATAGCACCATCTGTTAATCTACAGTGATATTACATACTAAATAGGTCTCGAATGAAGCAAGTAGACTTACGTGCCATCCTGGCGAGTGATGGTGTAGCCGTACTTTGGATACTTGACAAAAGACACGTTGACTCCAACGAGTGGAGTTCCATCTGTCGTCACCACTTGGCCTCTTATCAAAGACACAAGGCTAGAAGAAAAATTCAATTAAATGTCAGCTCTGAAATAATGCTTTGGGGACCAAGAATACTATTTGAGATGTGTTTGCTCTGGCATAAATGCACGTTTACTCTTCACTTAAAGTGCTGCTGCTTGTCAGCAACTATAGAAACTAAACAGCTCTGTAGGACTCCTGGGTTGATATGCAGTTCCACAAGAGAAGGGTTAGCCGTCGTTCTCTCCAGTTCTTGAGAACAAGCCATGAATGGACAGGAGTGTGTTTACAATTTAAATGTCGGCTACACTGAATCCCTCAACTTGTTGTGATCTCATAACATTTTCCTGCAAAAAAAAACCCCATAAAATTTTGATCACTGTGGCAAAAAATAAAATAAAAATGGCAGTCTGGTCTATTTATTCAAATAACTTCATATTTTTGAGGCCTAAAAAGAATTGGAAAGAATTAGGAAACTGCTATTTCAGTTTGGGATGCTTGAGAAGACCTTGCTCCTTCCTTAGAGATGAAGAGTGAAGACATTCTTATACATCAATATACCAAACATTCCCAAATTCAGCTTTCTGTTAAGTAGAACTTAGAACAATCTCATCATTTCTGAATGGCTGTCACGGTCCCAGCTCATAAATGCATGAGTCTTTCAAAAGTGGAATTGTCCCCCAATTTTTTTCCTACAGCTAAACTCCAATGCTCAAAATGACTTGTGTCTGAGTTATCTTAAAAACTGTATCTCCCTGCATGAGTCTTCCCATGTGTTAAGATTATCGGGGATGCATTTCCCTTAGCCCCATCATTCCCACAGGTCTGTCTCATGCAGTCACAGGGAATGGCCTTTTCTGTCACAGACTCTGGAACTCCTTCCCACAGGAAACCAGGCTGGCCCCATCTTTGCTGTTCTTCCACAAGCAGACAAAGATCTTTCTCTTCAGGCAGGTTTTTCCCTAGTGACTGACTGTCTAGGAGACAATAAATCGGATGGTTCTAAATCTGTGTTCAGCAATATTTTTACCTAACATTTTTTAATATAATGTTATCCATTTTTCTTTATAGTTGAAAAATTTACTGATTTTAGTTTTTAATATTTTGTTTTCAGTGATGTTAATTGTCCTGGGTCCTTTTTTAGAAGAAAGGTGGGGTTAAAATATTATATGTAAGTAAACAAACAAACAAATAACGCAATCTTAGTGGACACCTTCAAGGGCGATTAGACCTTTCTCTAGTCTCCTCATCCTTGCAGCCCTTTGCATGACCCAGAAACCTGTTTTGATAGCTCATGGTCTTAAATATAACATTGGAGTGAGAACAGAATTATTATTGGGCCTAGAATATTTCATTAGAATACTCCCCTTAAGATTAATCCTCAAACAGGGACTGAAATTGAAGATTCCGAATGTGGCCTTCTGAAGGCACAGAGACTATATAAAAAGCTGAGGAGATGGCCTAAGAAGTGGAAATAATCTTAGGGATTTCCTTTCAAGCTGCAAATTAGCTGGCTTTTGTTTGGTGAGTGGTCATCAGGAGGCAAGCAATGGGATTACAAATTGATCATCCAAGTAAAGTAGCTCTGAAGAACTTCATCTCAAGAGTAATATTGTTTTTCTCATTCATTTGAGATACTAATATCTGGTGTAGTTTGTTCTGGGAGACGCTAAAGAAGAATGAAAGAGACCTTCATAAAAACATTACATGGCTCAGGGTTTCTTTCTTTCTTTCTTTCTTTCTTTCTTTCTTTCTTTCTTTCTTTCTTTCTTTCTTTCTTTCTTTCTTTCTTTCTTTCTTTCTTTCTTTCTTTCTTTCTTTCTTTCTTTTTCTTTCTTTCACAAAGGAAAGGAACTTTGCTGTCCTACCAAGCAGTAGCTTTGCTGCCCTCAGCAGCACAACCATGATTTTAGAAACTTAAGTCTAGAATATTCCATTGGAATCATATACTTCTGGCAAATAATGTTTCCAGGGTATTATGTGACGGGAGAAATGTCTGCCACCATTGAGACAATTTCATGGACTTTGTGTAGATCCATGGGACTTTAGTTTCTTCCCTCAGAACAGCAGATCCCCATGCTACATTACAAAGTTGCTTTCTAGTTGTTTTGAATTCAAAAATCTGTATGCTGTGGTGCCAAGGGAGAGCATGTTTTCATTAAGAAAAAAGAATAGTAGAAAGAAAAGCCTATGAGGCAAGTTAAACTGGTGATAAACTTGTCTGGTTTGTGTTTTTCATCCACAATCCACAATGTGGCCTTCACCTGCAAGCATTCATAACCGTAATATTCTGTTCGCCGGTATGGTATTTTGAAGAAGAGGAAGATGGGCATCACAGTCCATTTAAACGTATCACCATATTGTATTTATGGAATATAAAAAGGACAAATCTCTGTATTCACAACTATAATCTAAAAAGTGCAAGTTCTTCCTTACAACGTCTTCTCAAGAATAGCACTAAACATGATGTGTAGTTGCCTCATGGAAAGCATGGTTATTTCCTCTGTATCATCAGATATGAAATCACACAGCCATGTGCAGAAATGCTGGTTTGAACAAGGGCGAGGAGATGAGTGGCTGTAATTCTTCGCATACAGACACAGGTCTAAGTCCAATTTTGTGCATTTTCAGTTTCTCCATCCTGCAGCCCTCAACAGCGCTGAAAACCTGAGAGGGTTTCTTACGTCTCCAAAGAAGATTTTCAGAATATGCAGGGGGTGGTAGTGTATTAAGGAGAAGGGATCGCCTCCCTCCCGTTTCCACCTGCAGAAACAATTTCCACCAACAAAAACATAACACTACTTTCTTTTGCTACTCTAATCATTGAAATCATTGCCTGTCTCCATGCTGGTGTGTACTGACATATCAATGTGTGTGGAGTAAACAATACAGCTTGCAATGTGAACTTAGTATCTGTAAGATTCTTCCTCTCTCTCCTTCCTGCTACCAGTTTCTTTTCTTTTTTTAATAGACAGAGAGTCCACATAATCAAAACTTCCGTTTCTGATCTGACCCTTTGCTAGCTTTTCTGCAGCCGCCAGAATTAGCAAAGTCATGCATTCTTCACACCTGTGGTTTCTGGACTAAACATCAGCACAGAGTTAAATCAATTAAATTGAAATAATGGCCCCATCTTAGTGTCTACATGAATTTAGGGGTTTTATACACTGCAATTCTATTAATAGAGATTTCAGTGCCTGTTGCATTGTGCCTGAGAGTATCTGTGTGCCTTGTCACAAAGAGCCAGGAAAGAGATAAAAACATCGGGGCTGGAGCTAAAATAAATGCTAATGTTATTTGGTTTGATGAGAGTTTCCTGGGTGAGAGGATATTAAACATTCATTCTTTTCATTCTTCCTTATGCATTTCCTCTCTTTTCTAACAGGCTGTGCTTTAATTCCAGTGCATCCCCAGCTACTAATGTAAGAACAAGGAGTCTTTAAAAGGCACTAATCTTCCTCATTGAATCTCCCCTTGGAAGAGATGCTGCAGATGTAAGGTTGTGAAGATACAGAGTCTTGTGTAGGGGTACAAACTTATCAAAAGCATCAACCATATTACATTAAAACAACAAAGAATCTCACGGCACCTTAAAAATCTCAGTGAGACTGTGGATCTGAAGGACTTTAGCTCAGATTTTACATGAGCTGCCTCATGTGTTGAACCTATCTTCCACATAGTTTCAGCACTTTGGATGACTCCTTTAAAGTTCAGATTAAAATCCAGAGACAATTCACCATCCCATTGACCTCACAGTCACCAGCCTTCACTGCCCTAGTCCATATTTAGGAGATTAACTATAGCAGTGGTCCCCAACTTTGGGCCTCCAGATGTTCTTGAACTACAACTCCCAGAAACCTTCATCACCACTTCTGCTGGCCAGGATTTCTGGGAGTTGAAATCTAAGAACATCTGGAGGCCCAGGGTTGGGGGCCACTGAACTATAGTATCCTATACAAGTTACTTCAATAAGACTTTGTGCCAGAATATATATATAGGGCTGTAGATTCAACATGGGAATGGATTTAATTTCTAGTTTTGATAATGTCTTACTTTATTCATGGGACAAAGACCTTTCCACTTAGAAAGACCTTTGGTAATTGATTCAGACTGGAAGAAGGGGCTTTTAAGAGAGGATGTTGTGGGTTTTAAAATCACTTTTAATCTATTTGCTTTAATATGGTAATAATCAGTTATATTGGTCAAAATTCTCTCACATAGTTACACTGGTGGAACACCATAGGTGTCATTTTTGGAAGCAAATGACCTGAAATTAAGAAATCACTGTAAACATTACACAACTCAGCACTCAATAGATAATGCAGTGATTCATTAATTTAGTGTTATAATGGGGTAACTATGCAAGAGATTTTGGGCACTGGGTTTTAACATTATAATCACTTACTGTGCTTCAGTATGTGTTTCTTAATTATGCTGTGAACTGCTCTGAGTTGCAGAGCTGGGGGAAAGGCAGCATATGAAATGTATAAGTATATGCTCACACCTGCTTCAACACATCATCTCTAAATAATCTATTCACAATTTGAATATTGATGGAGATCTGAAAAACTGCTTAAGGTAGGCTCTAAGATCTGGGTTTCTCTAGAATATGTTTTATGTAACAGCAAACCATCGGTTCCTAGTACAAGCTGCTTCTGAAAACCTTTCGCAGTTTCCAAAAAAACCACCACCAACAAAACAAAACAAAACAAAACTAGACCACCTGGGATGGAGGGCTGATGGAAATAGATGTATTGAAGAATCTTCGGGTTGTCTGGCAACAGTTGTGAAACAATTGATTTCTGCTTGCTACAGTGAGAAGCAGAATTGTCATTCTGAACTCTGTCACATTATCTGTTTTGTGACCTTGGACATGTTTAAAAGGACACAATTATCTATTCACAAAATGGGAACGATCCCATGCTTTTAGAGGGGCTGTACCTCTAAAAATTGGACCATATTATACAACAAAGTCAATACACATACACAGTGGTTTGATATAAGGCTGCTATGTTTAGTCAATTAATTGTTAGCTTTTTAAACTATTTTGATTAACTCCAATTAGCAGGCAGTAGAATAAAGGAAACAAATGCTACTTTTAAAATCACAACTTCCAAAAAGACATATATTTTATGCTATATATGTTTACATGCAGCATTAGTTCACTCAAAGAAAAATCTAGGCCAAAACTGAAAACCAAGGATAAAATACATAAAAATCTCATAACTCACTATCCCCCCTCCATTTTTTTTGTCTTAGTCATATGGTATAAAATAGAGGTATGTGGCATCTGAAAGCCAGAACATTTCCAGCTCTCATCACTAAGTCATTACATTTTCTTCTTATGACGCTGACTTGATTTTCGTGACTCCACCCACATGCAAGAAATTCACGGCTAGCCTTTACCCATATGTAGGCAGAATGTGAAACTGGCAGCCTTGCAGCATAAAGGCAGCATTAAAAAATCATGAGAAAAAGTCTGGAAATATTTTTTTTAAAAAACCTGAGATGGTAAAGAACATCTCTACAGAAAGCAGCATTCTGTATTATACCATTATTAAAACCCATGCCAGAAGTAGAAGTAGCTCTGTACTTTATAATGTTTTTTTTTTTTTTAAAAGCCATGTTTGGGGCCGTTACCTGCTGTTGAAGGGATTTTCCCCAGGGATTATATGAGTGCTGTCTTTCCCCACTAAGAGCTTGATGCGATCATAGAATGATTTTACAATTGGTGAACCAGAGTGACTTTGCTGTATAATGTCTAGGGGATCACGTGAGCCCCGGCAGAGCAGGCTATTCTGACAAGTAGACTGGAGGCAGCAGTCCGGATCCAGGCAGTCGACGAGGCCATCTGAAAGAAAGAACACAAGAGGCTGTTGGGTTGGGTTTCTTTTTCCTCTCCACTAACCCTAGCCTGGAAGAGTCTTGATGCTTTCACTACCTGCAAGCTTTCCAAAAGGCTGCAGTGAAATTATTCAGACTTCAGATTATTTTTTTAATGACTTGGACTCAACTCGAAACTTGGAAACCACCCATTGCCTCCCTTTTTTTTTCCGGAGAAAAAAATTGTTTTCAATAGGGACTCGGAATTGGGACAGTGGTTCTTAACCTTTGTTACTCGGATGCTTTTGAACTGCAACTCCCAGAAACCCCAGTCAGGACAGCTGGTGGTGAAGGCTTCTGGGAGTTGCAGTCCCAAACTCCTGAGTAACCCAAGGTTAAGAACCAGTGCTTTACAATATGAATTCAGAACGGTCGATCACAGTGTGCAAACCTGCTGCTGTCGCAGTTGTTAAGCTCAACCAGAAACATTATCTCAAATGTGCGAAAGCAGGTCCACAAAGCCATGTACAGAGAGAGGTTTTCATTTGCGGCCTCTCAGCATGAAGAATTTCTTCTTCTGGGGATTTGGTGAAGCCTCAGTCTGCATGCTTTATCAATGATGTAAGATGCTTTGAGAAAACCGGCTTTGGGTGGCTGTCAACAGGTGAGAGAAGAATTGTTACCTGCTCCAAGTCCTTGTCATGGGGCAAGCTGCATGTCCCATAAATAAAGAATACTGTGCTTGAAGTGTTTGAGCTAAACAGTGCATAGCTGTACTGTAAATATTTCCATGCTGCCATTATCAAAGCATCACCCATGAACAGGGCTATAAACCCACGAACAGTGCTCTTATACAAACATAAAACAACACTGACAGCACTGTCTGTTCAAAGAACAGGAATCACTATGCGTACCTCTTTCTAGTGAGCATCATCATATGCCACAGTAACTACGTGACTCTCTGATTCAGCAAGCCAAACTTTCCAACACTGGGTTAAGTCTGAATGCAGTTCTACACGCCTTGAAATACATATCCCAGTATTGTTGAAATATCTAGCCAAATATTTGGACTTCCATGGTTCAAACCCAATAATAAGTCACAACTAGAGCAGGTCCTTTGAATCAATGGAATGCACATAAGTGTTGGCTTACCAAATCTGCACTGATTCAATACGGGCCAGCTCTAGTTGTGACATTACTGGATTTCAGCCCATGGCCTTTTCTTCCTCCCCCATTTTTTACTATTTAACTTGATAAAGAATTCTGGAAGACTGAAAAGCTTGCATATCTAGTGTGTTTTCTTTGGGCTCTCGGTTTTTTTCATTCCACTATATAATCAGAGCCTCATTCTTTTTCTTTCCCTCCTCCTCTCCTCCTTCTTCCCATTTGGAACAGTGTTCCTTTTGCTTCCCAACTGTGGAAATATTTTAAGTTAAATAATTCCCTTCTGGTTTGAGTCGTAGATTTCCTTTTTATTTATTTTTTTCATTCAAAGTCAGAGGCTTGTTCACATCATTCATATTCATCCTGATGTTCTTTTCCACCCTCTTGCTCCACCGACTTTGAACTCCATTTATCACCCACTTTATGTAATCAATGGGAAAATATAATTGGGTTCCAACAAAACAACAGTTTTGCCAGAGCACAGAGTGCTGTCCTCTGAAGATGCCGGCCCCAGAGACTGGCGAAACGTTAGGAAGAAGAACCTTCAGAACATGGCCTAAGAGCCCGAAAAACCCACAACAATCAAAACAACAGTTTTCTAGTAAAGCTTGAACAGCCCCCTTTACCCCGTATTCCTAGACTAGTGACATTTCTGCCAATGTAGAATGAAAATTGTCCTCCATTTTTAGTTTGCTGTTTTGACTCAGGTGGCTGTAAGTGAAGAGAATCCTACCAATAGATTAGGGAATCAGAATGGCAAGGCATATGATTGAAATGATTTCTTTCTACAAATTTTTATTTACCTTGCCCATGCAATGTACACACACACACACACACACACACACACACACACACACAATATATCTGCCACTGGAGTGAGCATATGTTATGCCTGTAATGACCTCATCAAGCCACATGATTATGGGCTGCAGCAGCTGAACACTTTTGATGACACCATGAACTTTAAATTCGCACACCAATCTCCCAGTGGCCTGTCAGTCATGAGAATAACATCTTCGTGCCAGCAAGCCCCCTTAGATATAGTCTGACATTGCAATCTTCAGTAAATTACCCTGTCACTGCCAATCTTACAGTTATCTCACAAACAATCAAGGAGGCAATCAAACTGTTCTGAAGTGCCAGTTCAGGACCTGGAGGTGGGGGCTAGAAACGTCTGCATTTGGTATCAGTAAGAAACCTGAATATCACTCCTCAGATACTGAATGGAAATACACATACATCTTCTGTGCATAAGAAAAGTGCAATACAATCTCATTGTCATGTCTGCACAAAGGAAGTATGTCAAAACTGTAACTCCTGTTGTACTTAATGCTTATTAAAGCATAATACTTTACATAACCTAATCTTTTTTGTAACACAAATTATTCTTTCTCTTCAGTCACACTGGGAAGTATCTGTATTACAACTGTGGCACAATGGGTGACAAGGGTGTATTAGAAAAGATTACCAAACAACATACGAAGTATACTTGGAGAGCAAAAAAGAATACCCAAAGAAAAAGGATCCAAAGACTAAAAAGACTCATTTCCCACTGACTTTTGTAAAAACATGATTTAATATGTTCTAACATTAATAGTAGTGAGTCTCGTGGAAATTCTACTATTGTAGTTCTAAAAATAATCCATAGGTAAACACAGGGCTATTCTAGCAAGGACTGACACTGGATTTGGTTCTGTATGCCCATCACTCTGTTGGTTGCTAACACTACTACAAGTAAAAACAATGGAGAGTCTCATGTCATCTGAAAGACTAAAAAAAGTTAGTAGTTTGTCTAAGTGCAACATAATATCGTGCCTTTTTGAATGTACTAGGCATTGTGCCCAGGCAATGAGAATCACACAATTTGGTTGTGTGATTAGTCATAGAGTTCCCATTTTGATCAGTTGTGTAATGCCCCTACAGAAGTGCTTCATGACTAGCAGTCCCACCTTGGCATAGTGAACAAACATCAAGTAATGCAAGCATAATTGCTCAACAGGACTTCAGGCAAAACTAGACTAAACAAGACAATAAGACTAAAGCTCACATTGTTGGTTGAAGCATGACAGACATGTACATGTCTCCTCTTCTACATAATAGGCAGTATCTTTGTTGCACAAGTCCTCAGATTTTACTGAGCTTGTGTGAGGAAGTATCCACAACTTTCACATTCAAGCATAAAGCACTCCTCATTTCAATGGGGTTATATATGCGATAACAATTCAGAGACAGCTCAGAGTGTTATCCTGGCAAAGCATCATGCTCTGCTATCTCAAACAGGGTAGTGTCCAACATTTCCAGCATAAACTTTCAAGGAAGCCATTTGTTAGATGTGGTTCAAATGTGAGTGCCAGTGTAACTTTTTGTACAACATGCAGTGTTGTATGTTTCTAAAAATGCAACAGAAGCAATTATTTTTGGCTCAGCTGTATGCTGCACTGCAGTACTAATGCTCTTATGTACGAAAAAGAGATCTTGGTCAAGTGTGACACTTGTTACATGGAACACAGCATGAGTAAGTTGTTGCTTTTTAATTTATGTCAAGTGCAAGATTTTAACTGTGCCTCAGATACCATGCTCTTCAGAACCACCTACATAAAAGCTCAGTATTGCAAAACATTTCCTGGGGGGCTTTAAAGAGTAAGAAAGATTCAACTAGAGAGTAAATGAGTCAGCAGTTTTTTTTCCAATTATTATAAATATTCAGTGATAAAACGACTATGCTTGCATAAAACGAACTCAGAAACACTGAGAACATTGGTGTACTAGTCATGATTTGGCACCATCAACCACAAGGAAGTAATCTGGTTTTTCCAAAAGGAAGCAAGAGAGGTTAAAGGAATGGACGAGCAATTGAAATTTTAGTGCTATGTCCAAAATTGGACTGTGGGTTGTTGCTATTCTTACAACTCAGATCTGGAAGCCAACTACAGGCCAGCGCTACTGCTTCTTTGAGGAGACACTTAGATTCTCAAATCAGGAATTTGGGTTTGAACATAGTCTAAGCTTTCTGTGGCTGGCAGGTTAGTGCTATCTTTAACGAGTCTCACTTGCAGGAAAAGTTCAGTGGGAGCCATCAAGCAGAATGTAGATGCATATTTGTTCATTACTGATAAGCCAAAATTCTTAGCCATACTGGTTTATTGCTTTATGTGAATGCAGCCAATATGCAAGAAAGAGGATACAACCTCAGAAGTAATCTCTTTTTTCTTCCAGAAATATAATTTTTCTGTATAAATTTTCTCAACTACAGTAATTAAGTAACCCAGTAATCACAAAAACTGAAACTTCCAGGTTGCACAAACCATTGAAAAATATTACAACTGCCCTACATTTACAACAATAAACACTTGCCTGATATTCAGTCTTGCCAAATGTTTGTGGCTAATATAATTTTGTATAAATTAGAGGGACATATATAAAGGTACACATTTCCTAGTCTTGGAAGCCTGAGCAATAAATGTGAAGTAATGGAAAGAATACTCACTAAATTCCTTGTTCTTGTTGATTTAGCCTGTTTCAACTTGACAAGATGCTTTGATGAGCAATTCTAAAGCCCTGCAAGGCTTGTCAATGTGAGAACTCTATTGAGACCACGAGGAAATTCCTTACCGTCCTAACAGGAGGGGGAGAAGAAAGCAGCATTTCCTAGTCCTTGCTTGTGAGGACAAAATAAGCAAGGATCACCAATAAAGTGGTACAGATGAAATGATGGGCTGCTCAGGCACAACTCGATAGACTAACCCAACAACTACTCTTCTTTATGATATGATGGAGTAAAGCAAAAAGAATGTCAGTTCTCCCTTTGCTCCTCATTATTTGGAATGGCCTATGAAGACAGGAGCCTAACTAGCATTGAAAGATGCAACTCTTTCTATCAAAGGACACCAGTGACTCTCATCTGTAGCTACCTCATGAATAAAAGCACAGTTGAGAACAAAATTGAAGTTAGTGGCTTGAGGGTAAAGACGAACAAATGATCCTGCTTCTAAACTTGTATGTGTTCCTGTGTTTTGAATGCATAAGTCCATTCATTTTCATTTCCACATCAGTCTTTGAGAGTTTTTTATGTACTCTATGGAATTTTAATTTTTAATATTTTGTTTAGAAAACAAATTTTTTTATAAATGAGTCATTTGCCCCAAGACACACATTTTTGTGTGTAATCTAGGCCAACTATACACTTTTCTATACTTTTAACAATGTATATTTTTAAAGAAATTCTATCAAGTCAGAATCAACTTATAATGACCTTATAATGACCACTTTGAAGATAAGTGAGGTATTTAAGGAGTGATTTTACCAGTTCCACACCCCCAGTGGCTGAGCAGGGATTTGAACCCACGCCTCATGAGTCCTAGTCCATCACTCTATCCACTGAATCACACTCGGTATCCCTTTTATACAACACTGGTATGTTTCTGAACTAAAAACTACACTTACAAAATGTGGAGAAGTTGAAAAGTGAACAACTACAGCCTGAGCTCTGAATCAATTATGGAAATTCAAATGAAATCAATAAGAATGGAATCCGCAAACATTTTACATCTTCTGAATACTGTCACCAAAAGTGGACAGTATTTCAGCCTATGACCATAAAAAGAATTGTCAAAAGCTTCTGCCCACACACCAATGGCCACAGGTGCTACTCTCAGTGCCAGCTTTTGCAAATCTTAATGTTATTTCTACTGCACCAATGTCCTGTATAGTTTATCAAATTGAAGCACTGCCAGAATTAATAAAGTTAAAGTCAGAGGCAGTTTTGAGAAGATAAAAGTACAAAAGATTTGTTGCAAATTACGCAGAATATTTTCTTTAAGTAAGACAAACAAGCACACTGGGATTGAGTGACTTTTTTAGGAATAAGATTTTCTAAAAAGGCTACCTCTACTGTATATATTTTCAAAACTATCAATAACAAAATCCAATTGTTTATTATAGTAGCAATTTTAAAGATGACTTTGAGCACCAGGTCCATTGTACTTCCTCAGGGGAGCCTCCCCCCCCATCCCTGAGGTATTGTGGGTATTTGTATTGAGAACCCTTATAAATCTTTTGTCTGAGCTGAATTAGAGACTCCTGCTGTGGCAAAGCTTGATGAGGCAAGCTAAATTACATGATTTGCTTTTGTGCTGTGAAATACTTGTATTATCTTAAATGTCACAAGCCTGATGGAATATCAAATCACAGGATTCACCATTTATAAAAGCAAAGCTTGCCCAAATAATTACTGCAGCAGGGCAAGATCCATTTCCCCCCCCCCCATCGTTCTCCTCCCTTTAGTTTAGAGATGGATTTGTTCTAAGAAACTGAAAAACACATCTACACATTCCAATGAATATGTAGGTCAGGCGCACTGCTTAGAAATTACATAGCTCTATAAGTGAATTCTACTCTTAACTTTACTTGGCACCACAAAAACCTTTCTTTTACTGACTGGACCAGTTCAGAAACAGAACCATCAGATAGAAATTGCAAGGCATAGGCATAAGCTGTCTTCCCGATATAGTCTCCATAAGAGGCACATTTTCAATTAAAGAGGGTTGTTTTTTTAAATTATTTCTTTGAGAACAGATTTGGAAGAGAAGAAGAACGGGAAGATATATGAGTGCTTATCTATGTTTTACATAACCACACACCTATTTCTCAGATTGACAACCTGGTGTCGTCTAGAAGTTTGGACTGCAACTCTCATAATTCCTAAACACTGATTGTACTGGCTGGGGTCAGTAAGAAGCTTCCGAAACATCTGGAGGACATGAGCTTGTCTATTCCTGTAACTGCTGTTTTTTGTAGCTCTGATAGTGGTGTATCTCTTAGGCAGATTTCTGAGATCTGCAACTGCTTATAGTACTGTGTGAAATTTCTTGATATTGTTGTTTCATTCAGAGGCAAGAGATTTCGATTGCCAGGTCTCTGTACTTTGTTAGTTTTCCCAATTCTTTACTTTCAATTCTGGCAACCCCTGGAATTGCAATGTCAATGAACTAGACATTTCTTCATTCTATTATTACTATGTCTGGTGTGCTATGTTCAAGGTGTCTATCAGTTTGGATCTGGAAATTCCACAAGATCTTGATTTCCTCATTTTCTGACACCTTCTCTACCTGATGTTCCTATGGGTTTTTGGAGGCTGGTAACTTATAATTTTTGCATAATGACCAGTGCACTAACGTTTCCACTCTATGATGTCTAACTTTGTAATCTGTTTGTGCAACCTTTGGACATTCACAGATGAGGTGTGACACAGTTTCATCTTTTTCTCGGCAGAGTCTACATTTGCTGTTAGCACTAATTCCTTGGATCTTAGCTTTCATCATGTTGGTTTGGAGTGCTTGTTCTTGTGCAGCAAAAATCAAGTCTTCAGTTTCTTTCTTGGGGGTCCCCAGTTTTAGCAATGCCCATCTTGAATTATGATCATGTTTTCCATCAATATTTCTTGGGTGTTGTCCATGTATTGGTTTATTATTCCAGCTTTTTAATTTGTTTTCAAACTGCTGTTTCTTATATTGAGCCTTTGTTTCTGTTGTTTTCAAAATTTTCTCCATTTTCACTGCCTTAAGTAATTCTTCTATGCTTTTACTGATACAATCATTTAGGCTTCTTTTTTCTTCCTCTACTACCTGCTGTATTTGCAGTAATCCACAGCCTCCAATTTTTTTAGTGGTAAATATAATCTGTCCACATAACTTATGGATGTAGTGTGTGATGTATGTTCATTAGTTTCCTTGTTTTCCGATCCAATTCTTCTAATTCGTTTTGAGTCCAATCTATTATTCCAGCTGGGTATCTAATTACTGAAACTGCCATTTGTTCATGGCTTTGATTGTATTTTCCTCATTTAATTTAAAGATTTTCCACAGTCTATTATTCTTATTCTTATTAATAATCTCAAATTTTGTTATTGAGGTAGCACTTTAGCCTGAGTAAATAAAAGAAAAAGGTCCAATGAGATCCATGTTTGCATGTCTCCTGCTTCTGAAGGTTTCATAACAGCATGATTCCGTGTTAAAAAAATTTTTTTTTGATGAGGAATGTTACAGAGTTTTTAACACTGAAAGACCAGAAAAATGTGTACCTGTACTTGAAAATAATTTTTAACCTTTTGTTATTCTGAAAAACCTTGTTTCCAAATACTTTAACTCCCTGAATTAAGTTTATAGTGTTTTAAATGGTTATATATGCCATTTTGGGGGATTTATAGATTTTAATCACAGTCCTATGAGCATTACATTTGTCATATAATCTTGAATAACTGTTCATAATCCCCACCAAAGATACTTAACAGTTATTTAAACTACTGACGGCTTGATTAGAAAGGGGATTAAATTTTAAAGGATGCTGCAAAGAGTAAATTAATGGACTTCAAACATCTTTTTAAAACCAAAAGGAGTACTCTGTAATGAAAGGTTTTAGCAGGGAGCTGGCCTCAGGAAAATCCTATCTTTTAATTAGGTGGCTTCCTTTGTAAAAAAAATTTTTTTTAAAAAAAATGCCTTTAACATCAGTTCTGTAAAACTGGAAACAAGCACATTTATGTTTGTCTGCCAACCGTTCTCTTTCTTGCCATATTGGAATTTTCTAGAAAGGTATTTCATTGGTGGTGGGAGGAGCGTCAACCAAAAAGAACCCAAACAGACAAAAACCCAAAGATACCAGTATGGGTTAAGTTGGGCAGAATCAGAAGCACCGGTTGGCATCTGGAATAGGAAATGACCAGGTGGTGGATATAAACCCTACTAGCCATCCTCTCCCATGGAGTGAATCAAGATAGCCCTTTGATTTACTAATGTATTAGCAGTGATAATAATGGCACAAAACCTGGATCAGTTAAAAATAAACAAATTCTACAGCTCATTGCAAGGCTTACTCTGTGGCAGTGATGGTGGTGGAGAAAGCATTCTTCTTCACCAGCACTGCATCTGCACAGAGTTATTCAGCAGAACTGTCCTGAGTGGTTAAGGACTTACTGTTTTCTGGACTACATGAAGAGAACACAGGCCACTGGATAACCTGCTGGGAAGCCACTCCTCAAACATCTCACACAATTGAAAACCCTGGTAAGGATCACCCTAAGTCAGAGGCAACTTAACAGCATGTAACAACAACTATACCTTCAACATATATATTTAATATGCTGCTAATATAAAAACAGGTATAGAAAACAGGTGTCAGAAACTGAAGTTGTGAAGAAGTGTTCCAAGGTAAAGTAGGTGGAATTTCTGTGTTATAAAACTTTCATTTTTTCCATTACAATATGAAGTACGTATTTCTGTATTATAATTATTATGATATAATTACTTTGGCAGTCTTATAAAATTTTAAAATTACCCCTTTTCAGTATTACATGGCCATAGACATTTGGTTTATATTCCAAACTATGTATTGCACTACAGCTAATATACTTGGGCAAGAATCCAACTGACAATGTCCTTGTGTGACCCTAGCACCCAAACAGCACCTCATTAATTAGCAGCAATTTGCCTCCACACCTTCCTTCCTTCCTTCCTTCCTTCCTTCCTTCCTTCCTTCCTCAATTTATATACCACCCATTTAGGAAATCACTACTCTGGTTGGTGTATAATTAGACTTATGCATCATGTAAGTCATCCGCTGGATCCAAACCTTGGATTTATAAAATATTTTACACTGATTTTGAGGGTTTTGCCCCATGTATTTTTTAACTGACTACCTTTTAAATATATATATTTTTTCAAACTTCAGACATCTGAAAACTGTATTTGCACAGATATTATCTTGCATTCCAAATTTTATCAACATTAGTTAAACAACATGGCTGCAAGGGTAAGTTTATGTTGGCAAGGAGCCGGTGCTGCTGTTTCAGCTGCCACCTTTTGGCTTTATCACACATGATATTATAACACTTACAGACAGGCAAATTTTGATTCAGCAGACTACAAAGACATAAACAAATAAGTTGCAAAGAAGTGGGGAGGGAAGTTGAGGATGTCAATATGCATGGGTTCCATCCCCTGAGGTCTAAGGGAGGGCAAAAATGGTCCCTTGGAACCTCCTTATTCTTGGTCTAAAAGACCAGATATATCAATGTCAAATCTTTTACTAATAAAGAGTGCAAGGTGGAAAAAAGCATGATTAAGCAATTATTTCATCACCATTTAAACCATCAGATCAATATACTGTTCTATTTAAATACCACTTGAATCTGTGAATTGTGAGAAAAATACGATCTTCTCTTTTTCTAGGATTCTGTTATGTTCAATCATAACAAGTATTTAATAACATCTTGCAAAGTATCCTGTTTAATCACCTGTGCATTCGCTTAAATAATTTTTAGCATATCTTGGTATTTCTGGGATTTTAGGTCACAAAGGTGCATAAATGAATGTAATAGTAAGGGCCCAAAACTTTAAACTATGCAAATCCCACTTGTAACCTCCAGCCCAAAAATCTGAATTTTTCTAGAGATGTATCAAGCCCTACATTTTAAAGTCTTTCAGGTCACATCATTTCTCCCACTACAGCATTATTTTCTCCATCTCATTTGTTTCAAAGGAAATGTAACAACAACACTTGACAATAGTAGAAGAGGGGGTCTTTCTCTGGTAAAATGACTCATGACGAAACTGCACATAACCCTCTGTTCTTCAGGGGCTGGGAATTGGAAGACTTTTGCTCACCTCCCTCATTATCCTTGTTATCAGCACAGGAGGTTTCCATAGCAACATTGCATCCAGGCCCTCTCCAGCCGGTCTGGCAGACACACTGCCAGCTGTTCTGACCGAGTGTGCATCTCCCATTGCCATTGCACAAATCAGGGCAGCCATCTGGTTGAAGAAATGAAGAAGATAAGTACAAGAAATACTGATTTGCACTAAGATTCTACACTCCAGGCACGTTAGACAATGTTACTGTGCACTCAAAAAGAAAGGTGAAGGCTGTACCAGGCATGCTTTTGTAAGAAACTTCTTTTTTGCTTAAATGACTGAATGAATGACTACGGAAAGTACTGGGTTGAAAGAGAAATAATCTATAGACTTTTGCTGTCAAAAACATGTCTTTGGGGTTCATTTTCAAGAGCAAAACCAAATTAATTGGTTTCACTTGACTTCCACGTTGTGGCTGGATACAACTTTGGAACACAGCCACATTGAAACTTTGTGGTAAATGGGAAGATAAAGGTGCGATCAGATGGGGAAATAGCTCATGCTTGTGGCACAGTCAGATGCAAGCTATTTCTCAGCAATCACATTATGTACATGAGATTGCAAAGCCAGGCCAACTCTGATATGTGCCCAAGTTGGACCTGTTCAGTCCAGCTGGGCTGGAGCAATTCTTTCATGGACACAAGGGTCACTTAAAGGGAGATACTCCCAGCAAAGCAACCTTTTCTGGTGTGATCAGAAGTGATCCTTTCTCTTTGTCTGATTGCACCCTGAGTGCTCCTGTTCTGCCATCTCCTTTCTTACCATCTTCTTTAAAAAAAACAAAACAAGAGAGCATTTCATGGCCCTTAAGTATACTGTGTCTCCTTTCTTTCCATTAATTTCTGTCTTGAATTATGCTGAATATAATCCACAGATTTCAAAAACTACTGTATACTTTAAACAGATGGGCAATCCAAAAACAAGTCAACGTGGTATTCTAACAGCAGTTCTTCAACACACTACTCTTAAAGTGACCAAAGTTTATGCCAGAGTTGGGGGAATGAAACCCACAGCCTTCCCTCTACTAAAAGATAAGTCAGTTCAGAAATCCAATTCCTTAACAATCGCTTTTTGCAAATCAACGGCAATGTTTCCAAAGTTCATGTGCAGAGGGCACAGTCTGCTATGCAGCAACTCTAAAGACGACTCATAGCGCCTGCTGCAGCAGTGCCGGTGTCAGGTGCACTGACACCATGGGAAGCTTAAACTCATGCTTGCATTTCAGCAGGGCCTTCATCATTATGTTAGCCATCAGCTAGATCGCACTTACATGTGATTAAAGGCTGGCTTTGCTGAAAAGAGCCCTCCCCCTCTCTTTATCCTCTCTTACTGAACATTTGAACTGCTTTGCCTACTTATCCATGGCCTCATATTATTTTGGTATGCAGAACAGTATGGAAGCTTTCGGTTTCAGTCGGTCCCTCTGGCTAGATGATCTCTGAGTACTGCCAGGAGACATGAACTTATATATGCCGTTCTGACCACACAGACACAGCATATATAAGTTCATCCACTATTCATGGATAATAAGGCAGCCCGGGCATTTGACATCTTGAAGGTAAGACAGTCTCGGCAGAGACAACAGAATGTGCACTTCTTGCTCATTAAAACAAATGGGGTGGGGGTGGGGGTGGGGAGAGAGAGAGAGACTACTCTTTTCTTAGATCTGGAGTAAAAAGAAAAAGAAAAGTGTCCTTCACCAACTCTGTCTGTGAAAATAGTTTGTCAATCAAGCCAGGATATATTATTTACTCATCCTATGCTCTTATTTGAGAGAAGGAATGAGAGTAAATGCTGACAAACTAACTGCAAAGATATAACTAGATCTCTAGTGGAAATATCGAAGTCCCTCGATTATGATACCAGTGGGTTTTCTTACAACCAGCACCTCAAAAACGAAGCTCATCATCAGCCAAATGAGGTAGCAATTCTTTCAGGATTCTGATGAAAAATCCAACAGAACTGGTTTGAAGCTATGATATGTATGAACAGGTGGGTCTTGATTATGCCCAGACACGAAAAACAGGCCTGTTCAGGGCTCTCAGTGCTGTGCACCTCTGTAAATATGTTCATCTGAACATGGTTGCCTTTTTCCTTCAAACGTTTCCAGTAAACACAGGATAGTAATAGGGGCTGGAGGCAAGGCAGCCACATGTGTCTCTATTCCCCTTCACTGATTCCGCCAAGCATTTGAAGGGGACCACAACAGATCCTGCAAACAGCATAAAACCAGTGAAGGAGCAAAATATATTTGTACCTATATTTTGCTTGGCTCATAATAATTCCAGGTGTTCACACCAGAAAGTTCACACTCTATCTAACAAAACAGCAGGGAGTATTTTCCTATCCTGCATAGGATGGCAAAAGCATTGGTACAAGTATTGCTATTGGAGCCTTTCAAAAAACTGCATTGCCATTAAGGAAATGCCGTTTGCCTTGTTCCTGGAGTAAGTATCTTTCTAACACTCTGTGAACTCCTTTGGATGTTTTCGTTCTGCCTGCCCACACACTGCCCTAAATCTACGCTGCTTCATCAGTTTTGTAGCTCAGACTCTTTTCCAACACTAAGAAGGGCCTTTCACCTTACATTCGAAAGTTGCTGAGAGATGCTGCCAATATACTACATTGTACAGAAAGTAATGTGTTTTCAATCATTCCTTTTGTGAACAAAAGGGCATGTAATCTCAAGGCTTTTAGAAATGGCTAGGAACAACGGCACTGCCCCAAATAGATACTCGATGAAGCAAAAGATACATTTATATTCTACTGGCCTTTCCAGATTTCAATTAGTGAATTGTAAATGCACAGCATCTTGCTATCGTATCAACAGATTTTCCTCCATAAAAGATTTTATTTTCCTTTTTCTTTGGTGGCAGCAAAAGCTGTAACTGGAAACAGCCAGTGACTAGAAGCAGGCACCAAATTCCAGTATTGGTTTAAATGACTCTGGAATCACATAATAATGGAAAAGCTAAGGAATCGAATTAAAGAACTAAAGGGATAAGCTTAGCTAAACATCCTTTGTGCCATCCTTTATTTTTCTATAGATTACACAGATCATGTACCTCAGGCCCTGGTCCCACAAGGGAAATGTTATGTAGTTATCCACCAGTTATGTTGGCACATTTTTTTTCCTTGTCACATGAAGCAGAGTCAAGACTGAGACATTTTCTCAGCTAGCAGTGTAACTGTGGAACATTTCCCCGTTTGTGGGGGTGCCATTCCCAAGGTTGCTAAACTGTTGCTTAATCTACAGTAGAGGGCAAACCCCCCTGGATGATGTCACAGCTACTTCTGAGGGGCATGACTGCCCACCATTCTTCTTTCTCATAGGTGCTAAAGAGCTTGCATAGAGCCTTTCCTTAGGCCAATTATAATGGCATGATGTAACCATTGTCCTATCTGAATTCTGTAACCTATCTGCATACTGTCCACCATCGGTGAGCTTGTAAGGTTAATAAAAGCACAGTCCTCCTGGGGGCAGGGCAGAATTCATTGGGAACCCATTCGGTATTATTCTGCCTCTTCTACTAGTCGCCCACCAGGATCACGGCTGGCAGACATCCCTGTGTGTGTCTTACTTCTTTAACGTCTATCTCTAAGAAACTATTTGCTATCCTAATTATCTGGTGATCATCACAAAGACCATCAGCCTTCTCATTTCGTGACTCCAACATCCATTGCCAGGAGAGTTGTGTTATTTTGCACCTTTATTGTTCTAGTGCATTCCTTACCAGGATTGCCTGTGTGCACGGCCTGCCCCACTTCTTTTCAGAATTGAAGCCAGGAAGGGGGCTGCTACCTCTGCTGTGTGCACATTAATTTTTAAAAAACTTTCATGCCTGATACATCAATAGGTTGGTAAAAGTATGTCACAGGGGGCTGTCGCTGTTACATTACTGGTGAATATTTTTTTTCCTTGTGGAAGGATACACTGAAACGTTGGTATGCCAATGTCACACTGGGGGGGGGGGTGGAGGGTGGGATCGCCAGTTGGATATCCCAAGGCCATTGCTGAAATGCATTTCTGCAGGAGCAGGCAGTGCAAAAGAGGGACACTTTCCTAAACAAAAATCTCATCCCGAAAAATGTTCTCTCTAATTTCCAGTCTGCTGGAGCTGGAAACAACAGCTGAGGGTGCATGGGGGAAGAGGAAAGCTGTCTGGAGGAGGGTGGAGTCACGCACACTTGTGCACCTTAGAGGGAGATTTGTTTCTGATAGATAGATAGATAGATAGATAGATAGATAGATAGATAGATAGATAGATAGATAGATAGATAGATAGATAGATAGATAGATAGATAGATAGATAGATAGATAGACAGATAGACAGATAGACAGATAGACAGATAGACAGAGAGAGGAAGGAAGGAAGGAAGGAAGGAAGGAAGGAAGGAAGGAAGGAAGGAAGGAAGGAAGGAAGGAAGGAAGGAAGGAAGGAAGGAAGGAAGGAAGGAAGGAAGGAAGGAAGGAAGGAAGGAAGGAAGGAAGGAAGGAATCATGGCTAAACTGCTCCTTGAAGCAATAGAGAAAATAAACCAATGCCATAGTGTAGCCGGCCATAATGATTCAAATAGGAGAAAATAAATCAAGTATTGCTAAAAGTTCTAATTTTTAGAACTTAATAATAATAATAATAATAATAATAATAATAATAATAATAATAATAATAATAATAATAATAATAATAATAATAATAATAATTATTATTATTATTATTATTATTATTATTATTATTATTATTATTATTATTATTATTATTATTATTATTATTATTATTATTATTATTATTATTATTATTATTATTATTATTTTATTTTATTTTATTTTATTTATATCCCGCCTATCTGGTCAGTTAAGACCACTCTAAGCGGCTGTAACAGTAATAGTAATAATAATATGTTATATATTGGAACAGCACATCAGCAATGCCTTACATTCGGAACAATTAAAAAGAAATGCAAAATTTCCTTCTCTCTCCTCTGCTGCAGGTGAGTGGAAAGGAAACTTTTCATTTCTCTAGATATTTAACTAGCTTCAGCAATGCGACAGCCAGATGGCCTGCTTAACAATCATGAGAAATAGAAAATTTGTTTTTGTTTAAAAGGCAAGAAGATTGTTTTTGATTTTGCTATGTGGGTTGCTGTGACTGATTCTTGCACATCGATGCAACAATGGCCCCAAATATATCTCACCTCAAAGTGACCCTATTTAGCATGATCTAGACCACAGGTCCTCAACTCCCGGTCCGTAACCCGGCAGTGGTCTGCAGCCTACCCAGGACCTACTCCCTTGCACATCTGTGTGAATGCGATATGTGCATGTGCATGCACACGTTCCGCCCCTGCGAGTGCACTGTGTGCATGTGCACAAGTGCTCCCCACGAGCACAACATGCGCATGTGTGCTAGTGAGCTCCACCCTTCTGCGGGCACGCAGAAGACAGAGTGCAGTAGGTGTGAGGCCCTTTAGTCTCAGGGAGAGGTGAAAGTTGAAAAGATTAGAACAAAAGCACCCTGGCATTTCAAAGCCTTCTGAATGCTAATATGGACACCAATGACAGGGTGGCTGGGGTGTGTGTGTGTGCTGCCATCTGACCTTTTGTGGGAAACAATTGTGGATATTCAATTGCTGAACAGGGCTTGCCTACATGGAAGAATGTGTATTTGTTTTTCACTAAAGTGGAAGATTCTGCTCTTTACATTTTACATTGGGCAAGAATCACCACATGCTTGCATGCCCTATAAGTGCTCCTCCATTGCTTGTAAAGTGTCCCTAGAATGTACAATTCACACTGCGCTCAGGCTGAGAAAGGAGTACTGTATTTGTAGCACAGTGGCACAAAAGGAAGCAGCATCCTGCGCTGTCTAAAACACATCCTAAAGACATTTTATTTTACTTCTTTGGCATTTTGCATGCTGTTTGGCAACTGTAATGATATTGCATCAAGGGAGGCATTACACTATAGTACACCTGATTTATTTTCAATGCAAAACAAGCATTAATTGTGAATACATGCTCATGTTTTCCTGTTCAGAGGAAAATGAAGAGCAATAAACAGATCACAGTAGCATTGAGTTTTCCTCATAAGAACATCCGAGCAAGATGAAAACATGAACAGTAGGAAGCCAGCAAAATCTCTGAGAAGTTTTCATTGCAGCTGGGAATTAATGGACATGACTTTGCTTTTAGCTTGAAGAATGAAGGAAGAAACAGTACAACAGGCATAGTGTTGCTAGGAAACACTGCACCACCACAGCAAAGTTCATTCCATTTGTGGCCTTCTAAAGGCAGACTTTATATTTCAGAAATGTTTTTTTAAAAACACAAAACAAAAACAGTTTCCATTAAAAACATAATAGATACATGAAAGCAAGCCTACCGATAAGCCACAATGTGGTCTAATTATTTACATCAAGAAGAGCTGTTATGTGTGATGTATGTGTGTGCCTGTCCCCTTTAAAAGGCTGTATAAATGGACAATAAATTGAGCTTTGACAAAGACTCTAAGTGCAAAGTCAGGTAGTGGCTACTTTTAATCTTTTTTAAAAATGCTCAAAAACACATTAAAATTATGTCTGCATAAATATTTATTTGGCAGGCAATAGAAAATGCTTTGTCAACCATCAGTCAACACTTTTATCCTAAGAGCCTATTTATGCAATACTCAAATGGCTGGACAATCAGCTGTAGAGTAATGACTATCTTCAGTTCCTTATGTTCATGCACGATATTTACATTTAAATCTGAATTAGGTGCTTCTAAAATCTTCCTGAACATTTATAATGGTCCGTCTTGATGACTGGGTTACAATGAGTAAGTGCTGAAGTTCTTTACCAAATTAGCTTGAACAGCTGCAATAAAAACTTGCACACTGGAGCAATGTTCTGATAGAAAGGAGACATCTCCATCTACAGATGCTGCCTGCTCCACAGATTTTGTTGCAGCAGGATCACACGTAGTGCAGGCACACAGTGGTAAAACTAGGCACTTTATTTACAAGATTCAGGAAATGGAGGACTCACTGAAAACAAACTACTGTATTCTAGACAAAGATATTCTCCTGCATGCCTTATATCTGAAACATGGCAGCCTATAGGGATCTTCAGATTTCTTGGACTACAAAGCCTATAGTTTTGCATTCTGGGAGTTCTACCTGAGTTACATACATCTTAGAGACAACTAAATGTAATTCGCTTAGAGAAAAGGCCTAAATTAAAAGGCTCTGAGGACTGGCTAGGACAGGCTTCACCTAGCTTCCTGTGCAGAAATAATGCTCCTAGCAGCAGCCTGAACAGGAACTGGAAGCTTAGGTAGAGCTAGGCCTAACAAAGCCTCTGAGCCTTCCAGTTTAAGCCTTTGAAAATCCATCTCTAGCAACCTAAGGTGTCCTGACGTGCTGCTGCAATGGAGACACCAGGTTGGGCCTGCATGATTGACGTCACAGAATCTGTTACTCTAAATATGTATACTACTCTAAATACAGCATACTGGTGTGGATCTCCTGGCACTATTACTATATCAATAAGCATTTCTTAGGGTG
This sequence comes from Pogona vitticeps, assembly GCF_051106095.1. Classification (NCBI taxonomy): domain Eukaryota; kingdom Metazoa; phylum Chordata; class Lepidosauria; order Squamata; family Agamidae; genus Pogona; species Pogona vitticeps. The sequence goes on from NC_135784.1 coordinate 116,617,653, forward strand.
ACTGTCACGTTCCCTCCATGCAAAGGGCTTGTCTGCAAGGTGCGGCCCTGCTTCAGGCATCCACACAGTTATCACAGAGACTTGTAAAGGGATTCCTAAACATAAGCAGCTCCTCACGCACAGCCGTCCCTTTGCAGATACCTGCACCCATCACCTGGATGTCAGTTTGGAGGCACCATTTTCTACCTATTATCTTTAAGGACAAGGCTACCACTAATTTCACAACTGCAGGAGGTGGGGAAAGAGAGTACAACCTGGGAGGGTCTACTTAAAACAAACAATCCTATTTTTCTTCTCTGCTATAGTACAGAAAATGTCACATTGACAGATGGGCCTCTGTGCCACATTCACAGAGCTTATGAGAATGGGCACCATATGAGAACCAGCAGACAGATGACTTGCATGTCCACCCATGGGTCTCGACATGACCTAGCAAAGTTGCATCCCAGCACAAGAGGAAAGCTACTATTCTTCTTCATTTCAGTTCTCAGCTTGCTTAAATCAATATTAAAGAAAAACAAGACATCTAAATTACCAGACCCAATAGGCTTTCTCATGATGGGTTGTTTAATGCAAACTTCCTTGTTCTTTAGTTTGGGGAACATCTGATAAAAAAACATAGTACACCTCACAGAAGTCATCTACCTGAGCAGGTCATCTTGAGCTACTAATTAAAATTCCTCCCTCTGCCTTGCTCCCTCATCTCGCCCTGGTATGCCATTTGCTTTGTTTTTCGCCCTGATGGACAATAAACCATGTATGTCAGGAATCCATGCAAGGATGAGCAAATTCCAGCATTCTGTACTGCTGGCTCTGCTAGCTAAGGCTCATGGGAACTGCAGTCCAACATCTGGAAAGCCACACCTTCCCCATTTCTATTCCGTTATTTTGGCAATCTGAACATAAAAATAAATCCTTCTAAATACACACAAGAAAGAATAAGGAAATTCTATTGAAACAGATAATGGCATAAAAGTTGAAGGAAATCGTCTAAGTGAGGAAGAAAACATGAAATAATAAAACCCAAATTAAATAATAAAAGTTAATAAAATGCATCAAGCCATCTGTGCCCCCAAAAGCAGTGTTGTATTCTGAACCACCATTGAAATATGAACCTAAATATTTAGGCAGAGTGCAATCCCCCCCTCCAAACCAGTTGCACCACCCAAATGGACTTACTAACTATGTACTACAGCACCTCCATCTTATACAGCCGGAATACTAGATGACGATCCTTATCTAGGCCATTACCACTCCAGAACAGTATAAAAATGAATGTGTTAGTGCTGCATCAATTATCCTGAGGACACACCTGAAACTGATTAACTTCCCCACCTCCCTCAACCAGGTCTAAGTAATGCAAACCAGTTGGAATGGAGTGACATTCAGCAAGCGAGCCAACAGACTTGAGAAGGCAATATGTACTATGCATTCTCGAAGGTTTTCAGGGCTGGGATCCGATGTTTGTTGTAGGCTTTTGGGCTGTTTGGCCATGTGCAGAACATGGCCAAACAACCTGAAAAACCTACAATAACCATTGCAATCTGTACTATTTGGCTGGGAGAGAAAACCAGAAGAATGAACAGGGATAACATTCTAATTCCTCTTACAAATATAGGCCATTATACTGAGAGAAACCTGTTGATCTTTTTAGCCAGTACCATCAACTCTGGCCAAAACTCTGACTCAGTTTCAGGTAAGGTCATTTTGTAGCCCTATCTAGAGCCCTAGTGTCCCTAGCTTTTCTTTAAAAGCTAACCAGACCCTATTTAGCTTCTGAAATGAATTGTGTGTATTTTTTTTCTATAACTCACAGCACCATTATTCCTCTTACCCAAAACCATACTATCAGGTACACCTCCATTCCTTTTGAAGATCACCCAGTGACTCTCCTGTGTACACACCAATATCACCAAGTTAAACAATAACTCAGGTATTAAACTCTAGCCACACATTTCAGCATTTTATAATGTAGAGTATGTTGTTGTTGTGTGCCTTCAAGTTGGAACCAACATATAGTGATCCAAATGGGGTTTTCAAGAAAGTGAGCTATTTTAAGGAGCAGTTTTACCAGTTCCATGCCCCCAATATGTTTCCATGCTGAGTGGGGATTCAAACCCAGGTCTCCTGAGTCCCAGTCCATCACTCTATCCACTACACCAGTGGTTCTTAACCTTTGTTACTCGGATGCCTTTGAACTGCAACTCCCAGAAACCCCAGTCAGGACAGCTGGTGGTGAAGGCTTCTGGGAGTTGCAGTCCAAAACTCCTGAGTAACCCAAGGTTAAGAACCAGTGCACTAAACCACAACAGGTACCGTATCAATACAAAGTCTAGGCAGTCATTAAAGTTTGCAAATGGGGTTTGATATGACTGTTTTCCTTGTTTTTGAAATCACAATTTACATTTCCCTCCTTATTATATCCTATTTTTATGCTTAGATTTCAATGAATGTGCATAGGGTTTTGCGGTGTAATGATTTTTTAAATAACACTTCTTTTAACAAAGGATAGTGTAGCAATTAAGATAAAAAGAAGCAACAGTGCCTCAATGGCTTTGACAGCAAGAGCTATTGCTTACTGAAAAGAAAGCAACTGGTTTGAGTCATTCTGCAAGAGAGCCAAGGATGTACTTTTAGGCTCTGTGATAGAACACACATTTTGCATGCAGAAGATTCGAGTTCAGTTCCTGGTATCTCCAATTTAGATGCACCATGAAGTCCTGATTTTGGTTGAAAATTCAAATCATTCTGGGTTAGAAGGACAAAATAAACAACATCCTGTACAAGGTTTTCTGGTTTAATCTTTTCCAATCAAAACTAAATCAGAAAGGCATAATAATGTAGACTGAAGTGGCTTGAGGCACAGGAGTTGTTTTTCCTTTAGTTATTTTAGCCTAAGTTCTATGAACACTTCTTCAGAAATAAATTCTATTTAAGTGGGAAATAAATAAATAAATAAATAAATAAATAAATAAATAAATAAATAAATAAAGAAAGAAAGAAAGAAAGAAAGAAAGAAAGAAAGAAAGAAAAAAATCTGGCTTTTAGAGTCCCTTCCCACACAATTTTCTCTAGACTTTCTAAATATCATTGGCAATTAGCAGAAAAAGCAAAATGGATTCCCTCCCCTGCCGTAAACTTAAGAAATAAAAAATTCTTATAGATTTTACGTGTACATTCATAATGAACTCAGGCTACATTTCTCCTGTACAGAATCTGGAACATGTTGAAAAAGCAGTCTTGGGACTATTTTTTTGAAGTGATGATAAACCTAAAATTAATCAGTATTCACTAGAACTTTGCCCAGTTGGTTGCAAGAGTGTTGTTTTAAGGGAACATTTTGTGAGCCAAATGCTGTTTGCAAATACCGAGCGTAAAAGTTCCGTATACAGAGTGCTGTGCTTTTGTTCCCGAGATCTCCAGCTTGTAATTATATTAAGAATGCAATCTATTGAAAGCCACAGTGCATTTCACTTGCACGAAGGGTTTATGAACTCTCCCTTGTGTAAGCATCAACAGAACGGAACAGACTATTCCACATGCAGTTAGAACCAACAGGATACTGCCCCAAGGATTTAGGCAACAGCATTAGCTTTGCAGATAAGAATAAAGCACAAGGCATCATGCATATAACGTTATCAATCTAGAACAGAAAATAGACCACTGTGAAAGTGTAGGGATTTGGTTTCCTTTGGAGTTTGATGCAAAATCTATAGAAAAACAATGAAGACTTGTTTCTGAATCCAATTGTCCTGCTACAGTAATAATGGAACTTAGGTAAAGGTGAAGGTTCCCCTTGACATTTAGTCCAGTTGTGTCTGATTCTAGGGCACGGTGCTCATCCCTGTCTCCAAGCCGTAGAGCCAGCGTTTGTCCATAGACAGTTTCCGTGGTCAAATGGCCAGTGTGACTAGACACAGAACACCGTTACCTTCCCTCCGTGGTCGTACCTATTTACATGCTTTCGAACTGCATTTGCATGCTTTCGAACTGCTAGGTTGGCAGGAGCTGGGACAAGCGACGGGAGCTCACTTCGTCGCGTGGATTCTATCTTACAGCTGTAGGTCTTCTGACCTTGCAGCACAGAGGCTTCTGCGGTTTAACCCACAGCGCCACCACGTCCCTAATCAATGGAACTTACATAACTGCTAATTTGTGAAATTCCCATCAATTTACTGGGTATGTTGGAGTAAAACTGGATGCAGGCTTTTTACCCATGACTGACTACAACATGGACTGCTGCTAGTGTTCCATATTATGTGGTTAACAATCTAAAAGCAAATAGGCTGTAAACTGAGTTCAGCTGAAAGCCAAAAGTATACTAAAGCATCCTTGCTCTTTATTTCATAGAACAGTGGCTTGCATCCCAACACTCACAGCTGCTTTATGCAAGAGCACACACTGACTGCAAGGCTGGCATAAACATTTTTTTTTAAAGTCAGGGAAAATGCCTTGTTATCCTAACTGTGCAGTGGAGGCACAAACCCAGCTGGGTTCAAAGACTGGTTTTAAATCCGAATGGATTCCTCTTTTTACTGATATCCCTGGTATTATTTTTCAAGTGCAAGGATTTGTTTGTAAAAAAAATGCACACGTCTTTTACTCAGTAATCCACAGCACTTTGAAATAAAAAGAACACAACTAGAATCAGTCTAGTAGAGTTTTGTTGCTGTTTTCCTCTGCCACTGTCATTTTTCAAAGGGAGAGTACAGGGTAACTGCAAAGATCACTCATGTTGATTTCATATGATAATTTTTGGCATCATACTGGCACCTCGTCTAATATATTTAATGTTGTCCAGGGAGTTAATTATCTTCTCTAATTAAATTAACAGGATTTGATTTTTTTTAAGTGTATGCCAAACAAGGAGACTTTGAATATGAGGAGATGCCTTCTTGAATCCCTATCAATGCTCTAATCTAGCAGGCCACAATATAACCTCAAAAGTATAGAATCTAATGCATTGATGTGAACCATTACCCAAAATTGAAATCTCCACCCTTTCAGAAATATCATTAGGTTAAGATATCACCAAGTTACTTCTAATACTTTCCTTCTAGGGAACTCTTATTATTTGCCCATGCAGCCTTCCCAAGCTATAGCTTCTGCATTCCTTAACTAGTCAGCCCAAATCCAGTCATGGAATTCCGATAATAAAGCAAAATTCCTATTGATCCAAGAAGTCAGGACATCAAATCTTAACTCCATCTTGAGTATTCCCAAAGTCACTGTTACCTTTTTGTTACCTGCTTGTACCATATAACTATGATTGAATCTCACTGACAAGTTAATTGCAGGATATAACTTTCACAAACAATCTGCTGTGTGGACCCATAATTCTGTTTTGTTTTGCCTGGGATGCTGTCAGTTCCTTGGAAGCTAGTCCTAGTGTTTTCCTTCCCTCTTGGTCCAAACCATTTTTCAGTTTGCTCCGTGCTTGTGTTCCCAGGCAGAGCTTCACATTCTGTTTAACACCCATTGCAGCATTCATGCCACGTTGATTACAGTGTGGTGGTCAGTCTCCCCACTGAGATGGCCTTCTGCTCTTCGTGGGGAGTCACAACATTGGGAACGTAGACACATGTGATCACTTGCAGAAATCTGAGAGCCTGTGTTTCATAGTAGGAGTAAGTGGGGAAATTCTTAAGGATGATTGGTTGTAAGCTCAGTGGTTCACCCTGGTTTTAATAGCCAGCTTAAGAATCTATTATGTGGAGACTTTGCTGGACCTCAACTTCTCTGTGTCCTACCTTTCACTAACTTCCTTCTCTTTTCCTTTTCCCAGTCAGGGACTCAGGAGAAGCATTGTTTTACTGCATTCCATTTCAGATTCTGTTATTGCAAATCCATTGTGAACCATGCAGTAGGGATATGAATCTTGCTGCCAGTTGATCTTAGAGGGGGGGGGGATAAAAGGAGGGAAATCCTTTTTCTCTCTCCTTGTGATGATATTTCTGGGTGCACAATTTCCTACCTAAGAAATGTAGATGAAAGATTGGCAGATGAAGCTTCCAAGAGGGCAGCCCATGGCCCCCCCATCTGCTCAACAATATTTTCCCAACAGAAATAGCATGGGATTCTTCAGAGATTTCACAGTATTTTTTTTCCCTGAAAGCAATGTCAAGTTCCACAAAGTTAGGACAATTCCCCCATAGAACAACATTCTTTTTCTGCACTAGATTGCACATGGAAAAGGTGGGGGGAAATTTGCGAAACTACACATGGTTCTACAATTCCTGTGTTGAATGGAACTGTTTCTGTGCAGGAGTCACCAGAAAGTTATTAAACTGTGCAAAATTTGTCAGTTTCCCACACAAAATAACAGACCAAAATAAAGGTCTAGGGCAGTGTTTCTTAACCTTTTTGAAAGAAACACCCCCTTGAGCCATTGAGGAAATTATCATCGCCCCCCTCCCTGAGGTGATATCTTACCTACCTACCTACCGACTGACCGACCTACCTTGTCTCCCTCCCCACCTGGGTGCGAGGCAGTGCTTCATAGGGCAAGAATGGGGACCCAAGAGACCCTTTCCTTCCACCCGATCCACACTCAGTGCTCCCCCTAAAGGAGAGATGTGGCAGGTAGAAAGAGCTGGATCATCTGGCGGCAGCAGCAGCACCGGATCTACTGCCAGCACTGCGGCTGCAGTCGCCTTTACAGGTTTGGCTCGCTCCAGCACCCCCCTACCGCCCCCTTCTGTTCTTTCGCCCCCGCACTGCCCCTTTTCATTCTACCGCGCCCCTGAAAAATGAAATTGCCCCCTGGGGGGCATTATTGCCTACGTTAAGAACCACTGCTCTAGGGGAACGGGACTCTGGGCTCATTTTTATGGGAAGCTGAGAAATCCAAAGGATAAAGTCTGGACAGGAAATCTTGATACAGCAAGATCTGAAAAATTGCAGATGAGGAATTTTACAACTTCTTGTTATGCCCTTCCCATGTGGACTGGGCAAATAGTGGTAGTTTTTTTGTGCCTCCCCAGAAAATATGGTTTAAAGAGTCAAGGTCTGCCACTAAAGGGTGGTAGTAAAGTATTCCACCAATCAATCAATCAATCAATCAATCAATCAATCAATCAATCAATCAATCAATCAATCAATCAATCAATCAATCAATCAATCAATCAATCAAATCAACCAACCAACCAACCAACCAACCAACCAACCAACCAACCAACCAACCAACCAACCAACCAACCAACCAACCAACCAACCAACCAACCAACCAACCAACCAACCAACCAACCAACCAATGATTTCTATTTCATGAATGATTATTTATTTTCACAGCATAAATAACATTTTATGGAAAACTAAGGTTTTTTGTTTGAAAAAAATTTAATTTAATCACTCATATATCAAATGCTGAGCTGGTTGGATGGCTCAGTAATTTAAGTATCTGGGTACGAACTCAGAGGTTGGGAGTTTGATTCTCCACTGTGAGTGACTCTGGTCACGCTGCACAGTCCCAGGACACCCCACCCCCCAAAGAAGGGAATGGCAAACCACTTCTGAGTATTCTCTACCTGGGAAACCCTGAAAGGGTTGCCATAAATCGGAACTGACTTGAAGGTACATGATTATTTTTAAATACTGTAATCTTCTTTAAGTTTTTAGAATTTTTTAAAAAAAAGAAAATTAACTCATTATCCATTTTGGTTATGTTCACTAGGAGTCTGGCTCCCAAGCAGTCCAGCAATTTGTGCAATGGCTCTCAGCCCCTCTGGCAATGCCCACCACTGTTAAAAAAAACACCTTTTAAAGTTTATGGATCATAGCTGAAATTCTGTTGCTTAGCCCCTTTGAATCAGATTTTGTGAGCAAACACCTCCATACATGCCATTGATTCAAATGGGTCTATTCTAGCTGTGACTTACTTTAATACAGTAAATTGAAACTATATTAGGCCCATTGGAATAAAGTACAGTATTCAAAAGCCTATTCTAGTGCAACTTATTGCAACTTATTTACATTTACATTAATGAACTCCACTAAAACCATTGTTGCTATGTTGAATTGTTGCCAATGGTAGGACCTTTTGGGAGCTCACTAGTACTGCTGGAAGAAGGCAGTAATTGAACACACACAGGGAATTCCTGGATGGTGAGGGGCAAAGCCGCAATGAAATGTTACAAGAGAGCTCACCTGCACATACATATGGAAGCACTTTGAAAAATGCTATCTTCAACTTTCTGCTTCCTCTAAATTGTTGAACTCTTAAGTAATGGTTCTAATATCAGTAGGTCACAGGTAAAACGTTTATTGACAGTAAAGATTACCCTAAGAGGGAACAGTTTATGTGAAACCCTCCTAATTCCTTAAATCTATAGAATGCCTGCAGGCACAAGGTAGCATTTCCTGTCTAATGAAACTGACACTTGGGCCCTGTGGCTACACAAATTCCTTCCATTTGAACTCTTATTGTTTGGGGTTAGAAGATCAGAAGCCTAATCTTGCTTGACTAGAAGCTTGTCCAAAGTACAGCCTATCTTTATCTGAGGATGGCTGCTCCCAAACAATGCTGTGCCTATTGCCCATGAACAAAACAAACAATAAACCTCATGCCTTGTTATTCTTCCTTGAGATTTCATAAAAGACAAGTATAGTCATGGGATCAGGTGTCACAGAACAATCTCTGATCTCCCTAAAAATGCTCCTTCCTAAATAATTAACACCTTCTGCTTCCTTGGATGGAAAGTGAGCCATAAATATTGCTTGAAGAAGAATAAAACATGTGTATCAAGAAAGAAGTCCTGTTGACAGACTTATATGATATTATATCTTTAAAATAATGCCAAAGTGACCCCTAAGACCAACAAGTAGCTTTAGCCATTATGGAATTCAGAGAGAAGGTGAGAGAGAACCTAGAGTTATGCAATTTACAGATTTTACTATCGAAAATAAATCCTGTGGATGAGCTTTGCTCTATTAAAATATTACCTGAATGTTTGGAAACTGAGTTCAGACTTCACATGGTTGTGCTTAAGTGTGCTTCTGTTTGATTTACCATTTATTTATTTATTTATTTATTTATTTATTTATTTATTTATTTATTTATTTATTTATTTATTTATTTATTTATTTATTTATTTATTGAGCTTATATGTCACCCATTTAGACATAGTCTACTCTGGGCGTCTCACAAAATATGTAATAAAAACAATATGTAATAAAAACAATTGACAATTAAAATAACAATAAATCCATATCGTTTGGCACAGGGGACACACAGGATACTTGTCAAGATATTTCTGTAGAATTACAACTTACCAATCACTGGCTAGAATCATAGAACTATAGAGCCAGAAGAGACCCGAAGGATCAGTAAGTCCAACCCTCTGCCAAACCTGGAAATCCACAGCTACAGCATCCCTAACACATGGCTATCTAGCCTCTGTTTGCAAATCTCCAGTGAAGAAGAATCCACTACACTTCAAGAAAGTCCATTCTGCTTCTGAAGAGCTCTTATTATCAAGAAGTTCTTCCTAGTGATTAGGTGAAATCTCCTTTCTCATAATTTGAATCAATTGCTTCAGGTCTTATCCTATGGAAATACCGAAAACAAGCGTGTTCCATTTTCCTGTGACACTCCTTCAAATATTTCAAGATGGCTATCATATTGCCTCTTAGTCTTTTATTCTCTAGGATACACGTTAGAGATTGGGATTTTTGGATTTTCTGAACACCTGAATGTGAGGTGATAAAGCTTTGAGGCCAAGCTCCACTCAAGCTTCCTGACTGGCAAAAATAATTCCCAGTTAATACTCTGGCAGTAACAGGAAGCTTTCTAATTCAGGCCTTTCTCCCAGATGTCCCACATTTGATTGTTTGTAAGGTACCTGTAAGGTAGGTAACATTCCAAAATGGAGAATTACAGTATGTGTAGTCTAGAAAATCCAAAAACCTCATCCCTAATAAATATACCCAGCTCCCTCAGCTGTTTCTTGCAGAATTGGTTTCCAAACTTTTTATCATCCTCATTGCCCTCTGCACACATTGCACCTTGTGCTACCCAGAACTGGACACAGTATTCCAGGTGTGGTCTGGGCAGAGCAGAACAAAATGATTGTATTACTTCCCTTAACATTATACTTCTCTTGATGAAACTAAGGACTCTAGTTACAGGGTATCGTAAGCTGTATATAAAGAAGCTCCAAACTCAAACCCATAAGGCTAAATTCAATTGTTAAATCTCCACTAAAGTAGACCCATTGAATAAATGGGCCTTATTAAGTCAATATTAACTGTTGTTTTATTGATTCAATGGTTTTACTCTAGTGGAGACTAGCTACATTATGCCATTCTATATCTGGACCAGATACGTTTTACTTCATTTTCTCTGTTTGTTCTAAAAAAAAAGAAGTCCAAAAATGGTGGACATTGCTGTTAGGGATTTTGGGACTTGGGCCTCAAATCTCACATTTAATTGTACAGCACAAGACAATGCAATGAAAAGCTGGCAGGATAAAGTCCACGGATCAGTGGAAGGGTAGTATTTAAACAAATATTTGGATGCATATTTAGTTGGGTGCTTCATTTTGCCAATTTTCTGAAATAGCTTTCTTAAAATAGTTACGGTCTGTTAGTGAAAAGCCTTCTTAGTCAGAATTTTAAGCACCTTTTTAACAATCCAAGTGTAATTTCTGGTCAGTGTACAAATCCAAAAGTGGCACATTCTTTAGAAGAATGCTACAAATCTGGCATGCAAAGTTGCTTGACATTTTAAAAAGCCAATTCCTTTTAGTCATTTTATCTACCAGGCAAAGTGGCAGAATCTTCATGAGGGGCAATAACAGTAGAATGGAAACAATACATGATGACCAATAACTTACACAAATGAATCTCCAAATTCATGTTTGGCTCATGGACCAAGAAAGGGGGCTACCTCTCGGCATTTTGGGTATTGAATTCCCTTTTTCAGTCCATGAGCCGGCATGGCCCAAATGTCTTTGTTGTGTTGCTGTATTTAGATATTTTTCTCCAATAATTTTAAAAACAGTTTGTTTGTCCATACAAGCTGCTGAAGTTTAGTCTAGCTGCATCACTAGTCTGGCTGACTAAGGTGGGAGAACTGTTGAATAGCTCAGTGGTTTAGGTACTGGGCTGTGAAGCCAGAGGTGGGGAGTTCAATTCCCCACTGTGTGTTTTTGACAAGGGCTGGACTTGATGATCCATAGGGTCCCTTCCAGTTCTGCAATTCAAAGCATCACAGACCACCTAGTATTATCCAGGATGATTTTTCTTATATTCTGATGCTATGTGGAAGACAATTGGACAGGAATTACTAGCAATTTAATATTAAAAAGCTGATAGAAGGAAAGACATCTAGATTCCACTCATCATGTTTCTGCTTTTATTGCACTAAGCACAGTAATCTGTAAAGATCCAAGAGAATGAGAATTTGCTAGAGAAAAACAAGATTATGTGGAAATGTCTTAGGCCAGTAAAGTATTATTCTTTATTTTTAAAAGCACTACTTATCTGAAAATTTCCTGTAGTTACTACTGCCATTTTAGTTTTCACAAACAATAAATGCCCTTGATACTATATCATCTTGCTATGTATTTTTCTTCTATAATTGCTGTCTTTCATGCTTTTATTTTTTTCCCATCAGCTTGTCAGTGCAGGCTCTCTATTGAGCAAGCCATAATCAGAAATATGTGAATTGGTATTACAAGAAGGAATCAATTAGCAATGATTCTAGAAAAGCAATAGCAAAATGCAGTTGTTTTTCCTCGGTGATTGCCTGTTAAGCAATTCAATGGATCTAACATCTAAAATCCCTTGTTTCTTATTTCACTCTTATTATCAATTCCTGTCAGAACAAAGAAAACTGACTAATTTCATTTGTTTTCTCCCAAGCCTTCCAAATTCCTAAAAACAAACACAAACAAAAGCAAAACAAGAGGTTCAGGTCAGAAATCAATGCTGTTAGAAATCACAAGGAGCAAGAAAAGACCAGGCCGACTCCCCTTATGCTACCTGCACAAGCATTGCTAGTGACTTTGAAAACAATTGGAGCACTGCTCAACAGAACATAGCAGCTCTTCTGTTGTCACATACTGTATTTCTTTTACATTTTAAAACATAACCAACAAATAATATTTAGGAAACAAATTCCGATGTAGGAAATTTTTTAAAAAGATATAGCAGTAAAACTAGTAAGAGTTTATAATTTCTTAAAATCTGAATGCAGCATGTGGATTAAAAATAATAAATACAGAAAAATAAAATCCAACTTTAACGGCAAAGAAGGAGACTGCTGCCATAAGGCTTGGTGCTATATGATGCTAATTTCTTTATTGGCTCCCAGAAGGAATAGGTCTATAAGAGTGTAAACACACATTCTGCCTTGGTTCGTTAAAGGGAAAAGCAAAAGATGTGTGCTTGGTTTATATTCATTGAAAAGTTGATGGCCACAAGCTGAAAGAAGGAGGCACTGCTTTCCTGCATTCCCAATGGTGAAAACAAAGAACGTTTTCTCATCTGCACTGATGTCTCTGGTGGTCTGAGTATTACAATCGCCTATGACAGTTACTCTTTTTGTATCTGCACATTAAGAATTTCCAAAAATACCACTGCTATCCTTGTGGAACTCACTCTACAAAGGCTCCAGTTATCACTTCAAATTCCAAACCATTTGAGCTCCGCATTCTGATGTTGCATCACTTTTGTGATCAATAAATCACTAGCTTGTAAAGAAAGAGAATTAATAAAATGTTGTTACCACCCCACCATTTTTAAAACATACATTGTAGGAATAAAGAATGAGATAAAACATTTCTCTACTAAAATTTACTACGCGCACTGCCATTCCCTATATACTTCAGATCAGGACTTGTCCAGACTAGCCGTTTGGGGTGTAGAGTGGATCAGGCTACAAAGAGTCTGTTGAGGTCGGTGGAAGAGATGTGTCAGTTGGCATGTTTGTCCCACCTGAATAGCAAATGACCACTTGTAGCACACAATCAGCTGTCAATCAAGTGCCTTTCCTGATTCTCCACGAAGGGTCAGGGGAAGTGAAATTCTTGTTTTTATGTCACTCTTCTCTTCTTCTGTCAGTGCCATTGCATTATCTTCCTTCATCCTCCCTGTTTCCCTTTCCTCCTACTCCCCTGAAATCTGCAGTCATGATGGCAGAGGCTGCTGGAGGCATCTATCTCCAGGTTAAATGAGCATGCAAAAAAAAAAAATGCATGCCTTACCACTGGGCCAGAAAGGTGTGTAACAGCTCTTAAAGGGGAAGAATGGATTATTCTATGTAGAAACACTTGCAGATGAGGGTGTATTCCCACACTCCGACCTAAACTGTGCCATCAGTGATCCATATATCACATCAATAACCACTGTGAACAGGCCCTCAATAGTACTTTGGAATTATCCTACCACTTTTGTTTCAGTTGTGTTCACTTTTTCGGCTAACATGAAGAACTGAGACAGTACTTTAACTTATGCTGTTATCTGCAGAACCTGGAGCAGGGCAGTCCCCTGTCCCACTTTCGGGCCTGCACTCAAAACCTAGTCAAGAGAGCTGAAGAATCCTCTGAAATAGTTTTTCACGCAATGCAGAGGACTGCAATATGACGAGAACAGAAGGAAGTGCTGTTGTGTTAATGCTTAGTTACTATCATGACATTGGACTAAGGGCATAACACTTGCTAATGTCTTTGTTATTTGACACAGAACTATCACAGCCACCATTAAGGCACAACGACATTGACACCTTGATTGTATAAAATATATTCCGTTCAGAATTATAGGTCTCATTCCCCCCCCCCCCCCGCTGACCAACTCAAGGCTCAACGTGACTAAACAGATCTGTAGTGTTTTGACTTCTCTCTGTGAGGGCATCACTGGAAAGATGTCAGAGAAGTAGCACAAATAGGAGAAAAAGAACTTGTTCTTTGCACATTTTAGTTCTGGACCAAATAATTCACAGAGGTAAGGATTTCTTCTGTTTCCTTGAAATTTCACATTCTCATTTTCTTTATTTAGCCTGATGCTTATCAGCGACTAGTCACACCCTTGCTACTTCGTCCAGCATCACAGTTTCTTCCAACTATCTGACACTTTAAAAAGGCAGAATAGGGTGCACAGATATGCTTGGGAATTACTGGGGCTCAGATTATGTATGGAGTGGCTCAGAAGGGCCAATATACCAACCAGATGATGTAAACATTTGGCAAAGGAACCATCTGATTACTACTGATAAGACTGGGTTTAATTCATTCAGGAATTAATGATAAGATGCTAGACTGCTGAATAAAATAATCATGGACATATAGTGGGAATCATATTTTTTTTCATGTGCTTCTCTGATTTCTCCCATCCCCAAAGTTTTCAACCTCTGATTTGATTACCAGTTGTGCTGACCATATGACCACTGGACTGCAGCTCAACCATCAAAATATTTCTTTTATTGTGTCTCCAGCAATACCATGTAATTCATCCACTCTCTGAAACTCGCACCACAGGGTATAAAATAACACTGAAGGCAACACTGTTAGAACATTAATGGTTGGCTGGTGCAATGTTACTTCCAAACAGCGAAATCAGATCTGTCCTTTCAGCAGTTAGATCAGCAGATTGATCAATCCTATTTCTTTTTTGGCTTTATACAAGTTCCGGAACTGGTAGGAAAAAATCAATATGGCCTATGTAGAAATCCCATCATAGGAAAAAAGATATGATGCTGATTTAGGTCAGGAAGTTATTTACAAACATCTGCAGGATGCAGTTCTTTGGAGTGCAGGATATAACATAGGGGGTATGGTTGAAAGATACACTGATTGCCTTTTTAAAGTGCACTAGAGAAGAAATAAGGCACTATGTATTTTATTGTTACGTAGATTAAAAGAAAGAGAAGGAGACATGCCCTGCCAATATTCATTAAGTATTTTCTAATTATGACTGGGGGGCATCAGGTAAGGAACATGAAAGAAAATAGATACTCACGTTGAAAATGTGTTGTGAAAGATCTTTGCAATATCATATAACAAAGGAGAAGTGGCCTTTATTTTTGTCAAGAAAATGCAAGGCCAAAATACGTAAAAACTTGGCTAAGAAATTATCTCAAGCATTACAGGTCTAAGGATCAACCTAGACAAAGCAAGAGTAGATTCGTATTTATAAACTCTGAACCAGATACAGAAAGCAGCAGCAGCCAATATTAACAGCCAAAGGGAAGTGTGCATGAGGAGACATGAGATGCTCAGTGCTAATCCCTATTGTGGCTCATCTCCCTGCAGTCCTCTCCACAAAATACTTTGGATTTGGGGATCTACCTATGGCAGAAAGTTATGCAAGGCAGTGAGTGAAACGTATTTCTTGTCCCCATCTTCCATTTGCTGTTTCAAACAGATCTCCCACTATTTTTCTACATGACACCATGGCTCACTTGGACTCACAATGTGAATGGACTCACTTATGTGGCTCACTTTTTGGACTCACTTATGTGGCTCACTTGGACGACAGGTGTGATTGTCAATATTTGTATAGGAGTGATGGGGGAGGTCTTAATAGGAGAGAATCTCATATCTTGAGATTCAGGGACTGATTTGAATCTCCTTCGGGGATTCCTTTCAGGTTGATAAAAGTTACACTGTACTTAAAGTTGTGAGGTTCGGGATGGAAACAGATTTGGGAAGGTCCAGAAGTTGGCTGGTTAGCATTGGATTGTAGATCCAGACTGTAAAAGCGAATACAATGGAATAATTGTATTCGCTTTTACAGTCTGGATCTAATGGTTGTTGTGGGTTTTTCGGGCTCTTTGGCTGTGTTCTAAAGTTTGTTCTTCCTAATGTTTCGCCAGTCTCTGTGGCCGGCATCTTCTGGAAGATGCCGGCCACAGAGACTGGCAAAACATTAGGAAGAACGAACTTCAGAACACAGCCAAAGAACCTGAAAAACCCACAGCAATGATGAAATAATTGTTTCTGTGAGATACTAGATTTCGGTAGGTGTCCCCCAGAAAAGTAAGGTGAGAACAGGATATATTGACAGAACTGTGAAACAGCTAAAAGGAGACATACTAGGAAATAGAAACATTAAAGAAAATAAAAAACGCAACTGCGTGCAAAGCAAAATCCACATTAGAGAAATACCACAATGACTTTATATAGATCTAACATGACCACGCTTGGAATACTGAATACAATTCTGCTAATGAAATCTCAAAAAGGATTTTGAACAGGTGGAAAGGTGCAAAAAAGTCCAAGTAAAGAAAGGGGGTGCCAAAGCAAGCTTGCAGCCAAATGTTAAGAAGGCACAAATATCATGACTACAGAAGAACTACATAACTTTAACGTTGACAACGAAGAAACCAAAATAGTTAAGAGATTTTTGTACAGCTTGGTTCAATTATTAACCTGAATGGAGTCTGCAGCCAAGAAATCAGAAGGAGACTAGGACTAGGAAGGGTAGCAAAGAAAGAATTTTAAAAAGTCATCAAGTGTAAGGATCTGTCATCGGAAACCAAGGCCAAGATCATCCACACTCTTGTTTTCCTGATCACCATGTA
Source organism: Pogona vitticeps (assembly GCF_051106095.1). NCBI lineage: Eukaryota > Metazoa > Chordata > Lepidosauria > Squamata > Agamidae > Pogona > Pogona vitticeps. The sequence continues at coordinate 116,634,172 of NC_135784.1, forward strand.
TGGTTGTGCAAGCTGGACAGTTAAGAAAGTGGACACAAAAATACTTGATTTGTTTGAAATGTGGTGGTAGAGGGGAGCTCTGTGGATACCTTGGGTTGCTAGAAAGATAAACAAGTGAGTCCTAGATCAACTAAAGCCTGAACTATCTCTGGAGGCAAAAATGTTGAAACTGGGGCTGTCCTACTTTGGGCACATCATGAGAAGAAAGGATTTCCTGGAAAAGACAATGATGTTGGGAAAGGTTGGAAGCAGCAGGAAAAGAAGATGACTAAGTATGAGATGGACTGGCCCCCTAAAAGAAACCAGAGGCTTGAGTCTGCAAGAGATACACAGGGTGGCTGAGGACAGCACATTTTAGAGGGCACTCATTCAAAATGTCTCCCGGAGTCGAAGGCAACTTGATGACGCATAACAATAACAAAGAAAGTGGGAGATAGGGGAAATTACAAAACATCAGAAAACCATGCATGGGTGGAAAAGGTGGATATATAGATATTTTTCTCTCCCCCCTTCCCCCCCCCCCCATTTTATTAGAAGAGGACCACTCTGTGAAGTGAGATGGTGGGAGACTCAAGACAGACAAATAGGAGTATTTTTTTTGTTCAAACTATTTGCTATCACAAATATGATACCATGACACAAAGTGATTGCTACCGATTCAGGTGGCTTCAAAAGAGTATTAGATAAATTCCCTTTAAGCATGCATCCAGGTGAGAACAGTCACTTTTTTACCTTAAGCTGCAGAAGGTCTCTATAGACCAGCGATGGTGAACCTACGGCATGTGAGCCATAAGTCGCCATCAAGAAATACTTATCCGTCCTCCAATTCCAGATTTTGGCATGCCCCTCTGCTGGTGCAGTGGTCCAACGGAGGGGTGCAATAGCGACCATTACTGGTCTAGCCCAATGGGGGATTGGAGGACTGGTAAGTATTTCTTTGTTAATACTGCCCATAGGAACAACAACAACAACAAGCATATAACCCTTGCAGTGTAGGGGCAGTTTTTTTTCTAAACTAAAACCTCAACAGTTGGGTTTTAATTGCAGTGTTGGCACTTTGAAATAAGTAAGCTGATTTTCTGTTGCAGTTTGAGCACTCGGGCTCAAAAAGGTTCACCATCACTGCTATAGATCATTCCGGGTTCCCTCTGTAATTCACCACTGACACTCTCATGGGCACTGGGACTGGACTACAGCTCCAATTTTAGATAGTGCTATACTCTCAGCTGGTGCTGTCTTTACTGAAATACAATCACTCAAACAGGATGGAAGAGAAGTGTGTGAAATCACACACATGATCAGGCATGCCATGAAAATCATGGCAGCTGTGGTAAATCTGTAGTGGCTGTTGTTTTTATTGGCAGGTGTGTTGCAGGAGGAGTTACTTTACAATTAGGATATTATTTCATTACATTTTAAGGCATGTTTACTTATTCTGCTCACATGGAGTTGTGCATATCAAGAGGTGAACAGGTCTGAACAAGGATGCTCCATCCTTTGCCTGCTCTTGTCACCATCTACATATGGAAGTCTTTGTTTTGAGGATTGGAGCACCCTTTCAGATTTTAGAATCTGGAAAAAAAAGGGTCCTAAAACCTGAAGAAAAGAGACAGTGGACAGAAGAAACTTCCCTTTTCAAACCATGGCCTCCCACGTGAAGGAGGCTAAATTAACAGGTTGAGAGAGCTTGCATGCTCCATCCTGCTTTCCTCCTGTGTTGAGCTGATATGTGTGAACACCTAAACAATCTCTTGTTTCAACACAACTTTAGACGAAATGTCATAAGTTCTCCACCACCGAGGAAGAATTGATATCGATCACACCAAATAGAGAAATCTACCTCCCTATCAAATTTTGCTCATGTCGCAATAGTTGGTATTTGTATTGTTTACCTTGCCTCGTCCTTTCTCTCTCTTTCTTATAGATTGGCCTCAAGGGCTAGAAATACATTTCTGACCTTCCCCCTCTCCAGTCACTATTTCAGAGTTGCTTGCCTTTGTCGGTGGAAGAGCCTATCCTCTTTCTTCTTTTCAAATTCTACCTCATCTCTTCTGGAAATTGTTTCTCTTTTTATTGCTATTACGTATAGCAATTACTTTAACGAAATCAGTCAGAGAAAGAAATCTGCAATACAAAGAGTGTCCTAGTGGGACAAAACCATCCAGCAGTGCTGGAAGGCAACATAAGAGCCCTTTGGGGAATAATCGAGATACAGAAGTCCAGAAGAAAAGCAAGAGCTATTCCTGACGAGTTGCAGCATGCCTCCCTGCTTTTCCCTCAAGGAAAATCTATTCGTTTGTAGGGCACCTAAAGGGCAAAAACTGAATTATGACCTGTTTGGAATACTGTTTATAGTAATAAGCAATGCCACTGTAAACAGTAGTCAGTAAAATTGTTGCTAAATGGTCACAACATTATGCACATAGTGATTGTTTTGGCATGCTTAGGTACCTTAGAGCTGGCCAAACAAATCAGAAAGCCTACAGTTTCACAGCCTTGATAGCATAAGCTTATCCAGTTAGAATATTATGCAGTACATATCTTTAGTGAGTGCTATTTCAAAAGTACTAAACATGAACTGACTAATGTCAACATTTAACACACACACACAATTTCCCACAAAACACACATTTAATCTGCGTTATAGTGATTGTTCTGTTCAGCCCAAGCATGGTTTGTAAGACAACAAAAAATATCAAATCTAGTGCAGCAGGACTAGAGATGAGCGCTTTGTATTTGCATCCCTGGGGACACGAGTATGGAACACAGCACCACTACTGCATTCTCATCTACACTTCGTAATGCAAACAGGATTAGATCAGTTTTCTCTATATATACTTACTAGGTGAATGCAATCTATATCATTGATATACAGCAACTGTTTATTGGGGTGGCTAAATATTAAGACCAATGGCATTGGTACGTTTTTCAAACGGTGGCAAAACTCTGGATTGTCATTTCTTATGAGTTATATATTTATTTAATTTCAATCCTGCCTTTCCATCAAGGCAGGGCAGTTAGAAATGCCTTGATGGTAGTCAATTGTATATGAGCAGACTCTTACTTGCATCGTCTCACTTCAACCCCTAGGTCTCCAAATTGTGTTCTGGATCTTCTGCCCTCTAGAAACAACGAGAATGTGTTCCATTAACTGTGCCTACTTTGCTGACAGATGAACAAAGCTGGATACAGCTCATTAAGATTTTTTCTCTCTGAGGAAATATAGTCCTGATTTGCAACCTATATCTGTCACATAATTTAGCAATATCTAACAAGTTGCCTGCTCTGTCACCAATATTGAAGTAAAGCCACTAGTCTCATCAAATTCTGGGAGCTGGGTAACTTTCTTCCACCTCAGGGAGTAACATGTCTTGGGCCGATCCTTCCTTTTTTCCTTTCTTTCATTGGTTCCAGTAACGTATGATTTACAGTCTGCAGTGTGTTCCATAGTTGAAAGTTTACAGATTAACATAAACAAAAGACTGATCTCCACCCTCCATAACTTATGGTCTATTTTAAAACATACATGCAGATACACAGATTTGTGGATAAATTATTGTTAGAGCAACTATATGGTTGGCCATTGTTTGACTATGTTTTTTGTACTGAGGCTGAGACATTTCAGGCTAGCTGGTATCATACCTTTTAATGAAAGCTCCAAAGGAAAGTACTGTTGCAAACACCCCTTTTAGTGTACTCAAGTGCCATATTTCTGTCTCTACAAGGTTTATCTGAAATATGTGGCTGGTAGCTTTTCCTGTGCTCAGGATTTTCTCCAGCCTTTCTGACTTGTTTCTGAAGTCATTTGAAACACTTTAAAACTGCCCTCTGAAATCCTAATGTTCTTTCCCCTAAGATAAAGCATATTTACCTTTCTTGACATGAACAGATTTCCAGAGCTGTTATTACTTTTTTAGCTCTCTATATCATTTTCAACATGCGCCAGCAACCCTGACATGTTTAGCAGTTCAAACAGTAAGCTAGATCTGGTCTTATTGGTGCTGAGTAGTGATGGCACAAAGATTGCAGAGTGGGTAGACAAAGCTGTGTGGGAAATTAACACCTGTGGGCCTGATCCAACAAACTGCACCGAACCACTGTAAGTGCCCATCTCTAATCCCAAAACTATTATGAACCAATCCAGATACCCACCAAAGTTGGGCATGGCTTGTACTCGGTTTGCTGCCACACTGCAACAATGGATTGGACTTCAACTGCCTCTAGTTCTTTGCCTGTCTGATTTTATTCTGGTAAGGCGTGTTAATTCTAAGGTTTTTGTTTTGTTTGAAAACACTGCTGCAGTCACATTTTGGGCACCAACCAAACTGCTACAGAGACCCATTTCCTAGAGGTGCTGCTGTGTCAGATATTCACAGACTAATATTCACAGGCTCTCTGTGTCGTGAAGCCTTCTTTTTTAAATCACCAGAGTGAAATGAAATTGTAGACAAATGGAAGGATATCGTTTGGGAAAACTTCACATGCAGGACATGTTTCCTCATCCATTTAGGGACAAGCGTATATATATTTATGTGCATATACTGTAACCCCTTTCCTGAATTGGCTGGCTGCTGCTGGTAACCTCTCTCTGAAGAGACCGGATGTTAAAATTATAGCTTAAAAAAAGGGGGGGGGGAGGGAAATCCGGTGGGAAGGAAAGAAGGTAGTCAATTAAAAAATGTTTACATTTTAGAAAGTCTCAACTCTTTACCATGACAGTTCTGGATCATTTTGAAAACACAATAATGAGGCTACTGTTTTGATATGATCCCTCAGTCTTACAGTGAATGATTATGCACTAGTATTTTACACTGAGATCAAAATTTTATCCAAAGATTTGTTCTTCATCTATAATTATATCTATAATTGTACTTTTTTTTTTAAACAGCAAAATGCATTGCTAGAAAGAGAGAATTATTTGTAAGGAAGCATGTGATAGTGCACATTGATAATACTTCAAAAGCAGCTGGTGTTTTACTTGCCATTCAAAAATAAGGTTAAATGTTTTCCCTGTAGTTTAGGTATTTTTTTTCAAAAAAATCACTGGCGGTACGAACCAACAGGCATGAAGTAATATACGGAACAAATCTAATTTCAGAAATCAGTATATATCTATTATATTGTGTGCACAGTAACATCAAACCGGCAGTGCAATCCTATACATGTGTACCAAGGATGAAGTCCTACTGAATTCAATGGGGGTTGCTCCCAGGTAAGAGTGTACATGATTGCAGACCAAGCCAAGTAAGTTACAAATACGTGAAAACACTTCAAAGAAAAATACATAAACACAAAGTTAGTGGAAGAAGGTAAACCTTTTCGGAACAATTATTGACTAGTTACAAAGCTCAAATAAAACCAAAGTGGTCTTGGAAACCACCCCCCACAGGAATAAAAAGAGACCCTGCTGCTGCAGAAGTGCATAAGGCCAAAGAAACCAACCTGCAGCTGCTTGGGAATATTGATTTCACTGTTGGTAAATTATGTTAGAAGTATGCAAGGAACTTCAGAATCACCTTGAAAAGTTTGTAGGACAGACATTTGAAATTTATTTTTCCTTCCAATTTACTTGGAAGATCATTTCCCAAAAGGTTTAGCTGCCCAAAAAGACTGAAAAAACACCAATAATAATAATAATAATAATAATAATAATAATAATAATAATAATAATAATAATAATAATAATAATAATAATAATAATAATAATAATAATAATAATAATAATAATAATAATAATTTGACGGACACATCCAGACAATTTTAAAACAAAAAAAGTTCACTGGTAACAGGGCTGTCCTTTTAGGGTCTCCAATTGCTATCATCATTCACAATTTGCCTTTTTAATGTCCCATCCCCCATGTTTCTAAAATAAAAAGAGTTTATAGAATAAAGCATTTTTAAAAATCTGGGCTTCTGTAAAAGAACAGGCTGTCTGGATGAATGCCATGTGTTATGTACTATCAAACCAATTTTGACCTATAGTGATCCTCCCAGATTTCCAAAGAATGTGATATATTTGAGAAGTGGTTTTACAAGTGCCATCGTCCCAATGAGTTTCTATGGCTGAGTGAAAATCTGAACCCAAGTCTCCTGCATCCTCCTCTATCATCCTATCCAGTACTATACGTCAGCTCTCACTGGGTGACAAAGGAAGAATGCATGACATAGGGAGGGAGGAAATCTATGCTGACTCTAAACTGTGCATTATAACAAGATGGTTTGACAACTCTTTTTTTTTCCCTTGTGGGTTTACGTATAATGAGCCAGTAAGCCAAAGTTTTTTACTACTTCTCTTACACAGCAGAAGAAAGTTATCAGCTGTTATCCACGTGCAACCTACTTTCGGAAGGTAACCATTTAAGTAACTTAAGTTTAAAATTCAAAACAGTCAAAAACTTCTGAAGCAATATATGCTTGTTATTACTTTCTAGGCTGACATATCACAGTGGAGATGCAATTGTGTTAGTCATGGCACTCTGCATGATGCCAAAGCTGTGCTGAGCAACATGCTGTTAGGAGAGGGTATACCAACGTGTTGCGGCATTGGCTTGGCCCTCCCATGCTGTGTCAGTCTATAGGCAAGCTCCATGACCACCGTCAGAGCACAACACATGAAAATGCTAGGGAACTATTTCTATAACAACAGGAAGCCCATTCCCTCTCAACCTGACCCCTTCTCTTGATGGGCATGGCGGTGATGCATTCCGAATAGAATATTTAATAAGCAGATTGCATGAGATCAGGAAATAGAGGAGAAAGAGTGTTTGCTGGAACATACTTTTAGTTAACTCTAGTTGGAAATCCTGTCTAGTAGCATAACCTTGGATGGAATACATAGTAGATCACTTTACATCGGTACAAGATATCACCTGGTGCAGACTTTAAAAGAAATAATTCTCTGCTTTGGATTTCAATAGCACAGCTAATGATTGGAAGCACAGGAGTCTATAAAGGGACAGCCCTTTTCACCACACGCAATAGTAACTAGGTTTCTACAAGTTATGAAAAGAAAGCAATATGTGCCTGTTTCGGTGGCTGTCGTTTGCCTACCAATGGTGCAGTGCTCCCCATTCCAGCCCTCTCGGCATTCACATTTCCCATCTTTACAAGTTCCATGCTCTGTGCAGCGGGGATGGCAGACACGTTGGTCACAGGCTATCCCTGTCCAGCCCTCTTCACAGCGACATACTCCGCCAATGCAGACGCCATGTGTGCCACAGTCTACCGAACACACTTCTGGGGAAAGGGGGTGGGGGAGAAAAAGGAGGAAGTTGGTTATTGCCTAACAGTGTCATGGGTAACAGCATGGATTTGTGGATGATGTCTTACACCACCAGCAGCAACATCTATAGGAAGGTATACCTCAGGAGCTCTTTCTCTATGAGCCCACATGCAAGTCTGCTGAATGCGATAATAGGAAAGACCACTGCAAATTGTTGTACAGAAACCTGGGTAAACAAACCTGGCTCAGAGATTCTTCACAATTAATATCTCAGAGGATGAGTACAACTTTGAATCACCTATACACTGGAGGTATGTGGGAAATGGAAAGCCTTCTCTGTTGTATAAAGTAGCATCCTCCGAAATGTAAATTCTGAAAATCGAGTGTATTGGAAGAGCAAGTCTTTTGGAATTCGGACCTATATGTCATGTTAGCCAAATTGTCATTTACAAATGTTTTGGGGAAGAAAAACATAAAGAAGGAATAAGAGACAGACAGAGAGGAAGATGGAAGAAAGAAATGGAGAGTATTTGCTAATGGTCATATGGACTCTTGTAAAGGGGAACATTTATAATTTTTTTCTTAAATGATAATCTGAGATTTTTTTTAAAAAAAAAACCTCTCACATTTATTTCAGTCAAAGACCAAATTAGAATGAACACATATTGTTTATTACACTCTTGGTTGCCACAAGTGAAATATCCACAAAGGCCTGAATATTTACAGCTAAAGTCAGAAAGAATAAGAGAATCTGAACACAGAATTGTAGGTTCTAATTAACCTTGTAATTCCAGTAATCAGAATAACAGCTAAATTAGTGTTTCGTACTCTTTGACTGAGTAGTCAAGGTCCATTTGCTATCTTGAAGGGCTAAAACAAATGTCACAGATGAAATGTTTGTCTTACCAACAGAGCAGTCGGGGCCCATCCAATTGGGATCACAGTTACAGAGGCCTGTGTCTGCGAGGTAGGTGCCATGCCCGCTGCACTGGTCTGGACACTGGGCTCGTGGAAGTTCACAATTTAAGCCTCCCCAGCCTGGGCTGCAGAGACATTCTCCATTTACACAAACACCATGGTTGGAGCAGGAGGGATCCAAGCAATCAACTACAGAAAAGGGGGTGGGTGGGAAGAGAAACAAAAGGAAACAAACGCTCTGTGAAAAAGGTCACTGCACAGAATGCACAGTCTGAATTGACACTTCGTGATGGATCTGTGCTCAGCAGGCTGCATCTTGATGCAATGAACTAGAGTGAACCCATGCCGTCATTTGTTAGACTATCTATTCTGGAAGTCTAAAAAGATAAAAAGGTCACTCTGCTTGCTTTGTAGGAAACTCCAAAAGCCCAGTTTAACTAGTAGTTGGAAGGGGTGAGGAGATTAAAACAAAGCAGAAGATGTAAGAATCAACAACAAAACACAACGTTCTCCAAACACTGAGATCCTCGAGGAATTTTTATTTAGCAATAACTCTGCATATATTCCATATATAGTAATTTGTGTAAGTGAGAGTCGTTAAGTACCTATTGACATTTTTCTGTAGGGGTCTCAAAATAATTGCACCTCTCTCGCTAACAAAAACTAGGCTTGGGTGAAAAAAGGTACAGAAGCTATGACATCGTTCTCCCTCCTGACCTGATTGGTATTGTCAACTTGAATGCTAAAGCTTCCAGAATAACCCATTGGCTACCTGTGATAATTTTTCACCTTTATGAAAACATAATGTTTATCTATATTCGCTCTGCTAATGGCTTTAAGGCAGTTGTATTCATGCCATCATGCATACAGGTAGAGGTGGAAGAGTTGTGTAGGTGTGAACATTATTTAATTATTTTTATTTATTTATTCTATTTATACCCCGCCTATCTGGTCGCTGTGACCACCCTAGGCGGCTTACAACACAAATACATGAACATATATAAAAGAAAAATTGTACATAATTAGAAAAATTCTACAAGATGGAGAAAAAGTGGCATAAATCATAATAGGAAGAGAAGGGAAGAGAATTACAATCCCACTAAACATGACAAGAAGCCAAGCAGCAAGATAACAAAATGTGTACATATTTTATGAACTTGTGATAGGATTTACAAATACCTGCTTTCACCTATGCACAGATATATGAAAGGCTGATGTGTTTCATGTCAATAAATAATGTACATGTGGTTGAGCCCCCCCAAAAACTTATTTTTCCCAGTTTGCCACTGAATTTTTCTTGTATGAATTCCAGCAGACCATGCAGTCCTTCAGCACCAAGGAGTTAAAATGTTGCCCAACAGCCAAAAAGCATTTTCCTTTGGCCCTTGGAGGGGCTGTAGATCTTCAACTCTGATTTGTGACATCTCTCAAGAATTTCAGGTGGGATTCTTTTCTTGACCTATCTAAGATTCCTAATATTCCATAGTGATCTCGCTGCCTAGATTTCCAAAATCAACTAAGATTATATGTGCTCAGGGAGGCATGGTGGATAGTATACATCATATTGACCTATATCCAATTGTTTCTGTTTAAGCCAAAACAATATATTTTAAACAATTATATTGAAATTTAATATCAAATAGTTGAAACTGGCTGTCTGCCTCTTCCATCTTTAAAGGTATTCACAAAGATATTTACCCACCTTTCTGGGTGGCTCAGATTTAGCTTCTGAGTCCTAAAATTCTGGACTCATTCGTTGGGAATCTTTGGAAAGTACAGCCTTTTGTTTTCATAGCACTATCATCACAATAATATTAATGACACTCCCATCTGCTTCTGTGAAATATTGAAGCATGAAAAAATAAGGCATTTCATACAATACTGGATTTGCTGAAACTTTCTCCTCTCATAATTTTGAAGGATTTCTGGAGATGAGTGAATAATCACTTTCATTATGATGTGGAAATGCCAGTCAGTGTTTGGTGCTTAATATAAGCTAGCTATGAGTTCATATTACTTGGAATAATTTGTTCAGTCTTGATCTCAGCTTCCATAACAAAGGCCTCTTCATAAAGAAAACAAGTTGGCTGCATGATCAGTACAAAACTAAGCACTCTGTGGTCTGATTATTGCACAATTTTGCCAATCCAGTATTAGCACCTAGACCACAAGGATGCTTCAAAGATTCCTTGTCATCCTCATTCAGGAACATAGATGGCACCAGATAGATGGCAAAAGGATTCAGACAATCAGCTCACCTCCTCCTCATTAGGAAGAGGACTACCACACAAAATGGTTGGCCCTTATTAGGCATGAGACTTGTAGATTTCTTGGACTTCAGACTCCAGAATTATCTAGAAATTTCCCCGTCCAGAATTCTGGGGTATTCAGCAAAGAAATCAAAGTCCTCATAGGACTTTTCAGTTACGTACTGGTGGGAGAAATGTGGGCTCCATCAGCCATTTTGTTCCTGGGAAGAAGACAGAGGAAATGTGTGGAAGCAGCTAAGTTCCTTGGGAGCTACAAGGAATCATAAGACTAGTAATCTATATGCTCATTAGGTTCTGTACAGGATGCCTCTCAAAAAAACACCCTACAATTCCCACAGAATTTAGCAACTCCCACCACTTTGTCTTATTTGTAGGAACAAATTAGGTGATGGAGTCTTCATTTCTCGCCTGTGCATACTGTATTTTTTGCACCATAAGACTCACTTTTTTCCCACAAAACAGGGGTGTGGAAAGTCTGTGCATCTTATGGAGCGAAGAAAACAGATTATATTTTCCTGTTTTCTTCTCCTAAAAAATCGGTGCGTCTTATGGAAAGGTGCGTCTTATGGAGCGAAAAATACGGTAATTAGAAACCCTTGTTAGAATTTTGATTTCTTGACTAAATCCTCCAGAATTCTGGCTAGTGGAATTCCTGGTGAATTTTGGGGGATGAAGTCCAATAAATCTGAAAGTGCCATGCCTAGCTTTAAATGGTTTGAGTTTTTTAAACTGGACTTGGACAGTTAGCCATTAGGGATGCTTCAGCTGTGCATCTCCTGCATCAGTTAATAGGCTGGGCTAGGTGCCTCTTGGGATCCCTTTAATTTTTGTTCTGTGATTTGATTCTTTAATGAGAAGTAAAGTGTGGTGCATATGCCCAGTGTTTAGCATGCATACTCGGCATCCTTTGTGCCCAATGACTATAATCACTTTTCTATTTAAGTCTGTCTTAAATACTTGAAAACTTATTTCACATTTCCTTTGAAAGTTTTCTTTATTGAAAGCAGTGCTTCATGAAACCTTAGTTAAAAACTAGCCTTTGGGGTATCTATACACTCCATGCTAGCCCCTATAAGAATGAAATTCCAAGGGTCAAATTACACAGAAAAATAGAACAGTACAGTATGTCATTGCTTTCACTGTAACAAAAGCAAGCCAAACATAAAAAAAAACTTTGCCAGGTTACCATTGTTGTTGAGTGCAAGAACATTATATCATGTTGGACAAGTAATCAAGTGAGAACTAAGTGTTTTTTGTTTGTTTGTTTTATGTGCGGTGAACTAATAAAATCAATCACAGTTTGTATCATAATGGTGCTGTCAATATGGCAGAACTGGACTATTGAGCAACAGAGAAACCCTACAAACAAGACTTTCTCACACTCACCTGACTGGGGTGGGGAACTATCTAAGTTTTAATTTTGTATAAATAAAGTATTATATGATTAAGAGTACAAGAATAATAGCCCTAAGAATATGAAAATGTGAATATAACACTCAGGTCTGAACAGTGATGAACTGCTGGTGGGAGTTACTTCATGACAGAGAGATGTAGCCTTGGAAATAGGAGAAAAGGGAGGGGAGTAATAGTTTACCGGTAAGTTGTAATATACTGGATGTTTATTAGAGGCCACTGCAGAGCAACTGCAAACCTCTCATTCATTTTCATGTAATTCTGTTTAGGTAGTGGAGAACCATTCTAGCTCTATGGGGTTTGCTTTCTGGAGAAAAGTGATGATAAGTAAATGGTATTCACCACTGAAACAGAGACTATAGGATTCTGCATTGGCTCCGCTAACCCAGAAGGAAACGTAGATAAGAGATTGTTTTCATTTCCTCTTATCAAGAGAAAGTCTGCTATTCTAACAGTGTATGAGATTTTCCATTGTCTCTGCCAGCCTAGAAATTTACCACCTTAGCAGAGTAAGGTAAACATAAGATAACGTAAGAAGGTAAATAATAACATCTTAGACTTATAAATGAGCCATTGTAATGTAAGTAAGAGCAGGAGAGAAAAGCCATGGAGAGATACTCTGTTTGGGTAAACATGAATGCTTAAATTGAGTGTGGCTATTTATTTGCTTATTCTTTAGACTTTGACAGTTATATTTTTAAAGCTATTTTTGAAGATGTAGCCCATAGGTGCATTAAGTAATATATTCAAGTACTGGAAATTTAATATTTCAATCTGAAGACTTCTATGTCTGTTACATTTTTCAAAAAAAAAGTATGTTTAATTCTGCTTGCATATTCAATAAAAAGAAGAAAAAAGAATACCTTTTCTCAACACTTTGTGTGATTCTTGAATTTACATGTTTTTTCTGAAGAATCGATGAAATACAAATACTCAACAATCTCACACACTATACCAGAACACAGAGTTATAGCTCCTGACCTCTGATGATGCCGGCCACAGAAACTGGTGAAATGTTAGGAAGAAAAACCTGCAGAACATGGCCAAACAGCCAAAAAAAAAACTTAAAACAACCATCAGATCCCGGCCATGAAAGTCTTTGAGAACAAATTGATCTGTCAATTAATTTTTTTACTTTAAAATTCTATGAAACACTCCCGCCACAAGCACCTAGAGACACCAAAATTGCTGGGAGGCTTCCTCTGACTCTCTTCTACAAGCCCTGCAAGTTCGGTGAAGACTGGGTTTCAGACATCCAGGTTATATACCCACAAAGTGAGTTCCCCCAAGAAAGTGCCCTCTAGCAGCTGGCTTTAGGGAACCCAATCCTGATGACTTTGAAAAGTGGGAATGCCTCCCAAGCCTCTTCTGTAAGTGAATATATGTTAATTGTTTGGGGAGGTATGTTGTTCTATATTAAAAGCTGAAAAATTACAGCTTGCTCTTCAGTGCACTTCTCACAGATGAGGTTTTGCATGCTTTCTTAATAGATAGCAATTCATGATTTACAGTACGTTTTCAGAGTTAATTCTAACAGTAAAGCTAGAGTAAGTAGATTGCCATGTAATCCAGATTACCAAAAGATTCCTGAGGTGCCATTAGTAGGACTAGATTAAAGACTGTTGACATAATCTCATTTAAGACGATGTTTTAATTTCTATTCAGCTTTTACATAGCACTCAAATACTGTTAATATCTTTTATTCAGAGGCAGATAAGTTCTGAGACTGTGGCTGGAATCCTGTTGTGTAACTCTGCACACGTAAAGGCTGATGACTAGGCTGGTGGCAGAAATGTTCAGATATTGAAGTCTTCCCACTTCCATTCCAAATGCTTCCCCAGGTTGAAAGGGATCCCTGGGGTGAGGGCAGATAGCCAAAGTTTAAATTAAAATAAATTAAATATTAAAATATTTGTTTGATGCCATTATCAATGTTTACATGCACACAGTCATGCATCAGGATTCATGCCTGCGTGCATTAGTAAATGGTTTCCTATCAGTTACATAGTAATTTACTTAAGGCAATGTCTGCTAAAATTGTGCATGTACAGCCTTGTCAGTTTGTTCTCCCACTGACCTAACCTAGAATGAATGTTATATGCCACTTACCCAGTTCCTTCATTTTTTAAAAAAGGAGACTACATGAACCATAGTGTGTCAGACATAATCATCCTTGGATTGATTCCAACAGGACATCAATTTTAGGGACAAATATGTGTTAACAAGCTCATGGATCCACTATAAATTGATTTAGTAAAAACAATTTAATAGTCTCTCTCGGTTACTAAAAACCAGCTCATTTCCTTCCAACTACACAAAACCTGTTGTTTTTTTAATCATTTACTTTATTGCTTCATATGTAACAGAACTGAGGCAAACTATCAGTAATTTCTGACCCTTTTCTCTCCTTTCTCTCACCTGATTTCTTGAAGCCCTCAAAGATAATTGTTAATGGCTTTGCAATTTCTTCAGCTAATCTCCTCAGCACCCAAAAGTATACTTCATCAGACCATGTTGATTTAAATTTATTAAAATATTATCTACTCATTTCCTGCCCTGACCTGTATTCTTTCTTCCTTCGCTATCGTCATCATTTTATGAATTTATCTCTTTCAGTGAAAACTAAAGCAGAGAAGGCATTGAGAAATTATGATTTTATGTGTCTTATTGGTTCTGCATTTACACTGAAAGGTTGATTCATTTTTTTGGCCTTCTGTTTATTATAACATATTTGATCTCCTATATTTGGGCCAACAGTCAATGTATCCCTTTTAATATACTGTGTCAATATGTCTCCTTATTGTCTACTATCTTTTCAATATATTCCTTGTTAATTTTAATTTGGTCTGTATTTTTGTCACTATTCCGGTCACACTCACACTATCTCTTTACATACACCTTGAGAAACTCCTCATACTGCTGTGTTTTAAAGCAGAGGTGTGATCCTTCAGATGATTTGGACTCTAGTTCTCATCAGCCTCTGCTACTCAGGCCAGTGGTGAAGAATGATAGGAGTTGCTGTTCATTAACATCTAGAGGGCCATTGTTCCCATAATCTTGATCTAAAGAATAAAGTAGCAAAGTTCCAATCATTATTATTAGACATCTTTTGCTGTGTGACACATTTCTCATGACATTAATTGGAGTAAGGTGATTTCCAGTATACAATGATATGCTAGTTTTTTAAGAGCATTGCTGAGCTCAGTGAGGCTTACTCACAGTGCAATGCTATGCGTGTCTACTCATAGATAAATTCCACTAGCTTCAGTGAGACTTACTCCCAGGTAACTGTAAATGAAAACCTGCATTGTTGCCTGTAGAGTGTACAGTAAAATTCTTCACAGGTTTTCATCACTTCTG
Source organism: Pogona vitticeps (assembly GCF_051106095.1). NCBI lineage: Eukaryota > Metazoa > Chordata > Lepidosauria > Squamata > Agamidae > Pogona > Pogona vitticeps. The sequence goes on from NC_135784.1 coordinate 116,649,355, forward strand.
CACAGGACATCAAAACAATCACCATCAAAATCACAGACAGCAGCCACAGAGCTGACACATTATTTGTTTGTGTATTCTTTCTCTGCCTTTCTGGTTCCGTGACCCTCTTCCTCTGTGGGCCACACTCTCTTGCCCTCCCCTCAGGTGATCCCCTGGCTGCTTGCCTTTCCTTCTCCCAGGTGGTGCCTGTTCTCCATGTGGCTCAGCTTTCTCCCTCTTCTGCCTTCGCCACCACCAGGCCCCTTATAATCTTAGCAGGCAATGGTTCCCTCTTTTTCTTTTTCTTTCCATTTTATATGTTCCCTGCGCAATGAAACATGCTTTGAAGTGAAGCACTGGCTGAAGCTCCAAACACACGCCCTCTTCATTCTCCTCTAAATAGGTCTGAACCCATGTAGGACCAGAAAAATTCTAAAGACATGAAAGTACCAGATTGATAAATAGATGCTTAGGTGGCTATTCATTTGTCATGCACTTGAACAAGTGGTAAGGTTTTTGAAGTTTTAGAAAGGGCATACAGAAATCCATGCAGGAGCCATATAGGTTTCTACAGACTCCACGGTGGGCTAAGATTAAATGTTAGCATTTGGAAACATACTAGGAATTGCTTTTAATCGAAATAAGCCTGGAAAACAATGAATGAATGAGAAATTTCCCTTTTTTAAAAAATCTTTTTCAATGTCTTGAAATACAGAATGCAGTAAGAAAGGAATACTTCAGGTTTTTTTTTTTAAATGGGAGAACCAATCTGTCATTAGACAAAAAAGCTTTCCACTTTTTCATTTATGAGTAATTCATGCTAATAATTTCTGCCTAATGTTCTAGGCAAAATTGTGATACTGTACTGGTTGCTGGCTGCTTTTGTTGAACAAATGAATAATTGACTGGTCACAGGGTTACTTTGGATACAGCTACACAGCTAAACCACTGTTAGACTCAAGGAAATCAATAGAACCTATGTGTCACACAAAGTCCCATTCATTTCAATGAGGTGACTTCAACTGCCTCTAATATTTGATTACTCCCAGTGATAGTGACAATCAGTGAGGTACAAATGTTTTCTAACAAGAGAATGTATTTTCATGAATTTAGCAGCCTATGGACAATTTAAATTTTCGTTCAACTGGTGTTGTGACACAAAGGGTCATGTGAAAGCTGAGCTGGCCCCAAGTGAACTCCTGTATGAATCGTCAAGACACATTCTTGACTTCTTGTAGCAATCTGAGGAAATACAACCCAGTTTGGGGCATAGCACCACAACTGCCTACCTAGAGAGTGAAGTGACTGCAAGGTAGTTGTGATCGCCACAGGCTCAGGTGGGAGAAAAAAGCTCCTAAATAATTTAGCACCCCAAATCCTGTTGCATTAGAGTAGGTCCACTGAATCAATGGGGATTTAGTGAGTCAGGTCCTCCTTAAATTCCTTTAGCATAGTCAATCAAAGTTAGAGTTGGCCTATTTGAATCAATGGAATTTCAGAGGAGTTGATTTACTGAATCCCCATTGATTCAATAAGCTCATTCTTGTGCAACGTACTATGCTAAGCAACAGGATTTTTGCCAGCATCTGGACTCTTTAAAAAGGTTCCTCTGTGCCATTGGAAAGTATTTGTGATAAAGTCTACCAGATTTGATGTGTTCTAATAGTTTAATGATATGAGACTTAGAATAATGGTATGTGCTGACTTTAGACAAAGGTCAAATCCTGAGTTAAACTGGATGTATTTATGTTGGTGAAAGCTCCAAACTAAACTGAGCTGCCTCAACTCTGCTCCAGTGCAGATTGGGACCATCCTGGATTGAACAGAATTCAGCATTCAGGGGATTAAAAATATCAAGTTAAAAAAATGTGCAAGGAAAGGAAAACAAAAAATAATACCATATAGCAGATGCTGCAGTAAGAGTAGATGACAAACATGGAGGAGACTGACAGTTTCATCACTCCAGGTGAATAGCAAGGTTCCTACACTTTCTAGTCACTCAGAATATGGGGAGAAATCCCCGAGTAAGGTCACTTGGAATTTATATTCTCTTGCAAACATTATCCCATATTCAGCTTAGCTGTGCAGTTAGCGTAGAATAAACTCTGCAGACTGCATTGGACTTTATCCCGAATTAAATTTTTGGACTCTCTCTCTCTCTCTGTGTGTGTGTGTGTGTTCTTGTGCAGGTTTCGCGTGCTTAGTTAAGTTTTAGCATAGTATGGTTTATCTCTGTTTCTTCTCCATTTGGCATGGTTGCTCCAGAAAATCACAGTGTTACACATATACAAATGCAGAAAGAGCTGATGCCTTTAATAGAGCATTAAGAATATAAAACAAAAAACAAACACTGAGTTTTCGATGACAAATCATCTTTTTCAAGGCTGTACATCAAGTTCTTGTGGGCAGCTCCAAAATTAAAGGCCGTTATTAATGTCCCAAAGCCACATGGCTGATGTTGAGGCCATGCCAGCTTCTTAGTTGGAAATGGGTACAGTCTGCAAAAGGCCTATGGAGGGGGAAGGAAGTGGTTTTAAGCCCTTCTTCAGCTAATACCGTAATTTGGAATTTATAACCCATCTCAAGGACAATCATGCAATATGAGTCCCCCACACCCGCCCTTTCGCCTTTTTGAAATTCAAAGAATTTCTTTTTAGCTAGAGGAGGAAAGAATGGCCAGAAGCATGGTCTGCCTCTAACACAGTTGGGATTAGGAATTTAGTTAAACCACCAGGAACAGTCAATTTAAGCCAAATTAAAGCCAAATAAATAGGTTTACCTGGTGGATGCTTTCTTTATCATGCAGTACTTGTTGTTTGGTGATGAGTCCGTAATGTTCAAGAACTCACATTGGTCTTTAGTTGATGCTCTGATTGGTCATTCTATGGTATCGTACAGTTCAAAAAAAAATTATCAGACTTTGGGACGTTAGCAACAACATATCATTTTGAAGCTACCCACAAGAACTTGATGCACAGCCTTGAAGAGAATGATTTATCATCGAAAGCTTGCTTTAGCGACTAAAAACAACAAAATATTCTTAATGGCCAATTTAAGGTATCACCTCTTCCCGCATTTGTATTGTTTCTACGACCATGCAGCCTTTTCCTGATTTTTTCCACACAAATATACAAAATCTGGAGATCGCAAGCACACCACCTCATTATTAGTCCAGTTATGATCATTCCAAAAATAGAAATCCCATTTAGCAAATCCTCCTGGGAAACATCTTCCTTTTCATGATCTGAAAGATATAACTAATTGCCGGTTCTATTTGTGATTTAAGGCACTAACTAGCACTTATAACAAAGGAAGAAGGAAAGAGTAGGACATGGTATATGGCTGCAGTTCAGTTCACTCCTTTCCATTCATTTGAGTGTGAAGGAAGCACCTTTTGCCTTTCAATAGAAACAATGCCACTGCAACCTTCAGCAGTGAACAGTAGCAACTTAAAAGAGAAGGAAGGAAGGAAGGAAGGAAGGAAGGAAGGAAGGAAGGAAGGAAGGAAGGAAGGAAGGAAGGAAGGAAGGAAGGAAGGAAGGAAGGAAGGAAGGAAGGAAGGAAGGAAGGAAGGAAGGAAGGAAGGAAGGAAGGAAGGAAGGAAGGAAGGAAGGAAGGAAGGAAGGGAAAAAAAGAGAAATAAAATTTAGATTTTGAAGGTCCCCAAACCAGAAAAGGCCATGGATCTATAATATGGCACAGTGAATCCCACTTTTGACATTTACCATGGCACCAAGTTTTCATGTAAAACTACACTTAAGCTATAAATATTTGTTTGTCCCTATATTTCTAACTGAAATACATTTGTTCTATTTGGAAAATCCAAATGGCACAGTGAATCTGAGCCTGGGTCAAATCGGCTGGGAGCCTGGACAGCATGAGACTAGTAAGGGTCCAGTTTGGAGAGTTAATTGGCACCAAACCAAATTGGGAGGATCTGAGCATAACCCTATTCACTATTGGTCAGAACTGATTAGACCATTACTTGTGTTGGAAGTTCTATAGATATGACCAAGAAACAAAACAACAACAACAACAACAAAACAAGAAGGAGGAGGAGGAGGAGGAGGAGGAAAGCATATGCAGTATCTTCCCACAAGGACAACAAGGAAGGTCACAGAGCTTTCTTAACTATCTGTTCCCTAAGACCTTCTAGAATTATACTTGCTAAGTTAAATGCCACTGAAAAAGAGCTTCATCACAAAAAGTGACCAAAAATATATACTGTTAACCTAACCTTATTTTTAAATTTCACTCCCTTGTCACCCCCAAATTGCACTGAAGGAAGCCTGACAAGTTAGCTGTTTCATTTTTGCTTGCAAATTTAATAGAGCAACAGCATTTATGCAGCAAAATTTGTAGATCACAAATATTGATTTTGATGTCATGGCCATTTCAGGTAAATTGTTTGACTGATACAACTATGATGAATATCTCAAATAGAAAGCTAACAGGAAGGAAAAATGCTGACCTACGCTATCCAATTCCATTTCCTATCTTGAAAGCAGCAAATGAATCAACCTGGATCATTCTTCTGAGAAGCACAAATCAATTCAGAACAGTTTTACCCCTTAATAAAAACCCAGTTATGTTTATTTGTTTTGCTATTGTTTTAATTACTTAAATGAAAAGGAATAAGATTTTAAAAGTACTTCACAATTCATTCTGTGTACTGTTACATCCAGTAGCTTTTGAGATAACGTGCATAATATTTGTAAAAACAAAGGGTTTCGAGAACCAAAAGTAATACCATGGAATTTGTTTTATTTAAGTCATGCATGCAGATGTTATTTTTATAAATATTTGTTTTAAGTCAAAAGATTTATATGATGTGAAGAGAAACCAGTATGGGCTTTTTCAAATATTACAATATTACTGGAATAACATTTAAACCAGAGCACTAGGTACTAGTGGCGCCTTGACTTACAAACGCCCCTACATATGAACATTTTGACTTACGAACAGCTCTGTTCGCAAAATTTTGCTTCAACTTGCAAACGGAGCTTCAACTTAAGAACAAAAAGAAACATGGGGAAAGCGGGAAATTGCCTGCTACTGCCTGGTACTATAATTTTAAAATATAAAAATTGGTTTAAAAGGTGCTTGGTTTGGTTTAAAGCTGCTTGACTTTAAAGGTGTTTTGTTTAAAAGGTGTTTGTTTTCTCCCTCCCTCCTTTCCTGCCCTTTTTTAAAACCTAAGTCATCTTAGGGTTAAAAAAAATTCTTCCCCTAGAGGCAGAGGATGGATTAGTCGGTTTTGCATTAGTTCCTATGGGAGCTAATACTTCGACTTACAAACGGCACCTCCACATACAAACAAAAAACAGCCGGAATGGATTAATCGGTTTTCAATGCGTTCCTATGGGAAATGCTTACGGACATCTTCTGGGACAGATTAAGTTCGTAAGTCAAGGCACCACTGTACCAAGATCTACTTCAATGGCCACAGTCCGCTCTGAGACATCATGCGACTCCATGGATACTCTTGCTAAGAAAGCAGCCGTGCTGTTCTGGCTCACAATCGTGTACCATATAGCCTCACCACTGGCCTACGAAGAAATGGGAAGAGACCCCTGGGCAGCTAAGACATACACAATTATATTGAAGCTGGGTTATTTCCCAGCCTAACTCAACAGGAGGTGATATGAAGGTGCCTGGAAGGATATTATTAGACTATTATATGATATACCCAGACTACCATCGCATCTATCGTTAGCTGCAACTCCAAGAAGGATATCTGAACCTTTTGGAAAGGTGCCCCATATTTGTCCCTTATTAGCTCAAATCTGTTAACCAAATGCAGATTAAACTTGTTGAAGCTGAAAGAGATTCAAGGATGCTATATGGTACTGGTAGATGTTGCCCAGCAGGATGTTCTAAGATGGAGTAGATGGTACATTTTCTAACAGAATGTTCTCTGTATGCAGATTTGAGGGATCAACATCTTAAATTCTTAACAACCGGGATCAAGAACAATTTCCCTTTATATACAGTTTTATTTCTGCTAGCTGGCACAGACTACAGTGCTATATATGTTATAGGACTGCTAAATTCATTAAACGAGCCATGGAAAGACAGAACTCTTCAAGTTAATTTCACAACTTGATACTTATTTGAGAATGCTTATTTTATTATTTTATTATTATTATTTTATGCTATTCTGATTGTTTATATGTACTTATATGTCAAATACTGTTTGTAACACTGTTTTAATCTCTGCTCATGTGTATAGCCTGATTAGCTATAAAGCAATAAAGTATTTGTAGTCATATATTGATTTTTAATTAATTTAATAATTTTAATATATTCTCGAAGACTATTTTAAATTGTATTTTATTTTTATTAATTTTTATTTCTTTTTTATTTTAATTAATTAATTTAATTATTTAATTATTTTAATTATTGTTTAGTTATTCATAGCCATTTTGGTGTAGTGGTTAGAGTGCTGTATTGGTAGCTAAGAGGCCTAGACTGAAATCCCCACTCAGCCATGAAACGTACTGGGTACTTTTGAGCCAATTATGCTCTCTTACTCTAACGTACCTCACAAGGTTTTTCTATGTACATGTATATGCATATTTGTAAGCCTCAGCTCCGCTCAGACTGAGGCCAGTGTATATCACATCGGGGGAACAGACAATATATGCCTTGTCACTTAGGGACAGGGCAATCCTGCTTGCTCATGAGGTCCCTCCCCTTCATGTATTTAATCCCAAACACAGTACAGTACTTACGTGGAAAAGGTACAACTTATGTTCTGAAAACCAAAGCTACTGTTTGCATTCATTCACATTTACACAACTATATAATGACAGATATTTGTAAACACGATATGAAATTATTATCTGCATTAAAATCACTCAATCACTCAATCACTCTTATCTATCACTCTATCACTCTATCAATCACTCTGTCACTCTATCTATCTATCACTCTGTCACTCTATCATTCTATCTATCACTCTATCTATCACTCTATCTATCACTCTATCTATCTATCACTCTATCTATCTATCACTCTATCTATCTATCTATCTATCACTCTATCTATCTATCACTCTATCTATCTATCACTCTATCTATCTATCTATCTATCTATCTATCACTCTATCACTCTATCACTCTATCTATCTATCTATCTATCTATCTATCTATCTATCTATCTATCTATCTATCTATCTATCTATCTATCTATCTATCTATCTATCTTCATGCCCTCCCCACAAACACATCTCAGTATACAGGAAAAGGAAAGTGTAACAATTGATTAGGTCTATGTCCCTGGAAATGAGGTAGAGATGAGGCCCCCATCCCACCCCTAGCAATGTAGGATCACTGAGGGAATCATGTTCTCCCACACACTATTGATGCTTGGCTATGAAGGAAATCCAAGTTAATGGGTAAATTTTAGGAGTACATACACATTACAAAATTGAGTCTTCAAGGGGAGGGTAAACCCAGTCCAAGACGGCTGTGTCCCTATCCCATGATTTCCCTTTCTGCTAACCAAGAGCAGCTGAAGAAACCACTAACCAAGAAACCACTGACCACTAACCAAGATCTTCATCTGACTTAATCTTCAATTTCTCCACTCTCACCCAGTCCATTTGCACTGTCAGATTGACAGTACTAATGGACTGGGTATTCCTGACAAAACTGTGCTTGCCTTACTGATTTCAGGCAAGCCAAGCTCAAACCATGGGTTATGAAGCTGCCTTGTTTCATCAGTCCATAGTTAAGATCAGTCATCATTTAGGAATTGGAAGGCATATAAACTCTCATTAATGGAAATTGGAAATAAAAGCTTCCAATTCTTTAGGGCTGTGCCAGAGGAGAAGGGAGGGCATAAGTCTGCCACTCCCTGTAGTTCAGCCCCATTAAGCTAAACTATAGTTTGGCGGAATGACTACATACAGCCACACTTTGTACCAACTATAGACTACTGACTCCCTTTGTTCGTTACTGATCTAGAATCACAGAATCATAGAATAATTGAGTTGGAAAGGACCTATAAGGCCATCAAGTCCAACCTGCTGCTCAATGCAGGAAACTGTACACACAGTGATTGTTTAATCACCCACTGCACATTGAATGGTGCAGCTCAGTTAACCCATAACAACTAAAGCAAGCTTTTGTTGGTGCCTTGCTTGGAAGCTTTTCTTGGCTCCTTGTTTGGAAAATGGAACCATGGGAAGGAAGATTGGTGAGGGGTTTATGGGTAGGGTGTACATGCGGGGGGGAGGGGAACAGGACTCACTTTGTTTCAGCTGTTCAGGAAACTATGCTAACAAGGGAATTTATCTTGCAAAGAACTTTAAGTGAGGATGAAATTATTCAGCATGCCTCTAATTTTATTTCTAACAGCTGTGCAAATACAAAAGGACACTGCAAATACCCCCTTATTATCTTCTGCAAGAAGGAGCGACAACTGTGGTGCTTATATCTCATGTATTTTCACATCATACCTGCTCTGGTTATTTTCTTAGAAATGGAGATATTTCTCTTCTAAGAAAGAGAATGCTCAAGAGAATGATGGATGACAATTTAATATACATTAATAGGACAACATGGGGCATTTCACGCCAACGGCATGCATCTTTTACACAGAAGTAGCCATCTTGCCTGCTTCATTTATAGCATCTTATTTTTGTGAACAATGAAATACATTACTGAAAGCAACTTACAAAAAGAGGAAAGGACCAATTTATGGCATACACCAAGTACAAAAATTAACCACATAAAAATCATTAAAATGCTTCATTGCTGGCCATATTTGGTCATGTTCGATTTAGTTAGTTAAAACTTTTCTCTCTTCCTTCCCTGCCCCTCCACCCCTCTCCTTCTGCACAAAGCTGTAGCTACTTAACTGTTCAATACAAAGTGCTTTTCAGAATTCATTAAATTGCCATCCTTTCCATGTACCATCTACTTCCTTTAATTCAACGTGATTGCATGAAACAAGAATAATTTACCCTACATGGGGCCACTAAGTGACATGGATACCTGTAGTCTTTCAAATCTGGCTCCTCTTTTTCTGAATTAATTATGACTGAAGTGTTTGCTTTTATGGGCTTCCAATTATGCCGTTTTGAATTCTACCTTTTTTATTTGTTTTGTTCTGCCTTTTGCAGTTTAAAATGTTCAATAAATATAATCCATATTCAGAAAGAAAGAAAAGATGGATCCAGACTCTTCAACAAAAGAATATCTCAGATTTACCTGTGGTATATTATTCTGCCATTTGTAGAATTAGTAGGACATTAAATACAGGGCAAAAAATAAGTATAAATAAAAGTTCCACCAGCCAATAACATGGGAAGAACTGAATTCCTGAGCTTCTCATCCAGTGCTATTATATAACTGTTGTGTACTATAGCTTTTTAGAGTTTCCCTTTTGTCCTCTAACACTCTTTACTCAATACAAGCTGCACAAATATAGTTAGTATTGTAACATTTACCTTCCTCACAGTTTTCGCCTTTGTAGCCAACAGAGCAGACACAGTTCCCTTCAATGCAAGAACCATGGCCCCCGCATGAAGGATCAATACACTGGCTGATGGGTACATCACACTCTGGCCCTTTCCAGCCACTGTAGCATAAACAGGCTCCTTTGGTGTATTGTCCATTGCCACTGCACAGAACTGGGCACGCAGCTGGAAAATTGAATGGGAGAAAGAAAGATAACAGCAGGTCATGTACATATACTCACATTCCAACTGTGTACAAGAGTACTAAGACTCTACGGGTAAGTAAGAGACTTCAGATGGTGATTTAATAGAAAATGCAAGTCATGCTGTTCTGATTTACTTTCAGGGAACTGTAGATGTGCACAAATACAAACAAAAATGTACTAACTTTTACTGAACCACATGTACCTTGGTGAAAAAAGCACAACCACTAGAGTCTAAATTACATTTTCTCTAACCACTATCATTCCAATGCACAGAACTGTTTCACACTTCACATAATTTATAATCTTGAATCCACTGTACTATTAATTCTCTATATCAAATGACACATGATGGATACTGAAATGACACCCTTATATTTGCATATGACATATTGGGCTACATCTTAAAGTGCACCCACCAAGATGAGTGGGACCTCTTAGTCACACCTAATAGAATCTCCATTGATTTCAATGGGTCTACGCTAACATTTTATTTTTTAAAGCAGTGAGAGTATAATTTGAAATATTAATAGTGTCAAATGAATTGGCCATTGAAATTAATTTGAAAGATATACAATGCCCTGCTTTGTATCAACACTAAACCATGGTTTAGCATCATGGGGAACAGCCTGAACACAGCCACCCCACACACCCAGCTAGCCAGGAGAAGAACTTCAACAGAGTTTAGTTTTGCTTTCTATGAAAACTTGATATTGTGCTGGTAATTTAAAAGAAACGCTATAATTCTAACAAGCCACCACCCACACTAGTTCAGGTTTCTCTACAGAGCATGTGAGAACTTGCCTGCTGCAATGAACATCTTTAGAAAGCAGAAATAAGGTGAATAGGGCAGTTGTTCCTGTGATGAAGGGGGCTCTGAAGTTAAGTCCCTGCAGGAGTCTTCTAAGTTGATGCCCAAGCACTGGCACCCGGAAGACCAGGCTGAAGCTCAAAGGACTGCACGGTTAGACAGTGTGTTGCTCTTTCTTGCTCTGTTGTTCCACTTACAGAAATAAGTGGCAATTTAAGTCAAAGGTTGATTATTCCTCAGACCACTGGGAAGTTTAGTGTAGACAGATGCACAATCAATTTCTTACTAGTGCTCTTCAAGCTGACCCTCTGAGAATTCCCCCTCAAGAGGATAATTAATTCTGCATCTGTAATAACTCAAGCCAGAGTTATTCTTTTAGCAGAAATTAAACTGTTGCTGCCGCCACTGCTGCTGTTCTTGAAACATTGTATATCTTTTTCCCTAATGAGAGAGATGGGTTTTGGTTCATTGTGATCTAAGTACAGTACAAACTAACAAACTTCTTCCACATCCAGCTTTATTTTAGCCTGGGGATAAACTTTGGTTGCTTAAAAAGAAGTATTTCCAAAATAGGCTCTCTCTCCATTTTCCTTCATAAATAATAAGCAGGAAATGAAATGCCTCTATTTGCCAGGACTATTTGTTATTTTATGAAAACTGTACAGATACACTTTCCAATCCTGAAAATCAGTAATGTCTTTAGAAAGTATCCCCTAAACATACATGTCCAGAAAATTTCAAATAATGTCCTTGTCATTACCCAATCCTTCTCGCCATGGAATTTTCCTCTCACTCTTTTCCTTCTCTCACTTAGCCAAATCACCAAATCACAGATAACTCTATAGTTCATCAATGGAGACCCTTTTATCCTGTGGGCTAAATTTGGCCTCCCAGGCTTTTAAAACTATCAGGCTCCCCTAGATACCCTCATTTCCGCATGGACTTCAATAATGACTGGGTCATGGACTTCAATAATGACTGGGTCATGGCCTCGATGCTGCATCTCAGAGGGTTCAACACTATTCTTCAGGCAGGTAAAAAAAGGGCAGGGGGTACGAAAGCTGGGAAATGACAAAATTAGTCCCTCATAGTAAATACAAAGGACAAAAGAATAAACATAGTAATGATCTTAATAGCTGAAAAGTAGCAGAAGTTGGGCAGGGTAACCTCCAGACCTAAAATAAATGCCCAAGGAAACAAAACCAACCAATCCACGAAGTCTGCAAAGCCCCTAGTAATGTTTGGGAGGAAGGGAATTCCATCATCAGGAAGGCTGATGGAAAGAAAGCTCTCTCTTGCTAAATGTGTAATACATTTCCTTCAATGGATCGATGTACACAGAACAATCTCCCCTGAAATTCCTATGGCGTAGGCACGTTGGTAGATGGAGGGACACTCCTTCCAGGATTCAGTCTTAAGTTGTTTGGGTTTAAAACAGAGATCTTTAAAAGACTGGCCCTGGTGGCTAGGACTGATGAAGAGTCCAGCAGGGTTTTGAGTGCCCATCACAGATGTTATTAATTCTTCTTTAATATATGGTTACTTCGCTGTCTTTAATGTGTTTTTAATTATGTACGCCACCCTGTGTCCCTTTTTAAAGGAAAAAGGTGGGGCAAAATTAATTAATAAATTAAATGAATGAATGAAACCATATAAGCCCTATATTATTTTACATGAGGCCACTGGTTTGGAGAACCCCTAAGCTTCATTCAGACTTTAACCAAAGCACATGTACTACATAAATGACGAAGGGAATGCAAAAGTCCTGTCTCCTCCATCCTTTTTTTCCTCAAGCAATAATGACTGTCTGAGGAGAACTGGCTGTAAACACGGAGATTCTTCATGAAAGCAAGAATCCCACCACCACAACACCCCCCCACACACACACCCATGTTTTTACATGGACAGCCTTGACTATTACAGTAGGGTCTTATCTTCAGATAGATTAATGTTAGGAAAATAATGATGGATGGGTTGGTTTGGCATGTTTCCCTCATTCCATTTGGAACACACATGGTTTTAAAATGCCTTTAATAGGTCTCCAGAACATCAGCTATCAAGACCCAAATGTATGACTATTTCTACAACACAGATCCAAGCTCTAAGAAGTTTCTTGTATTAGCGCTATCAAAGTACACATTAGAAAGCACGCAACAAAAAAAATCACAGGACAAAAATTCATCAGGTGTGTCAAATCCCTGACATTCAGAAACCATGTGGGGAAAGCAGCACACGCTGACTTAAGCACTAAAGTATGAATGCTTTAATTAATCCAGGGTGAATTTAATTGCTTTAGTTAAGTGGAAATTGGGTTAAAAATGATGCAGAGCATGCTGGGCTATGTTAAAAACATGACATATGAGTTGGATGAATCGATAAATTAAAAGTGCACAGATGTTTTAATTAAACCCAGAGAACTTAATGGTGATCACCAGAGACTTTTAAGCCTATGATTAATTCAATTCATTTTAAATACCTGTAGAGATATGAGGATGCCTCCATTTTGAGAGTTATAGAAGTTCTCAATCAATAAGCACTTAAGCTGCTTTCGAAAAAAGAGAGAGCCTTTTGAAATGACAGAAGGTGGCTAACCGGCACAAGAATTGGGAGGCCACTGTATGAGTGAATGGTGTGGATAGAAATGTGACTTGATGGCCCTCTGTTCTTACAGTGGCCATGACTGGCACCATGGCTGGCTAGCATTCATCAATGCCAAAAGGATGCAGTTCTCATTTTCAGAGGGAGGAGGTCCTAGCTGGAAATGCCTGAAAGGATGTCTCAGGTTCAAAAGCCTTCCCTGAATCACAGGTATGTGGCACTGCTATGGGACATGTCTTGATTGCCTCCTCTGGTGAGTAGGCAGAGAATGGGGTAGTTGTACACCCTGGGCTCCCTTGTTTTTGGTGGCCATACCTTAATGGAGAAGGCAACGAAGAGAGATGGAATTTTGAGATGGGGAGGAAAAACCAGAACCCCTCAGACCTATGCTATGGAACGCTTACTAGTGTTAAAAAGCATCAGGGTTAAAAAAGATAAAATGTTTGTGAACTTAAATGCACTGTACTCTGTTTTGTTGAAAATAAAATGAGTAGGTACTGCACTGAGTGGGAAATATTTTAGTATTATCTTAAATGACTGAAAAATGGCTGGGATATAATGCCGCAGATACAGTGCCCCCCTTCCCCAATGTGTTACTCAAAGCTCTCAGTATTTGCATGTGCTTCAGTATGTATTTTTTAATATCCAGAGGCAAGGATGAATGACACCTTTATTAGACCACTTAAATGTCAAAAATCAGAAGCTAGCTTTCGACTGTGCATGAATCTTCATCAGGTTGGATAGTCTAAAGCCTTTTGTGTAGAAAAAAACATAAATCCATTCCAAACCAATTGCCAGATGTGGAATCCAGATTCCTTGTTTAAAGTAAATTCCAGAATGGGGGCAGAAGCCATTCAGAGGTGATATATTTCAGAATTCACTTCTGGTAATGTAGATTAGGATGTCCCAAACTTGTCAGTTACCAAATACTCTACTCCCTCTTTTTTCACACATGCGGGAACTAAAATATGTGCACAGGATAATGGTATAGGTATAATGGCCCACAAAAGTGCCCACAACCTATGCAGTGCAGCTAAATCATATACATCACTAAATCACCAAAGTAAGCCTATAAACAGTGGCTATTTCCCTCTGTTGATGATGTAATTCTCATTGTACATATAGCGCTGCACAACAGGATTTCAGCCACTGTCTCCTCCCAATTAGAGGATTGGGTCATATGATCCACGATGGATGAGGACATGGCATGGCCAGCAAACAATAGCAAAGAATGGAAGGGCATAGGGAGGCTTCGGTGTATGGACACATGAGTACATCCATACATGCAACTAACTTCCATAATACAACATGAAAAATGGATAAGAATTGTTTTTGATTCAGCATTGTCTATAAAAGAAGAGCATTAGGGCCTTCCAAGATCCAGTGTGAGGAGAAATGCATGCACATCTTTAAGACTTCTAGGGCATTTCAGAGAAATAAAAATGCATGCTAAACTAGTTGTTGTTGTTGTTTAGTTGTTAAGTTGTGTCCAACTCTTTGTGACCCCATGGACCAGAGCACGCCAGGCCCTCCTGTCTTCCATTGCCTCCCAGAGTTGGGTCAAATTCATGTTGGTAGCTTCGATGACACTGTCCAACCATCTCGTCCTCTGTCGTCCCCTTCTCCTCTTGCCCTCACACTTTCCCAACATCAGGGACTTTTCCAGGGAGTCTTTTCTTCTCATGAGATGGCCAAAGTAGTGGAGTCATCAGGATGGTCCTTCCAGTGAGCAGCCAGGATTGATTTCCTTCAAAATGGATAGGTGTGTTCTCTTTGCAGTCCAGGGTAAAGCCACGAAATTAAAAGATGCCTGCTTCTTGAGAGGAAAGTGATGAAAAACCTAGATGGCATCTTTAAAAGCAGAAACATCACCTTGCCAACAAAGGTCTGCATAGGCAAAGCTATGGTTTTTTTTCCAGTAGCAATGTATGGAAGTGAGAGCTGGACCATAAAGAAGGCTGACTCCAAAGAATTGATGCTAAATTAGGTACCCATTTTTAATTGTTAAACATGATCGGAGAATTGCCTAAATTAGGCAAATAAAGTTAATAAATACATCAGTTGGGTCAAATGCCTAAATAAATGTGTGCATTTGAAAAACTGTATAAGAAAATGTCAAAAGAAAGAAAAATCTCACAAATAGCTATAAAGTTAGGCAGGATGGGTGGTGAACACAGCTGAAATCCTGGAGAACACAATCCAATAGGGATGGAAAGATTTTCACATTGCAGTCTGATAAGGTTCCCCAGTGACGAGAACCAGGCAAGTCCTGGACATGAAACTATATGGCCCTCTGCCACACACACTAGCATAGGCTATGTAAGTACCCACTCATTTTCCCAATTCATGACCTCAGTTCTCTCCTGAGGGTTCAGGTAGCCAGCTCAAGAACGACTCATCCTTCCATCTTTCTGAGGTCAGTAAAACGAGTACCCATCTTCTGGGAGTGGGGACAATGTGTTGTTTGCATAATTACACTGTAAACCACCCAAAGAGTGCTCCAAGTTCTATGGGGTGGTATATCATTCAAAACAACAAAAACAACAACTCCATTCCAAAATAGCACACACCTAACTGGGTCCCTGACTTCGCTCTTGTTTCTGTACATTTCTCTGAGGTTTTGCTTGCTTCTGTTTGCAGTACAATAAGTATCATAGGCAGAGTGATTTCCTTGCCATTCTCTGCTTCCTGTTTGGAAGCAAAAGACACAGAATTCCTTCTGTTTCTTGCTAATGCACCTCTTCTACATTAGCTTCTACTTCATAAGCCCAACTGAAAAAAATTATAAACTGGAGTGGTGATGAACAAAATACAGACTCACAAACATACAGTCATTCAACAAGCTCATTATGCATATCATGTGATGACCAGCTGGGACATACTGGCAATATGGATGAATGCTACAAAGAACAGTATGTTTGTGGCACATTCTTGCTTTCACACCCCAGTGCCCACCTACATCTTTGCTATATTTCTCATATAGTCTATCGTGCAGTCCTCTTTCCCTGCTGCCTTATTCTGTACTCCGCTCAGCATCCTGATATATGGCTCTAAATGTCAACTTTCCCATCTCTCCGCTGTTGTGCCTTTTTTTCTATGAACTTTTTTGTTTTATATTCCTTGGATATGGAAATATGAGCATTTCTGAAGTCACCTCATTGCAGACACTCTAGATCAGGGGTCCCCAAACTTTTTCACCTCGTGGACTGGCTGAGGAAAGCGGAGCACCCCCATGCTCATGTGCATGTGTGAACAAGCACACGCTCGTGCTCATGCGCAAATGGTGGTGTGGCGCTCACGCAGGCGTGCTGGAGCACGTGCACATGCACAAATCAGCTGTGCGGGGGTGAGTGCATACAGGGGTGGGGCGGGAAGTCTGTCTCCGTGGCCTGGTCTGACTCAGGCCATGGACCGGCACCAGGCTGTGGACCAGGGGTTGGGGACCTCTGCTCTAGATGACAGCTTAATGCCTTATACTGGAACCAAGCATGTGAAAGAAACTAGAGTGACAGTGCAGGTAACCCATAATAATATGCAAGGAAAAGCAGTCAAGGAGCTGTACATGCCATGGTTACCAGTGTCTTATACCAAGTCTCCCACATGTACAGATGATGAGATTTAAGCATGATAACATGGAAGTGATTGAAAATGTATTGGAAAGGCTGCTCCTGAAATCTGGATGAAGCTCATAATTGGAATGACAGGACTGAACAAAATAATTTGTTCCATAGGAACCAATCAAGCAGGATGGGAAGAGGAACATTTGGAGTACATGAAATAGATGTGTATATATGCAAGGAAACCCGTACACGTGAACATGGAAGGTCAATTAAGAGTATTGGGGAAAAGACAGAGAAATAAAAGTCATGCATTAAATTAGCAGTGCTGCCTTCCAGAAACTCCTCCAAATCCACATGATGGTAATTCTTTTATCAAACAGGCAAAATAGCACAGAACTGTGGGGAAGCTTGATCACATCAGGCAAAATGTCATAAAAACCAGGAAGTGGAAGGTGGGGACTGACAATGTTGAAGTCATCTTGTGAGCATGCCACCACAGAATGAATCCAGGGGGAAAGATCTGCAGGTATTCAAACAGGGCTTTTATCAGAAGATCTTGCAATGTTCGGTTCCATTTGGGAAGTAACCCTAGGCATATTGGGAAGAAGAGGGGCAGAGAGGCTTGGTCCTATGTGTTTAACCATTGTTTTCAACACGAGTGAAGTACAAAGGCTCCTTTCTCAGTGGAAAACTGAAGGACCAATTAATAAGGACGGAGATAATTTTAGATAGTGAGCTGGATTTTAAAAATGTCACAACCTTCTCCTACCCTGAGATTACCCTCTCTGAGAGAATCACTATAGCACGATTGTTTTAAGAGAGAAGGAGAATGCTGAGGCAATTGGATTATTTTTCACAGCCATCTCTGTAGCTGCTTGTTTTAAAAACAAAGCATGCATGATCTCAAATATAAACAGTTGAAGCAAGGAGAGATCCAGTGATACTAGAGAGAAGGCAGTAGAACTACCACAACAAAGTTCAGCCTGTCCCTAAAAACATGGCTGCATTGCAGACTGTTCGTGACCATGGGCCTACTTCTCAGGGGTTCTTATTTCTCGAGATTTTTCCCCTGAGAGTTACAAAAGCATTTTTTTAAAAAGTAGAAATGACATACACAGTAGTCCCCCTATATCTGAGGGGGGGGTCAGTTCTAAGCCCCCCTCCATGGATGCAAAAAACACTATATGTAGCGTGGCCTCTGACTCCCTATATTGGCCAGTTCTGGTAACTACTTCATAGAAATATGTATTCGTGGGATTTTTATTTTAATATTTTCAAACTGCAGATAACTGAAACTACAGATACCAATCCTGTAGATACATGAATCCTACTGTATCTGTTGCACAACAATTCAGTCATCTAACATGATTTATATACCATTTTGGATTTTTTTTTTCAACTCTTAAGGTAAGGCCAGGTTTGGAGATGCACCACAACTCAACCACTAAATCCACCATAACAGAGAAGCCATGGCAGCTAGAAAACTGAGCATCTGTCTTCAGATGCCAGTCTCCTTCCAGACATGAGATTGTACACTGCAGACAGAGCTCCCCCCCCCCACTGTCTAGGTGCCATGGCATTCTTTTTAAAGTGGCAACTTCCTTAAAATACACTTCCCAACAACAGATATATCCTAAAGTAACGGATAACTCAGTCAAGGCACTTTTTGTCAATTTATTTGGAACTGAGTTCATTCAAGGAAACCTAGAAATATTGCAGCCAAAAAATAAAATAAAAAGAAAAGTGAAGAGGGAGCTTAAGAAATCCAAAGTGACAATAGAAATACATTTTGTATTGCATTGAAAAAAAAAAACAAGAAAAAATTAGGCACAGGTGCTTGGGTTTCATTGGCCCTGTTTAGTGGAAGCACATTTACTTCTTTTAATTCCTCTTCCTTGGAATTAGCAGTTGAATCCAACTTCTCATCTAACTGAGCCCCTGATCTTCTGCCTACAAGCTCCATATCTGCAGAATGCCAACACATTTCCCCCAATATTTAATTAAAACCACTCTTTGTTTTCTAATAGTTACATTGTTTTGCTTTCAATGACAGATGTAGAACAGCAGGAGTTGTCATTTTCAGTAGTTAGGATCCACTTAAGTGACGCATTAATTTGAAATCCATCTTATTAAGTTCACATACACGAGGTCAAAAGCATACATGTTTAACATGTGGGTTGGGAGATGGCATAGGCTTTCCATTTGCCTGAGATGGTAATCAGACCGTGAAGCATTTCAACGTAAAACCATGACTTATGGTTTTAATTATTTATAGACTGTTTGTGTGACACATACATTGGCTGAAATCTCGTTGTTAGCGTAGTTGTTAGTGTAGTAGGCCCACTGAATCAGTGGAGATTTGGAGGGTCAACTCCTTCATGAGTTGCACTGATTCAGTGGGCCTATTCTAATTGCAGCTTACTGGGCCAAGCAATGGGATTTCAGCCACTGAAGCCAAACTCTTGAATTAGATTCATCTCCAACTTCTTTTCAAAGATCCTTTCAGTTACAGCTAAATAGTATTTATGTAGGGATAATGGTAAACCATTTCAGAGTACAGTGCT
Organism: Pogona vitticeps; assembly: GCF_051106095.1. Lineage (NCBI taxonomy): Eukaryota > Metazoa > Chordata > Lepidosauria > Squamata > Agamidae > Pogona > Pogona vitticeps. The sequence goes on from NC_135784.1 coordinate 116,668,536, forward strand.
CTATACCTAGAAAACCCTGGAAATGGTCACCATACTGTAAGTCAAAATCAATTTGGTGGCTGGGGAAGGTGGGGCCCCCCACGTGTTGCCATCATTATCATTATTATTAGAATTGTTGCCATCATTATCATTATTATTAGAATTGTCTCTACCTCAGTAAGTCCCACATGTAAATAAACCTTATTCGATTGTTAGCTCATGGGAAGAGCAGCCATGCAATTAAATGGATAACTCTAGCCCTGCTCCCTCCATCTCTAGTTTTTGTCTCCCTAAATACATGGATGCTGGTGATCTGGACAGCCTCTGCCAGCCTTCAGAACCCTGAAAGTCCTAAATAGCTCTGAATGCGGCTTAGATGTATGTCAGATAGTTTTAGTCCAGTGAATGATTTAGTGGGCAAAGCTGGTGGCCAAGAAAATCATATTCTGCATTCTGTGACAGGAGTTTAAAAACCTTGTCCAAATATAACACAATCAATAATAAAAACAAATAATAAAATAAAATAAAACAAAGGAGGAGGAGTGAACTAGCTGCTATGTTTCTTGAAATCACTGAATTCGTGTTCTGTACCTACTCTTCTTCTGACTCAATTTATTCTTAGTTGATATAAGACATCCTTCTCTGTAGCTACATTCAATTTGCCAATTGGTTTTCATTAGCAGCATCTCTAAAAGCTAATTAAAAAAAAACCCCAAACCTATCTTATATGGGCCTCTCATATGAAAATAGTGGACTGAAGCATTCTCATATCTTTCAACATGCTAATTCATTCCTTTAGATCACAGTTCATGCCAGCTAAGATATTACAAGAGAGAGAATGTAACTTGAAAAAAATCATAGTATAAATTTCTGAAATGCTGGTAAATCATAGAGGGTTATCAAGAAATAGGAGGAAAGATGCTTGAACAAGCAGATTCAGACTGCCTGTGTTGTGATACAGTTAAAATATTCTACCGTGTTGAAACATCAGATTTGATGGAAAAGAAAGTCACCTCCCTGCAATAATAAGGAATTGGGCATGTTTACATCTTTCATTCCTGTTCACTGGTACACTTCTAAACAAAAAAACAGTCAAAAGGTAGAAGAAATATGCATCGCAAGGCTTATCTTCCCTTGTTGATATTAAAAGTACACCTGCAATCCCATGTCTACTGACGCATGCATAGGATTGGTCTTTGTTTCCACTTGTTTGCATGATTGTTTTTTGAAAATACCAAAATACAAATCTGAAGAACAAAGAAAACAGATTACAGGAGGAAATCTATTTGCACGTATTACACACTATTTTGAGTCTATGTCTAGAGCACAAACTTAGAAAAAAATGGGCTAGACCTTCTATAATTAATCTACTCCGACTGAATATTCCTAGAAATGTATTAATCTTTTTCCAATTCTTTATGTTTATTTTACAGTTCTCTACTGAGGGTCTCCTTAGAATAAATTAAGGGAAATAATGACATTTCCACAAACACAAGATATAATGAAATATTACTAAACATACAGAAGTGAGCACACCCCAAAACATTTCATAAATATTTTAGTACATATTTTCATGTGACAACACTGAAGAAATGACACTTGGTTACAATGTAAAGCAGTGAGTATACAGCTTGTATAACAGTGTAAATGTGCTGTGCCCTCAAAATAATGCAACACATTAATGTCTAAAACACTGGCAACAAAAGTGAGTACACCCTTAAGTACACCCTTGAGTGGTCGCAATTACCAGATAGGCGGGGTATAAATTAAATAAATAATTAAAAATAAACAAATAAGTGTCAATGTCCAAATTGGACACAAAGTGTCAATATTTTGTGTGGCCACCATTATTTTCCAGCACTGCCTTAACCCTCTTGGGCATAGAGTTCACCAGAGCTTCACAGGCTGCCACTGGAGTCCTCTTCCACTCCTCCATGACGACATCACAGAGCTGGTGGATGTTAGAGGCCTTGCACACCTCCACCTTCCATTTAGGGATGCCCCACAGATGCTCAATACGGTTTAGGTCTTGTGACATGCTTGGCCAGTCCATCACCTTTACCCTCAGCTTTTTTAGCAAGGCACTGGTCGTTTTGGAGGTGTGTTTCGGGTTGTTATCATGTTGGAATACTGCCCTGTGGCCCAGTCTCTGAAGGGAGGGGATCATGATCTGCTTCGGTATGTAACAGTACATGTTAGGATTCTTGGTTCCCTCAATGAACTGTAGCTCCCCAGTGCCGGCAGCATTCATGCAGCCACAGACCATGACACTCCCACCACCACGCTCAACTATAGGCACAATACACTTGTCTTTGTACTCCTCACCTGGTTGCCCCCACACACACTTGACACCATCTGAACCAAATAAGTTTATCTTGGTCTCACTCGACCACAAGACATGGTTCCAGAAATCCATGTCCTTGGTCTGCTTCTCTGCAGCAAACCGTATGTCGGCTTTCTTGTGCATCATCTTTAGAAGAGGCTTCCTTCTGGGACGACAGGCCTGGAGACCAGTTTGATGCAGTGTGCGGCATATGGTCTGAGCACTGACAGGCTGAAACCCCCCCCCCCATCCCTTCAACCTCTGTAGCAATGCTGGCAGCACAGACGTCTACTTCCCAAAGCCAACCTCTGGATATGACGCTGAGCACGGGCAGTCAACTTCTTTAGTCGACCATGGTGAGGCCTGTTCTGAGTGGAACCTGTCCTGTCAAACTGCTGTATGGTCTTGGCCACTGTGCTGCAGCTCAGTTTCAGGGTTTTGGCAATCTTCTTACAGCCTAGGCCATCTTTCTGTAAAGCAACAACTCATTTTTTCAGATCCTCAGATAGTTCACTACCATGAGATGCCATGTGTAACTTCCAGTGACCACTCTGAGATAATGAGAGCGCTAATACCTGCTCCCCCTTCACACCTGAGACTTGTGACACTAACAGATCTCATGACACCAGGAAGGGAAAATGGCTACTTGGGCCCAATTTGGAGATTGTCATTTAGGGGTGTACTCGCTTTTGTTGCCAGAGGTTTAGACATTAATGGCTGTGTGTTGGATTATTTTGAAGGGACACTGTTAAAGTAGGCCCATTTAAATCAATGGACCATAGGGGAAATTGACTTACCAAATCCCCATTGATTTAATAACCTACTCTAGTGCGATTAACTACACTAAGCAACAGGATTTTGATCTTTAACTAATTTATCTCTTCTGGTGTATGCAAGAAGCACAGCACCGCTGCTTGCCAACATAGATTAGCCAACAGAGAACATCTTAGGTCATGTCTTAATTCTTTGTCTGGGACATTTTGTCCCCTAGGTGCACTTTCATCTTGCCGAACACACACTGTGTAACATTTGACACCAGCCTACTTGTAAACAATGTCAGCCACTGGTACAAATATTGTAACTACCAAAATCTTATCTTATGTGCAATTAAAAACTATTTTATCTTGATCTTTTCTGGCAGCAATAGAAGAATAAAGAACATTCTTTTAAAGAAACATGGCTGCTACTCATTCCACAATTGGTTCTTTTCTCTCCAGCCTGAGGTGGCACAGGAAACAGAACCTTATTTGTGAAGGTTTTCTATGAAAACAGAACTCACACACTATTTCAAAAGGTATTCCTGGAGCAATATGTGTTGCTGCAGAAGTTCCTTTTGCAAAGATCATGGTGTATGTAACTTAAAGATGCTGGTGGTACAAAATGGCTAAGACTATAGATTAAGAGCTGGAAGTCTGTGGTTCAAATCTCATCTCATCTATTAATTCATTGAGATCTTAAACATCATAGGTAACCCATTACTAGAAACTAGAATTCCTTAAGTGTTGATTGTGTGTGACTTTCACAGAAGGCGATGTTGTCATTCCTCGATATGGCTTGCTTTGTTTTATGACTGATATTCAGAGCTCAGGAAAATTCTTCCTTTTAAAACCTAATTTAAAATCTGACATGAAAGATGGCCTCAGTTGCATATTTTTTGACCACTAATGTTATTTCAGTTTCAACATGAATCATCTGTATAATTTGGTCTCAAGTAGATTTCAAGTAAGCTTCAATACTCAAATGCAATCCCACCAATTTAAAATGAGAGTAGCTTGTATTTCAGGAGATTTTTGGAAGGACTGCTTAGATAACACCAGTGAAGTGCCTTACAGCTTAGGTGAAATGCTATATAAATAACCTTCATTACTACAGTATATGAGAAACTATTAGCATGGCATAGGATAAAACGTATGACAAAAAATAACAATAAAAACCCCACAATAAAAACAAACTTTATTACTACCTTTAGCACAATCTGCTCCATGGTAGCCAGGAAAACAGTGACAAACTCCAGACACACATTCACCATTCCCATGGCAATTACGTGGACAATCCTGCACAGAATCTGAAAGACAACGGCCATTCATGTGTTAGCTGCTTCCTTTTTTGGTTGCTTTCAATGCTGATGACTTAAATGAAATTTTGGCATCTGAAATTTTCTTGGCAATAATCAGAAAATACCTGAACAGAAAGGAAAAATGGTAATAACTGAAATCCTGTTACTTAGCATAGTAAGTCACAACATAAGTAGGCCAATTGAATCAATGGAACTTCTAAAGGAGTTGACTCACCCAACCCCCATGACTGGGGATTGGGCTTACTTGAATTATGATTTATTATGCTAAGCAACAGGATTTTAGCCAACATTTCTTAATACTCTGTTTCCTAACCACGGAGGAATAACAAAGGTGGTGCTAAAGAGAAGGTTTCAATAAACTTTCCCCGTTTTCCTTGTCTTTGATTGATTTAGTACTTTATCTCCTTTTCTTTTTTTAAAAAAAGCACAATATATTTCAACATATTATTTATTTATTTATTTATTTATTTGACTTGTATTCTGCCTGTTTTTCCTATAAGAATGTGGAGAAGCAGTGAGGTCCCTTCTGTTAGGCAATAAATACAAATCTCAGTCACAGTGACGGTTCTCTTGCACTAATGATTAAAGTGATCTTTGGTAGCTGTGTGCAATTATATTCTCCCATTATGTCAGAAGGGATGTTCCAATACAAGATGTGCTTTTTTCAAAAATGAGCTATATACGTATAACCTTTCTGTGCGGTAATTATTATATCTTTCAATGCCTTTGGATGCACAAAGTATGCTAATGTGGTAGTCTATTAACATGTTTTCCATAAAGTTACAACAGTGCACTTCTGTCTGAGTGACTGGAAACAATGCTGTACTGCAAAATCAATTGCTTAGTTTTCACTCTTGCTATGTAAATCTTCTTAGCAGGTATAAAATCTGAAAGATAGACGCTTGCAACCCAAAGTGTGGGTTGAAAGCCATTTCTGTTTCTGTTCTTTTTTAAAAATTATGCACCCTATTAGCCTTCATTAAAAATTCAGAATATCAAAGTTATTGCACCCACAATAGCCATAATTCTGCCATGTGTCAATTATTAGGACATAACCATAAATACATCTGCAATGTTAAAATCATTGTAATTAAAAAAAATGGACTAAATAACAGTTTCTTTGGGAACTACAATGTCGCCAGGCAAATCTTTCTTCATTCCCAAGTTTTACAGAGCAGTTCTTGTATGCTCAATACATCTCCATGAGTTCAAGGAGTTCATATAGTCACAGATAAGTGGGTTTGGGACTGCAGCCTCAACATCTTTACAGTTTGATGTAAGATTGTGTTTGTTATTCTGGATGACATCATGTTTAGTCAAGTGTTTATGATGGTGTTTTCACTGTACAATGCTAAAAACTTTGACTTTAATCTTATTTCACACTTGGTATTACTCTTACATTTACAGTGCTGGAGTAAAGTGGACTAAATGGGAACAATTTTAAAATTAATATATTTTGTATGCAAGCACCTCAGTTATTCAAGGTAATGTTTCCATCTGAAGATGGTGGCAATCATACCAGTCCCTAAAAGACACAACTGGTGCCTAGCAAACCATGTGACAAAGCAATCATTTTAAAAAATAGCTATAAGCACTTTCTATTTCTTTTACACATAAAATAGTATTTCCACATTTATATGTATATTTAGCCTGAGAATTCTGGTTGACATCTTTTGGCATATCCACTATTTCAAATTGGTCAGGATTTCCACCTCAATCCATCTACATGATCCAAGTTCTCATAATAGATATGTCTCATGTAACCTCTGAGCTGAATAAAATACTGTACTTCTCTTCACATTTCAGACCAATTACTATCATTGCACCATCAATAAGTCTACCTAACTATTACATTCAACCTTCTCATAAACTACTCCAGTTCGAGCAACAGTTTCCAGCAATTCCAGAGGAAAATGTAGCAAGCTACCAAGATCTATTACTAGAGCTTTTTGGCTCTTTGGTCATGTGAACCAATTGTGACCAGTTACATATTTAATACTTGAGCCATATGATTGTAGGTGCATGCACATTGCCATGTTTTTAGTTGCATTATTTGATTAACTATTTATTAGCAGAAAGGCAAGAAAACCAGCTGTCTTAATTGCTAGCAACGTTTTCTCAGTCTTATGAAGAACCTAGTAAAGAGGAAATCCTCAGCACTATACACATAACCACTTGACTTCACCACCAAAAAAATAATTATCCTCACATTGTTCATGTCAGACATTACAAATTATAATGAGCAGAAGTGTTAATAATTCATCTCGTAACTTCTGCTGCAAAAGCTGAAGCAACGTTTGTCACTATCTTTTCCAAAGTTACTGGCATGGTTGCCAAATCTGTATTCTAGATATACAATTAAATACACACTCTCCCTGCGTATTTGAGTTGTGTCTTTCAAACTTTCATTGAATATTCTATCGCCTGTAATTAAGTATAACTTAAGCTGACCACGAGCATTAAAAATAAAAAGACTGATGAACAACCGTACTTTCTGATGCACATTTACCTGGAAGGGGGTCTGACTGAGTTCAGTGGAATTTCCTCATGTATGGGTGGGTCTCTTAGGACTACAGCCCACATTTTTCTGTTCTACTTTTTACAGCCAGATAACTAGAATCCCCTGCAAAGACATACATACCCAAGATGACTGTATTGAATGACACCACTTCTTTCTCTTTGCCATCATTATAAAAGGCAAGGTGCCACAAGCCCACATCCAAGTACTGGACAAAGACTGCTTCATTCTGAACAAGGGTCTGGATACTTCGGCGTTCACGGGGAGATTCCACCACACTCCATTTCTCTTTCCCATCCAGACGTTCCATAAAATCATACTGTAGGGTAAAAAAAAACCAACCAAAAAAAGCAACTCATCATAGACTGATTTTATAGACAGTATGAAAACTACCATGTACGTGTGCCATTTTCAATAGAAAATATTAATTGTTACACCACTTTTGTAACAAATGTATATTATGCTACCACGTATGATTCACTCAAACTTCTAGCACACTTGTTTAGACTTAGAAAGCCCTTCTAGTGCAACCTGGTATTAATTAAGAAAGAGCCAATAAGATATGACAATGGGACAGCTGCATATATAGAGTATCAGGCTTTTTTTACAGGTGCTACAAGCTGCCCAGTTTACATATGTAGACTTGAGTACATGTCCCTCACACTCTTGGAATGCAGGACAATGTGGAGTATGAGTTATGCCATTCCTTACTCCCAGTTCCCTTTTACTGACTTTCACAGTAGGTTCTTCTGCCTACTGTGAAGCCACCTACTGTTTGACACCTATTGTGTCAAACACAATGATAAAGAGCAGTCCAGAACGAAGTATCTGTCAGGAGGAGGAAGGATCCAATGCCAAATCCCAAATTCTGCCAGGGTAGTTCCATGAGGAATCCCTTTGGAGGGCTGCAGAGCTTTGGCGTCCAGTGGGTCTAAAGTCATTGGTGACTTGCTCTTTTCCTCCCACCATACAGAGGCCAACGGTACCATTGCAGCAGCTATGCTTCACCATGTTACCTCTGTTGAATCCTAATATGCTCTATCAAACTACAGTGGGGTCTTGACTTGAGAAATTAATCCGTATTGGAAGGCGGTTCTCAAGTCAAAAGGTTCTCAGGTCAAATCTGCATTTCCCATAGAAATGCATTGAAAACCATTTGATCCGTATCTGCTCTTTTCCGTCCATAGAAACTAATGGGAAGCTGCTATTCCGCCTTCGACCACTAGAGGGGGATATTTTGTTTCTTTTGTTTCTTAGGTCAAGAAAGGTTCAGGGAAGGCAGGGAAAATACAGTCCAGGCAGTACCAGGCAGTCTGAAGACTGTCTCCCAATCCACTCTCTAAACGCTGGGAGGAGTGAGGAAGCAGACAGGCACCCTTTTCACTGGCCAACAGTTAACTGAAAGTTCAAATTTTGCACTTTCCCTGCCTCCCACGTGTTTTTTTTTTCAGTTCTTAACTCAAATCTAAGTATGTAAGTCAAGTCAATATTTTCCTATGAGAGTGGTTCTTAAGTCAAAATGTTCTTAACTCAAGCCGTTCTTAAGTCAAGACCCCACTGTAGGTTCAAGGATTAAAACAGCCCTTTCAGTCACTAATCTGGTAATATTTCAACCTATAAAAAGCTAACATTTATTAACACTCAAACAGAAGCTTTGAAATTAGCAAGGCACATTCTTAAACGTATTTACTCAGAAGCAATGTCTATTTTTTTTTCAACAGAACCTATTCACATGTTATATTGCATGATTTATCAGATATTAAATGGATGACCCAAAAATAGCACAGAAAACCTTTTAGAAGATAAGTACTAAAATAATTAAGTGTACAATATTAAAACAAAACAAAGACAATTAATCAGATCTTAATCATTAAAAGGTTCTGGATAATGGTCCAATAATACAATTTAAAAATATATTTAAATAATATAAAAGACAACTAAAAGACCCTGCCTTACTAGCTATTTCCTTTTCAAAGCCTATCTAAATTGAAGGGCATTCTAGGGTCTGGGAACAGACACTAAAAAAGCCTTCTCTCATGATCACACCAAGTGTGCCTGTAAGAGTTGCAGGACAGAGAGAAAAAATCTGGAGAGGCTCATAAAAGGTGATTCTTAGGGACTCCTTAGACAGGCTGTTCATAACTGTTTAGGGTTTATAAGTCAAAATGAGCAATTTTGACTCAGGGTTGGAGTTTGATTTTTAAGAAAAAAAAGAGTCCTCATCTCTTAGCTACCCTGTTTCCCCGAAAATAAGACCTAACCTGAAAATAAGCCCTAGTATGATTTTTCAGGATGCTCATAATATAAGCCCTCCCCCAAAATAAACCCTAGTTAAGTGAAACCCCACCCCCACCATTGTGCAGCATTGTGTAGCAACTAGAATATGATGACATGACTGTAAAATAAAACATCCCCTGAAAATACACCCTAATGCGTGTGTTGGTTTGTTGTTGTTGTTGTTGTTTGTTTGTTTTTTGAGCAAAAGTTAATATAAGACCCTGTCTTATTTTCAGGGAAACCCAGTATATACATTTGAACCGAGGAGCCAGGTAGTTAAAGTCGAGTGTACAAACTACTACACTACTAAATTATATCTCAACCATACAATTCATAGAATTATCATAAAGGCAGCAATATAATCCACTGCAACCAAATGGAGGCTGTCAGCCACAATGACGCAATAATTCTAATCAAGAGTGAAGAGTATCTTCTCCTTCTTAATACATCTGTGCTAATGGCCTTATCAGAGAAAGGTGTTCAACTTTCAGGGAACTTTAGAAGTGCAAAAACTGATAAGGTGTCACTTAACAAGCAAATTATCTGGTTACCAACAATTTCTGTAGGCTGAAAATATCTTGAATAAGAGGTTGAAATATGAGCATGTTTTGCCCAAGATGGATACTGCTCAGAACTCAATTGAATCAAACATTTCTTAATCTTCACCTGGGAATAATTCTGCATAAATTGGTAGAGACCTCTTTATCATTAGTGCATGATCTTTAGAGTATCTGGTAACCCACTAGCATTTACAGCCTCTTTATGCCTATAATCTCATGAAATATCCAACATATATAAACCCATATACAAACATGCATTTATCTCCCTAGCTACAAACAGGGATAGTCAGAAAGAAGTTGTCATATGTGCTCAGTAGAGATACCATAGCTTTATATCTTATGCTGCCTGTATAAAGCAAATTAAATTCAATATTAAATATAAAACAATTTGGTTTGTCTTAGAAGAAATTACCTTGAATCTTCAGGATTCCTCCAGTCTCCCAGTTGTAGCTTTGTATTTTGCTAAATAATCCTTAAATTATGACTTTACCACATAGTATTCTCCAATATTATGGAACTGATTTCATTACCACTCATTAGGGTTGAGTGGCTTTGCTGAAGGCTTCGCCAAAACGCGTTGAGCCACAGCTTTTTAACAACTCATTTAAAGAAATACAGAATCAAGGGCCTGATTCTTCTATTTTCTACATCCTGGGACTTTGTGTCCCATTTATAATCAGGACTTCCGTGGGTGTACCAGTTCCTTTTGTTTTAATTGTTACTTAGCAGTAAATCTGTGTCTACGGTACCCTGTTTCCCCGAAAATAAGACCTAACCTGAAAATAAGCCCTAGTATGATTTTGCAGGATGCTCGTAATATAAGCCCTACCCCAAGAATAAGCCCTAGTTAAGTGAAAGCCCGTTCTCCACCATTGTGCAGCAACCAGAAGATGATGATGTGACCGTATTTAAAAAAATCCCCTGAAAATAAGCCCTAATGTGTTTTTGGAGCAAAAATTAATACAAGACCCAGTCTTATTTTTGGGGAAACAGGGTAGATCATGCTGCAGATGTGGCTTGTATCCTGGAAATCTGCTTCTTATGCCAGCTAGAAAACCAGCAGGTAGAAAAGGGGGTTCTTACCTACTCCTTTCCCGGATCTGCCAGTTTCCAATGCAGACAGATTTTTTGTTTGTGTGGAGAAGCATGCTATCATGGGCACACTAACTATCTGACAGGTAATAGACAATATAAAAGTTTACCACTTCAGTGGGGACTTGGTATTAGAAGAGAAGAAGGGCGTTAAATTATTTGCAATCCAATTCACATGTTACTGTACAGCAAAGCTCAAAAAGTTGCTTCTGAGAAGAGGGAATAGAATGGCATGTTAAAGCTGTATTAGGAACTGCGTAGTAACAGGATGATGCTTGGTCCCAGAGCATCATCCTACTACTGCACTGAGTCCCAGAGCATCTGCTCGCTGTTGAATGGTTTTGTGCGTCATTATAGTCATTCTTCTTAAAAGTAGCTTTCTGAGCTCTGACATGTACCACAGCTGAAAAAATCACAATGTGATACCCCTATATCAGGCCCTTGATCCAGTATTCTTATTTTTTTGGGGGAGGGCAGGGGACAGTCATTTCAACAGATCTAAAAGGACAAGGAGGAGAAGGTTAAATATATAGCCATTAGCCTTTTGGGGAAAAAAATCCTGATTGGGATAACACCTTTGGAAAAACAGAGTTTATTGCTCTTCGGAAGGTTTGCTCACTGAGGGTCAACATGGAATAGTGTAGCAATAAAAGCTGACATTTCTCGCTGGCAACATGCTGCTCTGCTTGGATTGTGTTGGCAGACTCTTCTGCCTCCCCTGTGCCTGATACTGATTCTATCTCAGACAGCAGGCCGGCTCAGCAGTTGGTAAGATCGAAGGGGAACAGCACACAGAGGAGCTAAAATGGTTTGAAGTGGCGGTAGCTGCAGGGACTTGGTCTCATCCCATGACTGCAAGTGTGACTGAGAAGATGCAGGTGACTTTCATAGGAGTTTCAAGCCCACTGTTTCTAAACAGATAACTGATTAGAGCTGACTTACAGGAAATACCTGTTTAATTTATGTGTCTAATAGAACCCCAGGGTAAGGTAAACTTGCTGGCAGAGAGCCTTGTGCATTTTCCTTCTTTCTGAGCCTCCATATCGAATGCACAGCTTTTTCTTCCCTTTGATACTTCAAGCATGTTTATCTATACCAGGTTAACTGAGCTGACAGCCTGCTTGTGAGAATCTAGCCGCTGATTTACAAAGGGAACAAACAAACCATCTCACAAAGGCAAAGATCCAAGCCAGGGGTAATGATGGAGGTGGGACGAACCTTGCAAAATGAGAATGACCAAAAGGATGCCATCAGCCCAGAGAACTAAAATATTGGAGTCATATGATTGCTGTTTGCATAAATCTAGGTGACAAGGGGAAACCGATAGAGATAGCCTCCTCCTCAAACTGTAGTGCCATTTTTAATATGACCTAGTTCCTAGAGAATTTCAGTGTAATGACAGTGGTCATATTGGTTTAAGAGATGGTGCTGCTGCCACCAATGAAGAGAAGGCAGTAAATAACAGCATCAAAGTACCAAGGAATTTGGACTCAGGAAGCCAGCTCTTGGTTCTTACATACCACAACAACATCCTTAGTTGGGTGGAGACTTGGTTTGATGTATGAAATTTAACAGCTTTGCGCCAAAGCCAACGTTTTAGAGGGACTGCAAGATTACAACCATTTCTTTCCTTGGCAAACACCACACCATAAAAACTGTTTTCCTTGATTGATAACATGCAGGTGGCTCCTGTGTTCTTCTTTCAGCTGGTTCATCAGAGTGGTCTACTTAAACAGTGGAACAGAAACAAAGACTCAAGAGAAATAGCATTGCAGCCTCCATAAAAAGGACACTCGAGATTTAGGATAATTGTTGCGTACAGCAGTGAATTTGTAATCTTACTTGAGCCATAAATTTCATGTGAGCTGAAGAGAATGTGGATTCCTCAAATTTTTCCTGTCATTACAGCTTGGAACTGCCACACGATTCCTTACAGCGAATGAGAATAATGATACACAGAAAGTAGGGATGTACTGACTTTTCATCACTTGCAGTGTTGCATGAACTTTTGCTAATGAGTTCAATCAAAAGGTGCTTTAACTTTCTTGTTAAAGTAAACCAGTCACAAACAGATGTTTTCGGTCTGATTCTGCTTTGCCACCTGGCCAGCTGGCTTATTACTTTGCATTTTCTACTCTATTGATCTTCTGATACATTGCAGTGTTATAATGAACTGGTTTTACAAAAATGTTCTTCCTGAGAATGTCACGTTTCCCCCTAAAGCTATGCATAGATGGATAAAAGTGTGAAATGTGGGCCACACAATGAGAGACAATAACTGCTTCTCTGCTAATCAGGAAAAAGCTGGGCACACTCTGTGAACCCAGCATGGAAGTCTCTGCATACTGTATGTTGAGAACTGACCCTTCAAGAGAGCTCACACTAAAAAAAGGAACACATCTTTGAAACCTGAAATTAAGTGGTTGATTTTATTTCCTTATACATGTCTGTGTATGTGCATCTTTTAGGGTAGGATGGATTTTTAACCGGAACAAACTACAGTCCTAAAACAAAATATAAGAGCTGAATCCTGTGTAAGAACTCTTTATGAAGTTGATTATGTAAGTTTACAAGAATATTAATGCACTATCAAAGGACAAAAGCTTGATTCCACACCTTGTAAAAAAAAAAAGCCCTAACTGTTAATATGCTTGATTGTTGTGGGTTTTTTGGGCTCTTTGGCCGTGTTTTGAAGGTTGTTCTTCCTAACGTTTCACCAGTCTCTGTGGCCGGCATCTTCAGAGGACAGCAACCTGTGCTCTGGTGTAGTTGGCTTGGGAGTGCTAAACCAACGAGTGTTAATATACTTTTTTTCATCTAGCCTATTTCAGTGCTAGAAATTGGGTGGGATGCCTTCCTACCTCATTCCCCCCATATATCTGGAATCCATCTCACATCTTTCCAAATGAATTCCCTTCCTTCCTGCCCCGCCCCCTTCTGTACTTGAGGCATGGCTGCTAAAATTTATCTTGCCTCACAGCAACACTTGCTTTTCTCCCCACCAGCTAAATACACAGATTTTGTTAGTCATAATCTTGAGTGTAGTGCTTCACACAAGCAGCTGTTGATATGGCAGAAGCAAGTGCAATCAAATGCAGCCGTTTCCTAGAGTATGAGGTGAAGCTGTGCTTGATGCTCCCATTAAATGCTGAGTACTGCACAGAGGAATTACTCAGTTTTGCATTTCCTTGCTTTTTGATATTTATGCCTTCATTCTGCACTTAATGGGCTCTATTGCCATTTAATTTCTCTGGGGGTTTGAAGTGTCAAATACTAATTACAAAAGTGCAGAATACAGTGAAGTATCTCAAGGTAATGCCTATTACTAAAGAGGCATTTGAACTTGTAAAGAAGCAGCTAAATAACTGTTCTCCCCACAGAGACATCTTAAGTCCCATGCTACACCAAAAGTTGAAAAGAAGTGGGGGAGAGATGAGAGATGTGTCTTCTTTTGTTGCTTTCTTTGAAAGTTTGAAGCATCTCTAAAGGACAGGTATTATCTGGAGCTTTCTTTTCTGTTTCATTTCACAATATCCTGTTTTCTCCCCTGGCAGTGGCATTTCCTCTCTCTATTATGCAAAAAGGAAAATCACCTCAGGGCAGCTTATACTGTTGTTGTTTTTGTTTATTCCCTTTAATGACAAATAAATGGCTTTTAACTTTTTAAAATAGTTAGGTTGTGCTTTAAGAATAGTTTTACTGAACTTTCTTGGTTAGTTTACCATCAGATCTCTCTCTCTCTCCTAGTTCCTGTAAGTCAGTGTGAAATGGAAACATGGCATTTCAGAATGAAGCAGAAAAATATTATCTAGTCCTTTAACAGTTCCACTGACATTTAGCTGAATAATATTGTAACTACGACATCCATTTAAACATTCTTAGAGAACCTCAACTGAACAATGGGTACTGAGGGGAGGAAGTGATTTAAAATGAGCCCTCCATAAACATCTGATTTGAAAGTCATATCCAGCCACCAATCATTCAGCACTGAATATGGCATGCAGGGTAAGTTAATGTAAATATGTCTGGTACAGACTGACATAATGGAAGACATACACTATGAAACATGTCGAATTGTAAGGATTATGCTGATAGAACCAGTGATCCATGATATATTACTCCTAACGCTTGGTAGAGCTCCTCCAAGTTAAGTTTTAGCACTGATGCTCTTTAAAATATACATGAGATCACTGGTGGCAATCATCCTTAGCTCTGGAATTGAGTACTTTTGTTAGAGCTCTTGTTAACTGAGCAGCCAGAGGAAGCCATGGCAGCTAAGAGTTATTGTCTGGAGGTCATGGTCAAAGAACTAGAAATCAGCAAAATGAAGTTGAATCCAGACAAGACAGATGTGATGCTCATTCCTCAGTGAGTGACAAATCCAGCTACTATTACCTCTGTAATTGATGGATGGGGTAGAAATTCCCCTTGCAAAACAAATAAGGAGCTTGGGTTGGGTGTCTTATTAGACCCAATGTTCCTCCTGCAGAAACAGGTGAGAACCATGGCTAGATTTGCATGGCTAGCATCTGTACCTGTTGTGGAAACTTCCTCTCTACCTGGGAGGCTATGTTGATCCATACGTCTGTAACCTTTAGATAAGGCTACTTTAGATAAGACTATTGTATCATCCTTGAAGACAGTTTTGGCCACCTTACTTAGAACAGCAAGTACAGTGGTGACTTGACTTACAACCATAATCTGTTCCAGAAGATGGGCGTAACTTAAAATGGTCATAAGTCGAAGCACCATTTCCCATAGCAATACATATAAACCGCATTAATCCGTTCCCACCAAAAAAATCTAAAAAATGAAAAAAGAAAGAAAAAGAAAAAGAAAGAAAGAAAAAGAGCAACACAATGGGGCTGATGATAATAATAATAATAATAATAATAATAATAATAATAATAATAATAATAATAATAATAATAATAATAATAATAATAATAATAATAATAATAATAATAATAATAATAATGCAATGGGGCTGAACATAATAATAATTAAAAAACAAACAAATAGAGCAAGCCCCATCGGAACCCTCCACTGAAAAACAACACACACCAAAAAAATCACAGCACAGAAACATGACCCCCCCAAACCCAAACCTACCCTGCAAAATAAAGTAAATGTACTTACTCAGGAGCAGAAAGCAGCACCAGGCAGTCCGAAGCCTCCTCCAACACACACTCTCTAATAGTTGGGGTGAAAGAGCTACAACTAAGCTCTTCGCTGACCAACAGTTAGTACCTACATTTGAATTCCCCACCTTTTTCCCCCGCCTCTTTTCTGTTTGCAATTCGAAGCTCCGGCTGCAACTCGAAGCAAAATTTTGTGGCCAAAGCTGGTCGCGACTCAAAATGATCGTATGTCAGGATGGTCATAAGTCGAGGCACCACTGTAGCTGCTAGGCTAATGACATATGCCTATTGTCATGATAATGTGGTATATCTTGTGTACCAGTTTCACTGGCTACCTAGTTGCTGTCCAGGTTCAATTCAAGGTGCTGGTTGTTACCTTAAAAACCCAACAGAAGTTGTGACCCACTTGCTTTTACGTCACTTTTACTTGTATAAGCCCCTATGCCAACTCAGATTCTATGAGATTAGAAATTTTTAAAAATCTGAATTTACACCCCATCTTAGGTCCCAAGGCTCCTGTGGGTCACCAAGGATTCCCCATGATGGAAGGGATTTCTCATGACTAATAGGCACAGTAGCCCCACAAACAGGATTTCAGCCATTGCATTGTGCAGTGTACCATATTATTGTTGTGTTTTCACCAGTTATGAGAAGTATTTTTGCTGTTTTAGATTTTTATACTTGTTATATAGCTTAATGTTTTGTTTAAATATAATGTGTGCCATTTTGGGTGTTCTTGGACAGAAGAATTGAATATAAAATTAAATAACAAAGAACAGAAAAACAGTACAGTACTAATAGATTATCTTGTGTACACATTACAAGTAGCATTTTAAAGATTTCCCCTCCCCTCACCATGTGATTTGGAATATTCTGCTGAGGAAAACAGAAACTGTTTAGGTGTATATATATAATATCTAGACTTTAATGGTCACACTAAAATGCAATCTTCCTCAATAAATTTGCTCTCAGTTCAATGACTGAAAAACAGAACATATTTCTGTTTTTAGGATGTATTTGTTGAATTATGTTGTATATATCTTAACATGGGAGTGTTACTAGCTGCAGGCTTCTGAGTTTTGCTTTTAGCTCATGCATGATGCAAACCAATATTCCTAGAGGTTTGTATCACACCTTGTTCACAGAACTCTACAAAGCTGCTTCTGAACATGGTGCTGCTCATCCAATATGACTGACTCAACTTGGCACTTGAAGTACAGTATTTGTTAAATAGTAAAACAAGGAATCTTCAATCTCACTGGAGCTTTCAGGCAGGAGCAGCATCTTCATAGTCTCAGGTTAATCGTGTACCTAATTTTCTGATTATTGACTTGTTCCCACAAAGGATTTTACTTGCTTTGGCATATCAGCACTCATCAGTGATAAACTGTCAAGCGAGGTTTTACGCTCCTTTCACAGATCAAATTTTTAAACAGCAGGAACATGGAGATTTAGGACATCACCCAACGTCAATTTCAGATTATTTCTATTAATCTACTGAGATGCAAAGAAAAGAAAATATTGCTGCTTTCTTTCTGATATGAAACGGGCTGACTGTTTGTTCCTAGCATCATATTAAGCAATCGATGGATGCTGCCTAGTTGAGTTACCCCATTGTCAGGGTTTAAAGGAGTACAGAAAGCTGGTGAATAATTTCTGGTTATTGAAATAGGTGAATATTGTTAAATCAAGCTTGGATAAAAGAAGGATTGAAGCTTTTGTTTGGGGAGAGCTGGGACTCTGGGCTCCAGCAGTGCACAAACATACTCAGGAGAAAGCTTAAAGCAAGATTTGGGGATTTAAATTTTTTATTCAAGTTGACAATAAAGTGAAATCACAGGATAGCATGTGCATAATGGATCTACTATGTTTGGGCTTTGCTAAGAGGATGGAACTGAATTTCTGCGTGGTAATTCTATCCTCAAACTAAGATCATTCAAAAAGATGGAAAAGTAAGGCTACACTTATAAGCATGAGCATGCCATGAGGCAAAATATCCCATGTTCTTCCAAGGCCCGCTCAGACCAGTGATAATTGCTATGTGAGTTGCATAACTTCTAGATCACTGTTCCTCTTATTCTTTCCTTTTTGGTGCAAATGTGTAGCACATGTACTGAGAATTCCCTTGCTCAAGTGGTCCTGATTTTCACTGTGCCTCTGTGCAGTTTGGACCTTGACTTGCTATTGGTCTGGCAGTTTGCACCAATTTGCTAGAGAGAAAGCCTGAGAAACATGGTCCCAACAGCAATGCAGCACATCTTTTTGTTTTTTCCTTGCCACTACTGTTCCGTGCTTTAATGCAGTTTGTAATTCATGATGGGGCTCCTCCCACTACTTCTCACTCCCCCCCCCCCTTTGCCTCCTTTGTGATCCTGGCATGCAGAAAGAGTAGGATACTGAATGAGTGAATAAAGAAGAAAGAAAAAGAAAAGAAAAACCTGGATAAGGGATTCAATGAGACAAAGGGCACATCTACAATGGCAGAATAGATTTCTATTTGGATCGTTTTTGAATTATAGTAGAGGTGGGAGCTTTGTATTCATATCCTAGGAGATGCAAATACAAAGCTCAGCACCACAGGTGCCATGGTGGTCCATTCCCACCCCCCAGAACCAGCCTGGTCCACTCCTCGCAGGGCGTGTGTCAGAGACATCACACCAGTCGCAGACATAGTCCCGTTGGTGCTGCCCCGCCTCTCTCCACCGCTCCAGTGAGGAGGCGGGAAGATGAGTCTCCCCACTCAGCTGCTGAGTGGCTGACTGAGGGGAGAGGCGGAGCAGTGCCTGCAGGACTACATCTGTGATTGGTGCAATGTTGCCACCATTGGATGTGCATGCTGCCACTGGTAAGTGGACCGGGCTGGTTCTGGGGTTTGCGAATGGGCCACTGTGGCACCTCTGCTGTAAAGCTTCATACTTGTATCCTGGGGGATACATGTCCAGTTTACAGCATCCATACAGTGTTTTAACTTAGAGTGTTCCATCCTGCCACTTCTTAGGGCCGTCCTGCTTTGTTTTCGCACTACAGTAGGGCTACAGGTTTTTTGGCGTGATCCAGAATGCTCCTAAAGGGCCTGTTCTGTAGCTTGTGCAGATAGAAGTTGTCGTGGCCTGCTGAATGACAGCTATGAGAAAAGGCTGGGAAAAGGAGTGTCAAAGGGGGGGGGGGAAATATAACTATTAGGTCTTTCCACAATGGGTGTATGGCTTGGATTGATGTTGGCTGAAACTGCTCTCTTTCAGAGTCGCATTTCCACACAGCACATCCCATCCTTTCCCTCTCCTCTTCCCTCTCGTGCCCTCTTCATTCTCCACCCTGTCTCATCAGCATCCTTCTTGAAGGAATTTTAACAGCTGGGTGGGTGAATGAAATTCAATAGGGGCAGCATTTTCAAGACTGGAGGAGCATTGATGAATAGATGTCCTTTGTTGAGATTCTGCTCATCCAGACAATACTCATTGGCAGTAGTATTATCAATGGTGGGCAGTATATCTAAATTTTGATAACATTGGGTTGAGACACTGGCTTCATTCATAGGTGACCTAGGTCTATGTCTCATAGTAGTATACCTTTCTTGGGTATATATCCAAGGTTTGAACACTTGGAAATTTCAAAGATTACTTCTATGCGGAATATTTTGGAGGAGTGTTTAAAATCATGATTCAAAATGGTGAGTAACAGCATTTAGCTGTATTTTGTCATGTTTCTACTCAAATTATAGTTATTATGTCTAATAATGTTGGCATTTGGGAATATTAATTTAAATTCACATATGAACATTTTATGCAAAATTTGTCCTCTCTGTGTTGATGCCCGTCTTCCTTTTGGTTGACAACCCAGCACTAATCCTGTTCTCCACTTTATAATTACTGTGGAGACATACAACTCACAGAATACTTGTAAAACAGCACAAGCATCCCATGATCTCAGACAAGTTCCTGTTGCAATAATCACACAGAGATTTCCCATGTATTTTTCCCAATGAAGTAGCTGGATACAGTACCTGGACATGTGAAGGTGGGAGTCCTCTTCTTATATAGACAGCAAAAAGGGCATCCTTCCCTAAGGAGATATTGAATTTCAGGAACTGTGGCTGTGTGATATGGATTTGTGACCGCCAGAATATTCCTTGTGGTACTTCCTGAGTGACCCTCCGTCCGATTTCTGCCTCCCCGCTATCTATGCTGTTGTTTCTAGTGGCCCAAGGTCCTGGAAGACAAGAGCCAATAAAAACAGATGAGAGTCAGATTCAAATGCTTGTGTGTGTGTGTGTGTGTGTGTGTGTGTGTGTGTGTGTGTGTGTGTGTTTGTGTGCATGAAACCATGGCAAAGTTGGATGTCAGAGCAACAGTTAATTGACAATCGTAGACTGAATCACCCACACCCTCCGTTTATTTTTCTTGTGTGTTTTTTGCAACAGTGGAAGCACACTGTTTTCAGAAGAGTTGTATCAGTGTTAAGAGTGAGAATCTGCTTGTTAGAAAGCTATAAACTTGCTCCCTGGGGCATCTGAAATCTCATACAGCTTCCTTTCCCATTTTTAATTCCATGATTGCTCTTTACTGATCAAACATAATAAGAGCAGAGAGGCAGCTAAGCACATCAAAAGCTCGTTCGACTCTTTTCAACTTCCTAATGTGAACAGGATATAAAAATAAATCCACCAGGGAAAGGAAAGGAGTAATTTCAGTGTAAATTCACAGACTGAGGACTCTTATTCATCAAGTGTCAAATACCAAGCAGGTTCGTAAATAATCAAAATGTGAAAGGAAATGAATAAATAAAGGTTAAACAGAATATAGTTAAATAATTTTAGACTGTCTTCTGTTAAATCTAATATTATAAAAAAATTAAATACATGGTTACTTTGGACTTGATGGGGTGAGAGAAAAATTCAAAAATCTTTCTGCAACATATAGAATATCTTCCCTTTGAATATGTTAAGATTTTCCTCTTTTGGACAAGCAGCTTTTGTCTACATATGGGAATACAAATTTTAAAAATGAGAACATGATCTGTAACCCATCCTTTTAGCAGTGCTGCATCAATAGATCCAACTTCATGGTTTTTGCCTTCATAATTTTGTAGTAATTATAAATTTCTGCTGATTATTAATGAGTGGTAGAATAATCATAACAGTGGAAGAATTCCCTTGGTCGATCATAGTGTACCATTTATGTTTAATTGTCTGCAATGGCTAGACGGAGTCTCTTAATAAGCTGACAAACACAACAGAAGGAAAGAATTATTATAGCATTTGTCCACAACTTCTGGAATACCATTTTTGTATATAAGATGATTCATACCATGTAGCTGCTAAAGAAACTTTAATTTATTTATGTTTTATTAGTTCTATCTTCCTTAATTCCAAAACAGAGACCAAGAGTTATTTGCCTAACTTTTAAACAAATAATAATCAAGTTAGAGACATCACCATATCTTGCGGCAACAAAGTCTCTTAAGTTAATAATGTACTGGAGGCAGATTTTGGGTTGTTTTGTTTATCTTTCTACTTTTATTATTATTATTTGTCTTGTATTTTCTGCCAAATCATTTAATCAGGTGACTTTGGGTTGTGCAGTTTAGACCGGGGGGGGGGGGGGGAGGGACATCAGGAAGCAGATGTGTGGATGTCTCATTTTTTGACTTTTATTATAATCTCTGAGGTGATACTTGTATAAAGGCTTCTGATATGTATACTTCTTATACATTTGTCTTCAAGGTCAAGACAGCTGACATAAGCAATCTAAGAAAATGCATATTTTTTAAAAATAGTTCATATGATATGGAAGGGGAAATTGAATCAAGGTCAAGTGCTGTGAGAAATTTCATAGACATGAGATTTTAGTATTTGTCACCCGGGGAGAGGAATATGAATGTCGGCACCAAACAGCCCAAACCCTCCCCCCCAAAACAGGCCGGTTCACTTGCTCCTCATTATGTGGCACTTCCCCACATCCCTGCAGAGCTGACCACTCTGACAAGGGGGCAGGATGATAAATCTCCCCACTCAACTGCTGAGTGGTCACCTGTGCAGGGAGACAGGGAAGCTACTGGATGGGCTACTTCTGTGATCTGTGTGTCACGAATGACAACGGTCGTGTGTGCCATGCTGTGAACAGTAAGTGGAACCGATGGTTCTGGGGGAGGGTCCAAACAACCCAGGCACGTGTGGTGCCGATATTCATATTTGTTTCCCATATCTAGTTTTAAACATTGTCACTTTCCAGTTAAAATATTTGTCAACCAAAGTTGTGGATGCACACAAACCCTTGAAACTGGCAGCACAGGAGAATAAGTACAGGTATCAACAAAGCAAGCAGAAGTGACAAGGGGGGGGGAGTTAATCCTCTCTTTCCCCTCAGCTCTAATCAGTTGCCCTATGACTAATGCTAAGTCACTGTTACTGGTGGTCTGTGGCTGTTTTAAAGAACCATAGAAGCTCTTGTTGATAGATCTCTCATGTCAGAGTCCTATGATCCTCAGGCATTACAAAAGGAAGAGACCAGCTATCGCATCTCCACTTGTCAATATTTCTTACAATGCTCATACCTGTTCTGAGAGAAATAACAAGAGAAACAAATCTAAATGGTAAATTCAGATTTAAAGCTATTAAAAGTCGAAGGTAAATAAATTATATAACCTTAAAGAAGGCCAACACTTGGATTTTCTTTATTATTTTTGACATGTAACAGTACTGTTACTAAAAGCTTTTTTCCCTAACACCATAGACAAATTACCCAGACCAGGTTCTCAAATTCATTTTTTCTTATGTCAGATAAATAAAGCCATTATATACACAATACTCTGATTTTCTTCTCACAAATACTGAGCAGCAGTAAAAATAACTTTTGTCATGTAACCCAGCCACAAAGGACTCCAAATGTTGGTGTAATATCCTGTCTCAAATACTTCCGGGTCTCTCAAGTTCATCAGTGTCACCACCTACTAGGTAGCCATAAGTAGAGGGCTTCTCCCCCCTCTTTTCCTAGTTGTTCATCTGGTACTCTGTTTTTTTCCCCTACTGCCAGCACTCTTTATTTACCCAGGCCTTTTAATAAATAATGGTCACAATCGCAGTAGAGTAGGTCCATTGGATTAAGGGGTGGTGGTGGTTCATGAGCCAACTCTTCCATATGTTCCATTGGTTCAAATGGGCTTACTGTAACTTCAACTTACTTTAGCATACCACACAATCTTATACTTATGTTAACTTATGCTGTTATTATTTTATGAACTGGTTGTTAGCTGCCCAAGTAGACTTCGGTCTAGATGGGCAGGATATAAATAAAATAAAATAAAATAAAATAAATACACCAATAAAATAAATAAATACACTGCTTCGGGAACCGATTCTTCGCAAAACGATGATTTTTGGACAGCTGATTGGCAGTTTCAAAATGGCCGCTGGGTAAACAAAATGCCCCCCCACTGTTTTCTGGGACAGATTCCTCATTGCACAGGCAGCGAAAATGGCCGCCCTATGGAGGATCTTTGCTGGACGGTGAGTTTCCAGTCCATCGGAACGCATTAAACGGGTTTTAATGCGTTTATAAGGGCTTTTTAATTTTGCTTTACGACGTTTTCGTTCTACAGCGATTTTGCTGGAACGAGTTAATGACGTAATGCGAGGCACCACTGTACATTAGGTCACACACCCCATATCTGAGAGGGATAGGTTCCAAGCCCCACCCACGGGTGCCTGAAACTAAAGATAGTAGTGGGCACTGCCTTTCAAATACAAATATCTTCCAAATGCAAAGGATAAGCAGGCAGAAGGCAACGAGTGAGGTACTTAGGTGTGACTGAGCCACTGGCAACCTGCCTTGTTAGAGGAAAAGAGAACTTAACTCCGTTGCTAAGAGACGAGCCCCTACCTCCCGACCCAGAGAGACAGATGGGGGAGATGATGAAGGAATTGCTCTTCATTTTGGACTGAGGTCAGCTGTGGTTAAATGAAACCACGGAAACTGACACGGTGGATACTGGGGTCTAACACTCCATTTATAACCCTATTTTAACTATGCTAACTGTGCTTTAGTTTTAATATTTTAAATGGTTTTATATTGTATTTCAAAGTTATATGAAATAACCAGCTAACTGATGTTATGGGGCAGCTATAAAAATCAATCAATCTCTCTGAATATATTATAAAGCCTGGGACCTTTTTCTGTCAATATATGAATTCGTGGAAAAATATTCCACCAAATGTTGCTGCCAAATTGGCAAAATATGTTTCTAAGAAGCCACATGGAAACTAGAATACAAGGTTCCCAAAAAGAGCAATATTCAAAAGCTTAGGATAGCTTTCTCTCTTTTACCCTTCCATCTCCTCAGGCAGGCTTTTAATAACCATAATAGAGTCCCTGGATGCTGATTTTGAGCTAAATTTTGTTTTCAAGTTTTAAATGTTCTTGAAAGCATGCAAATGCAAGTAGATAAATAGGGACCACTTAGGTGGGAAGGTAACAGCGTTCCGTGTCCAAGTCGCACTGGCCATGTGACCACGGAAGATTGTCTTTGGACAAATGCTGGCTCTATGGCTTGGAAATGGGGATGAGCACCGCCCCCTAGAGTCGAACACGACTGGACAAAAATTGTCAAGGGGAACCTTTACCTTTACCTTTAACTACAGCAGGACCTCTGTATTTGCAGAAACAGTATCTGTTGGTTCACTTATCCATGGTCTGAAAATATTAAAAATATTAAAAGAAAAGTTCCTAGAAATATATATTTCTAACAACGAAGTTATAAGAATTAGGCACGAGAGGTAGCCAGACCATGCTAGACATAGCAGTCGCTGGAGAAATAATTTCCCATTATGTCATTACCAGAACTGATCACTAGAGGGAGCCGGACACCATGCTATGTACAATGTTCACTATTATACTAGCGTTCATTATACAGTGGTGCCTCGCATAACGTTTTTAATTGGTTCCAAAAAAAAACTTATGCGAAAAAAACTTTATGCGAAACACCATTTCCCATAAGAATGCATTGGAAACCGGTTAATCCATTCCAATAGGCACGGATTGGCATCCTTAAGCGAAAAAACCCATAGGAAACATTGTTAAACGATACAATGTTTCCTCCATTGGAATGTATTGCAGCCAACTCAATACATTTCAATGGCTTTGCGAAGTCAATTTTTGCAAATTTAAGTGTGTCATAAAAGGGTCAAAAATGGTTTTAAATGCTTGGATTAGCTTCTGCACCCTCTAAAACGGATGCAAAAGTTAATTTGGCTTTGAGCTGACTTTTCGTTAATTTATGGTGAATTTTTCCCCCCAACTTTTGACAGCTGTCAAAATCTGACAGCTCCATTGTTTCCTATGGGGGAGAAAAAAATCCACAAAAAATTAACGAAAAGTCAGATCAACGCCAAATTAAGTATGCACACATTTTAGAAGGTGCACTAACGATTCCAAGCATTTAAAACCATTTTTCAACATGTTAAGACACTTTTGTAATTGAAAAAATGAACATCGTTAAGTGAAGCAGGGGACCTAAAACAAAAAACGTTAAGCGAAGCATGGTCCCAAAATCGCTATGTGAAAATCGCCCATAGGGAAAAACGTTATACGAAGCACAATCTGACTCTGAAAAAATAAACGTTAAGCGAAAAAAACGTTAAATGAAGCAAACGTTATGCGAGGCACCACTGTAATTCACATTTTTAGCATCTGTGGGAGGGCTCGCAACTGATCCACTGTGGATGGGGAGTGTCATAATATACTTAATGTATTTTTAACTATTATACAGTGCCCTTCATTTCCTCATGAAAGGACCTGATGATGTTAAGGAGTCAAGGTGGACATCCAATCTTGGGAAGTTCTGTATTTTTAAGAGGCCATCCCTGCTAATCAAATCAAAGGCCTTTGTGAGATCTATGAAGGCCACAAAGAGTAGCTGTAGTTGTACCCTGCATTTCTCCTGCAACTGTTCAGTGGTGGATCTGTTAGCTCAAAATCCACACTGTGATCCTGGATAGACTCTCTCTGCAAGCACCTGGAGCCTCTTCAGCACAACACGGGCAAGCAGCTTCTCTACAACACTGAGAAGAGAGATGCCACGGTAGTTATTGTAGTCATCCCTGTCTCCTTTGTTCTTATACAATGTGACGATGTTTGCATCCTTCATCTCCTGTGGTACTCCACCTTCCCTCCAACAAAGACAAAAGATTTCATACAGCTCAGTGGTGATGATCTCTTTACAGCACTTCAGCACTTCAGCAGGGGTGTTATCCTTCCCAGGTGCCTTGCAGGAGGTGAGGGAATCCAAGGCCACTCTTATTTCTGCTAAAGTTGGTTCGCTGTCCAACTCTTCCAAGATAGGCAAGCACTCTATGCTATTTAGTGCCTCTTGGTTACTACATTCTCTCTGGAATATAGCTCAGAGTAGTGCTGCACCCAGCGTTCCATCTGCTGTGCTCCATCCTGGATGATCACGCCTGAAGCAGACTTCAAGGGAGCAGATTTCTTCTGTTTTGGTCTAAAAGCCTGCTTGATACCGTCATACACTCCCTTTATGTTACCTGTGTCCTTTGCTATCTATATCTGAGAGCAGAGCTGAAGCCAATAATCGTTGGAACATCTCCTGGCAGCCTGTTGGACTTTGCTATGAGCAAGTCGAAGTGCCTGCAAGTACTCACTATGACAGGCTTTGTATGCTGCTAGAGCTCTCCTCTTATCCTCGATGGCTGGCATCAACTCCTCTGAATGGGCTTTGAACCAGTCTGCCATCTTTTTGGTCTTCTTGACAAATGCGGACAAGGCGGTGTTATAAACAGCATTCTTGAAATGTTCCCATCATTTTCAGGTGCATTTGCATCAGCTGGGCCTGGAAGGGTTTCCTAAAGTGCTTGGGCAAATTCCTCCACTTTTCTTTGACCTCAAGTCTTGCTGATGTCAATACATGGTCTTCCTTCCTTTTTCGTGTGATACAATCTCTTTGCTCACAGTTTTACTCTACTACACACCAGGGAGTGATCAGTATCACAATCCACACTCTGGTAGCTGTGTGTGATTGTAATACTAGGAAGGCTAGAATGTCTAGTGAGGATCAGATCGAGCTGATGCCAATGCTTTGATCTTGTATGTCTCCAGGAAAACTCTGTGTTGAAGCTTCGTATTAAAGAACGTATTGCTGACACAAAGACCACAATAACAGCAAAACTCCAGCAAGCTTTGGCCATTTTCATTCATCTTCCCAATGCCAAAACAGCATAGACCAGAGGGCCAAGAATTATGATCAGCACCAACTCTAGCATTAAGGTCTCTGAGAATAAACAGTGGTTCTCTCTCAGGGATTTTTTTTAGTAGCTGCCAGATTGTCGTAGAATTTGTCTTTGACTTCTGTTGTGGACGACAGTGTTGATGCATATACATTAATTAGGGTGACTGGTCCTGCTGATGAGTGGAGCTGCAGAGACAGGATTCTTTCACTCCCCACAATAGGTGGACCAATGGATCTCAGCAGAGTACTTCTGATCACAAAGCCAACACCATGATCCCTGGTCTCATTCAATGGTTTTCCCTGCCAGAAGAATGAATTTTTTTTTCTTTGACAGATCCCAAGTCTGGCAATCTCATCTCTTGCAGGGCAACAATGTCCATCTGCAGTCTACTCAGTTCCATATGTACTTACTTTCTCCTTACTTTTGCCAAACATTATATCTTAGCCACAGTACTTTCAACAAGGGCAAAATGTTGTGGCAGGGAAGTGTGAATAATCCACATAAGTACCAAAACATGTCTTCTGCATCCATTGTCTTTAAATGTAATTACTACTGCAACAAGTTTTCAATTTTAAATTTCAAATTGCCTGGGCTCTTGAGGCTTACACTTGCACGTAATGAAAAGCCATTTAAATATATTCTATTGCCAATGTCTTTACGTGGTAAAAGAATGCTTTGACTGAGCATTGTTAATTGCTGAACAACAGTTTTTAACGTGCTATATATAGTTTGATTTTTCTAGCAAAGGGTCTAGAAGAATATCAGGGTGCACAGAGAATGGAAAACGGAAACACAAGAGCATGTTGGCTACACATGGAATAAATATGATTCAACTGACATTAGGAAACATGCTATGTAACTCCAGTTGAGTGATTCATCATCTTTATGAAGAATCATGATGGAACTACAGTCATTCCCACATAAATTCAGTGCCTTCCATCTGAGAATTAACAAGAATACCCAAAGCAACAGTAACCAGGTATAGCATCCTCTCATTACAAAGAGCTATGACAAATATCAGGGGAATGATAGTGATGATCTATTCAGAACAGTCAGGTGAATTGAGACACTAGTGGAAAGGCAGCCCAGAATCTCAGCCAAAATAAGAGGTACTGTTTCCTAATTATGCATCATTTTCACTCGCAACAAAAAATTACAACAATTAATTAGCAGGACGAATTGATTATAGATGCATATCAGATTGAATTTAGGATCCATATCTGATCTGATTCAACATACATAAAGTTCCACTGCATTACAAAAAACATTCCTCAGAAGAAAAGGGGTTTCCAGATGAGATGGGAGCACAGGTAAAAGCAGCAGATAGATAGTAAGGAGGACCCATCTTAAAAGGCAATTCCCTGCTTCTTTCTCAAATGGAGGGCACAATGTGTCTTCTAAAGTGCAGATCTATGATCATGCCAGGTTTTAAATTTGCAAATAAAATTATTTCCAGTGAAGCACTGGGTTATCACCTTGACCTAGCAACAGATGGGTGTAGCTTTTACACCATCTGTGTGAACTGCAATATCTTTTCAGATATAAAATCCCCTGCCCCTCTTGCTGGTCTGAAAACAGCCCTTAGTCTGCTTATTTGACTGCCCAGGTAACAAGCCAAAGTGAATACATTTTTGCCTCACACTATTGCTTCTCCCCATTCTTCCCTCTCAGTTGGATGATCCCTGCCTTGAGGATAATAGTAGAATCTGGTATGAAGCTCTATAGTTAGAGTCTAAGCTAAAGGGAAGGCTTCAGGAGTATTTCAGGTGCAAGAAAGAGTGTGCATTTACTATGTCTCCACACCTGATGCCTTAGAAATAAACCTTAAAAGTACAAATGGCCTTGCACTAAGAGAATGCCAATATTTTACAATGTAGCCCAAGTAAGAGCACTGGCTATGCTGGGGAGGTAGATAATCCAGACATTTTCTTCCTAACAGGGTTCCATATTGACTTTATATTGGATGAGTCAAAAGGACAGGTTCAATTTTACTTTGTCCCACCAAATTATTTTGAAACAATAGCAATATCAATATATAAGATCATCTTGTGCATTTGATCAGGCTGAGGTAACCTCTTCTCTGTGTGGGCTGAGAGAATGAGATGGTGCATCCTTGTCCAACTCACTGGACATGCCAGTCTCACTTGCACAACCCTGAGGCATTCGCACATGGCCATAATGGTTCGACAAGACACATACATAGATCATCTTGTACACATGAGGTCAAATTATGCAGTTATCATTCTCTGCTCAAATACAAGATGCTCAAGTATGCATATCATTGTTTTCATGAACTGAACTCCAGTGATGTGGATAGGAAGTTCTCTGAAAACCTCTGCATTGGCCAGTAACTCCTACAAAGGCATTAAGAACTTCAAGGTTCACAAATATACAAGTGGTGGAAAGACTGTCATGATGCAGATTTAATATTTTTTGCCACCTAATACAGTTACTATAACTTAACACGGTGGATAGACTATCAAGCTTGTAAAGCAGTACTTTGGAAACAATAGTTGGAATGAGTTAGTTACAGACGTTTTACATTTTCCCTTTTTCATGGTGAGGTTGAAGTGATCAATTTTACAGCACACTCAAAAGTTATAATTCTATGAAACGGTGACCAGGTATATTTAAAGATATGGCACAACTGGGAAAGATTTCTAATATTGCTACAAATTACATGGGAAATACACTTTTGAAATGAGAGGGATCCACACAAGCATTAGTGTGTGGCAAATCAATTTAGGAAATGCCATCAAAGTTCATTTAAACCTCAAAACTTGAAATAATGAAAGATATGCTGCAAGAAAGTTCCAGAAATGAAGCCTTTACTAGAGTACTTATAAAACTTAACAAAACTTAGAAAGCATACCTACATAAATCTGCTTTAAAGATTATTCTGCACCACATAGTTTTATCTGTGGCAAATAAAGTGAATATTGAATATTTCTCAAGTAATATACTTCATTGCCATTAATTCCACGAGCAGTGTAGCTGGCTCAGGGATCATTTGAACTCTTGGAAGGGCTCAGAAGACTAGTATTTCATTGTCTATTAACACAGTTCATGCTATACATGATACAGGTTTGAGCTGTCAATAAATTCTGCTAATAGCAGTCGCTTAGGATTTTGCTGAATCTACATTCTTCTGTGTTCTAACATGGAAAGCATAACTGCTGCTTCAATTACTAAAACAAAAAAGGCTCAAATACTAAAGTTACTTGCTCCAAGTGGCCACTAATATTTCATTTTGCTCCAATTCAAAAGACTAGAGCACAGGGTAAGATTTAACTTTGATTACTGCACTGAAGAGGAGGTTGGACTCGATAGCCTTACAGGGTATTTCCAACTCCTTTATTCTATGATTCTATGGAATCTACATAGTGAGAGAATAAGATCATGGCCACCGTTTCCTCTTCCAGCATTTGTCTAATGTTGTGTTAAGAACAAAACAGCAGCTCTGCTAAATGAGGACAAAGGGCTATCAAGACAAGCATCCATGCTTTCACCTTGGAAGGCCACTTTCCCATAAGATACTCCATTCAGAATTCCTGCTCACATTCTCCATCAACTTCCATCCATATGCTGAAAATAACATATAACCATCATGGCTAGTAGTAATTGGCTGAAATCCTGTTGTACAGTTTCACAAAAGGCATTAACTTTTCAGGGTGAAATGGCATGAGTTAAGAACTCTACACAAGCATCTGTTGCATGTCAAGTTGTGTGACTCAGGATGCAACAGATAGTGTCTAGGGAGATTTCTTAATTTATGGCAGTTCATAAGTTACATCTTTTGCATGGCTGTGCATCAGGATTTCTACCATTGTGAGCCTTATTCTGTGCACAATTGTCTAATTTCCTCCTTAAAGCCATCAAACAAATGCTCACGGCATCTTAAGGAAGCAAATTCTACAGGATTGGTGGAGAAGTACTTTCTTTTGCAGGGTATGCATTTTCCACAGTTCAGTTTCACTGAATGACCTGAGCTTTGGGTTTTTGAAAAGAGCATTGCCTACCTTAGGCCTACTGACCCTCTTAAAAGCAAGCAGGGTTTTCCCCAGATCACACTTAAATAAATTAATCTGTTTTAGTATTGCTCCTTTTGATTTTCACCTTCTGCAGGAGAGGGGGACAACACAAGACCCACAAGCCATATGTGACCCCCCCCACATTGCCATTTTGTGCCTTACTGCAGTGGTCCCCAATCTTGGGCCTCCAGATGTTCTTGGACTATAACTCCCAGATGCCTTCACCACAACCTCTGCTGGCCAGGACTTCTGGGAGTTGAAGAACAAGAACATCTGGAGGCCCAAGGTTGGGGACCACTGCCTTACTGCACAACTTGGTCCCCTTCAGCCTCCACTGTCCCCCCAAAAGTAACTATTATAATTAATTGCCTCAGAAATCCCCTTTGTGCTCTCTAGGCTGCATGGGGAGCAATCCTGCCTTGTTTTGAGCCTCCCAGCACCTACAAGCTCTCTCTCAAAGTTTCTTTTTACCTTTTTTTTTTTTTTTAAAAAAAAGGTCACTCCAGCAGGGTGGCATTGTAGTATTTTTAAATTTTTCCCCCAGTGAAATCAATTGTTCAGTTTAAAAAAAATCTAGAAAACATCAGAATTTCAGACACACAATTGTTCAAATTAGTCCTTTTAGACACATCTGGCTTCCTCCCCCCACCCCCATGCAGGAATATTATCCTCAGGCATCTGCAAATTGGAAAATAGCCCTGGGCCTTGTTTATCTCTCTCTCTCCCTCTCTCTCTCTCTCTCTCTCTCTCTCTCTCTCTCTCTCTCACACACACACACACACACACACACACACACACACACACACACACACACACACACACACACACACACACACACACACACACACACACACACACACACACACACACACACACACACACACACACACTTATTTCTGTAAATTTCACCCACTGCTTATTTTCCTGTTTTTGTAAGTCCCTATTTAAGTGGGCCAATGTAGACAGCAATCAAAGCAATCAGGAACATTCTAGAAAAAACATTACTATGCTAGAATTACAAGGAAGACATCCTAGAAATAGTAAGGTGAACCTGAGGAATTTTAGCAACAGTACATATATTCCCTGTGGCACCATTATTAAAGTACTAAAAATTGGTGCCCTAGAGCTTGCTTGCATATCTTATATTGTCATAATTTACACTAAGGACATTTGCTACTGTGATTTTCTCTTTTTCCACAAAGCTATATGAAAGGAAGTATTAACTGCATATTTCTTGTGTTCCCCCCCCCCAGGGAAGCCATTTTGATCTGCAAATCAAGCATATATTTAGCCACCTGTAAATATAAGATTGATCTCCATTATTCATTTTAGAGGGGGATGATTTACTCAGTTCAAATTATTGTTTTGCTATGTGCAGCACAGAGAATGGTGCTCTGCACTCCTCAGAGAAACAAGACTGAAAAATATAGAGGCCAAATATCACCCTTTAGATCCTCCCCACTGAATATTTTCTGAAAATAACAGAACAGGACACTCCTCAGAGACAAGACATTGACTCAGCTGAGAAAGTTATTGAGGCATGGAGCTGCAGGTACACAAGGCACATCCCCGTCACCCCCAGACTATTAGCTCATGCTAATAGTCATCATGGAAGCTTGGATGATTTAACATATTTCCCAGATGATCTGGAATTAACCTTTGCCTTAACCCTTTAATCTTAATCACCCTAAATTTGATAATATTAACTTCTTATTATGTTCAACTTCCCCTTCCCATTTTCATCCCTCCATTGTCCTTAAACCTCTCTCCTCCCCTCCTCTCTTTTTTTTTCTTGGCCTGGAATAAGTGTGAAATGCTCTGTTTGCAGCAGTGATTCCAAACCTGGGTCCCCAGTTGTTGTTGAACCATGTGTGTTACATGCTCTCAAGTCCTAGCTCACTTAATGACCCTACAGGGTTTGTAAGGTATGTGAAATATTTATTTATTCATTTCATTTCATTTCTACCTCACCTTTCTCCCTGTAAATATTTGAGGGGTGATTTTACTAGTTCTATCCCCCAGCAGGTTCTGAGTGAGGATCTGAACCCAGGTCTGCTAAGTCCTAGCCCACCGTTCTATCCACGACATCACACTGCCTCCTGTTGTTGAACTACAGCCCCCAGGATTCCAGACCACTGGCCATGAGAGCTGAAATTTCTGGGAGCTGAAGTCCAACAATGTTTCACAATTCCCAGTTTCAGGACCACTGATTTACAGTGATGTTTCTGTGAGAAACAACAAGAGCAAGGCAATTGCTATAAATAACTACCCAAAAGCTGTCAAAATTACTCTTGTAGAAAACACAACTATAAAACAACAGACTGTGCTTTTTAACCCTAATTTACTTAGCACAAAATATGTAGCTAGTTGCTTGCAAAAAAATATCCCAAACACTAGTCACTGCCAAGAAGGCATGCAATAATAAATTCAGACTGGCCCTCGACTATAGATATAATCCGATCCAATTTCCGAAAATAAAAAACACACATTTTTTGATAAAGCTATTACACGAGATAAAACGATATATTACAATAGGCCCTACATAATTCTGGCAAACAACACACCTTCCGCTATAAAAGATATAACAATATCTTTGACAAAAACATTGAAAGTATAAGAGTTAATAAATAAATACTAAGTATAACTTTGTAAGCAAAGTTCTGGCAAATTTACATTGTATTTTTCTTCATATTTGCTACTACAGTTATTCCAGAGATGCTGAAGCAAAATATAGGAAGAATATATGAGCCATAATTCTCATTGACTAATCTCCTATATTTTTGAGTGCTTTCTTTATTCAACAAAACTGGAACTGCATGCATGCATGTACACCCACACAAGAAGCAAGCGTGTTTAGAGGCCTAGGCTTGCTGACGGAGTGTCCTTCCCCAGTGTCATCTGCCCAACCCACCAGATTTTCTCAGGCCAGACTCCTCTGTGTACCCACCCCTAGAGAGACCTAAAAGGCATCTAATAGAGGTAGGGCCTTCTTGGTAGTGGCACTTATATTATGGAATCAACTCTCAGAGGAGCTACACCTCATCCCCTCACTGTAATTATTTAGGACGCATCAAAAAACACTACTATTCAGGGAGGCCTTTCACCTCAACCTTGGTTGAATGTCTCGCTTCCAGTCTTGCCTTACTCTGAAAATTAGTTGCACCACTATGTTTTTGCTGTTTGCGTGGTATTTAGTTTTGTGTCATTTGTTTTAACTGTCTGTAAACTGCCCAGAATAGTGCTCCAGCACTAATGGGGTGGCATATAAATCAAAGTAATAAATAAATAAACAATGAAGGCTAGTGAGAAGAAATGGAAAAACAACCTGATGGGGGCAGAATGTAACGGAGCATTTTGGAATGACAGACAGCTGACGGACTAGACTAGTGAACAGAAGTATTCCACCATGCTGAAAGACGTTGTTGCTGGGGCCATCTGAACAATGCTAAAGCATATTGCATATGTCTCTTGAAATTCCATACACATTGGCTGAAATTCCAGTAGCAAGTTGCAACTAGAGTAGGCCTGTTGAATCAGTAAAACACATACAAAGGAGTTGGTTCACTACATCCTCACTGATTCAATGGGCCTACACCAGCCGCAACTTACTACTGGATTTCAGCCAGTGAATGCTGGCTCTTCAAGCCTAATGAGGCACTGCCCTATTCTGACTAACTCTGCCTGCCTCCTGACTAATACTTTCCTCTCTGTGTATGTGATACCCACTTTTGCCTTAAGCTATGTATTGCCTTTCTGTCCATCCATCTTGGCTTTGTCTTCCACCTCACCATCTCTTGCTGATTGCAGCAGCATGAACTCAGCAGGGGACCAGAGGCAAGCCATACTCTTAGCCTCCATCAGTGTAATATAGGAATGATTGAGCATCAGTAGCATATCAACTGGCCTATCAATATGTTGCCTTTTAATGTATTTTTCCTGAAAGATCTCCAACATGGTAAGCACTACAACATGAAGTGGATACCCTTGAATTTACAATTTAAATGTGTTGTTTTCTCCCAGTTGGACCCTCCTGAAGACTAGTTTTCAGTAGCACCTGCTTCTAGGCACTTCCTCGACTCTTCTGTAAACTTCAACTAAGAGACCCTTTCCCTCACTCTCCTGATGGCTACCTCTTGGATATTACCATTTTCGTTACAATGAAAAGCCTCTCCCACAGTGGGCAGTAATCAGGACACATTCATTAAGATGGGAGAGTGGAATTAGTACTCTTAGTTAGTTCTTTACCATGCTTGCTAGTCCAGTCAAAGTGACTGAGCAGCAGCAACAGCCGCTGACAGTTCAGGGGCTCCACCACTACAAGATCTTCTCTGTGCTTGGGCACATGCCTGCTCCGCCTGGGCTCCCATGCAGATCCCAAGTGCCCTGTCTTCTGTATGCACATTTCTGCTGTGCCTGCCTCTTCCAGCATTGCCACTTAGCTGGCGCCTTCTCCTGCTCATTTTCCTGCGGTTGCCGTCAGGGTCAAGAGATGATCTTGGTGGTGGATGATCAGCAGTAGCCAATCTGGTGATCAAAAAGTTCCTGGTAGAAGAGGTGAAAGAGCTGCTGTTCCTCTCACACAAGGTTGACCAGGCTCCCCCCCTGTACATGACCAGGAGCTGTGGATGCGAAACTAAAATTCTAAATAAGACACTACAGACAGGAAACAGGTATTGGCTGGAGTACCTGGAGTGTACTGGACTGGGTGAGTACTGGGGTAGAGGGAGAAAAACAAATGGCAAATAAAAGTTGCATAGGTGAAAGACGACAGATAAGGCACTGGAGCAGGGGATGGAAATAAAGTGTTTGCAAGACAGACAAAGCTGTCACTATTCATTAATTCCTAAACATAGTGTGACAAACCTTCTACGGGGATGCTAGGGATACTGGATTCTCATCTTCATAGCATGGTCTGAAGAGGAGCAACTTACTCTGTTTGTTGTAGGCTTCCAACATGGGCCAGAACACACAGACACACAGACACAGACACAGACACACACACACACAAACATATCAGGGTTCTGTCTTATGTGGAGAATTTACACATGTGAGAGGCATAATACAGTATGAGAAGAAGGGAACCAGAGCTGTTCTTGGAGGTGCCAAGGGAGAGATCGGTTGCCATGGTTTTCTCTATTTTCATATTTCATTCAGAGAAGGTGTGCCAGGCTAATCGTCAGATTTATTTTCCCCAGCCAGGCAAGTAAACTTCTTCCTAAAGTGGCACATTTCCTATTTCCCCTTCAAATAAAGGGCACTGAAGCTTTTCACACACTCAGTTTTACCCTGTGTGCAACTTCACTCTTCAGCTGGTAAGCAAGCCGTTCAGGGTATCCTCCCTTGCCATTGCCACAGCAGGCAAAGAGTGCTATTCTGATTGACTGATTGATATCCTGCCTTTCTCCTTAAAAGGCACCCAAGGCAGCTTTGTTTTGTTAGGCAAGTCAACTGGCTTTGGGGACAGGGGTGGCTTTTGAGAATCTGTCCTTGACTTGCCCATTCTAGGGAGCAGCTCCTTTTCTTGTGCTGGGTCCAACCATGCCTGAAGTTATCACAAGGTATTCTCTTGATTTCAATGAAAAAACATCATTGGCCCATCTCTATCTACCTATTTTTGATAGGCCACCTTTTTTTTTAAATTACTGAGGTAGACATCAAAGTGTTGTGATGCTGTTTAAGGTGAGGAAAAGAACCACAAATCCTTAACTGACATTACAGTTCAACTATGTACTAACTGACTTCTTAACAAATCACTGGGTTTTTTTTTTGCTTCTATTCACCATAATCAAAAAGGCAAATCTCTCACAGATTTTATGTGAGACAGCTAAAATGCTTTGCATAGGATATACTAATACACAATATGGACTGATTGTATTTCACAGCAATAGTACCATCACCATCTATGGCATTATGGTAGTTAAAATCATACATTATGTTTACAAACATCCCAGGTGCTCAGAAATCAAAATCTTTACCAGTGTTAAATTCTGCATGAATTTATAATACCATGTTATGCTTGCTTGCATCTTAATATGTTCCTAAGGTATAATTTACTCAGTACAGTACTTAATAAGGTTAAGTATGCCATGCAACATTGTGTACCTTGATTAAAGTACAGACTGAGTAAATGGCTAAATGCAGCAAAGTTGGGTTCGTACAGGGAGATAAATTTTTAATTTTTAAAAAAAGTTCTATTTTATATGTCACAAAACAATAAAGAGAAAGAAA
This sequence comes from Pogona vitticeps, assembly GCF_051106095.1. Classification (NCBI taxonomy): domain Eukaryota; kingdom Metazoa; phylum Chordata; class Lepidosauria; order Squamata; family Agamidae; genus Pogona; species Pogona vitticeps. The sequence continues at coordinate 116,705,998 of NC_135784.1, forward strand.
TGCACATGATAACAATTTCATTGCTTACAAGAAAGAGGCTTTAAGTTTCGAATTTATTTATGTGGCATATTGCATGTTAAGCCAGTAGGTAAATTGATTTTTACAGTAGATTCTGTCATTCACAACAAAATAAGTGGCATGCCATATCTATTAAAAAGGTGGCATACACAATATCTTAAGTACTTTTGGAAGTGAAAGCGTATTGGTGTCAAAAAATTAGAATAAGGGAACATTCATTAAGGTGTGTGACTACTCCTTTAATATGGTATGTGCTATCATTAGGTTCATTCAGGAAGCCCCTTACACCTTTTATTGTGTGTGATACTGATTGAATTATGATCTTAAACACAAATTAATTTCTGGCCACATTTTCTGTAAAGGTCCCATTTCCTCTTTTAGATAATAATAGAATAGATCACTATTCTGTTATCACTACCCTTCAATCTCATCAGACACAAGACTCATTTTTACCTCCCAAAATTCATTCTGAACCTCCTCCTCCCTTCTCCTTCCCTCCCTCCCTTCCTTTTTTTGTTTTGTTTGTTGAGACCTTCCTTTGGTCAAACTGCAAGCGAGTTGCATGTCACAACCTACTAGTTGTAGCCAAATATTGTCTATCACTACTGCGTATTCGTTTTTTCCTTCTAGCTTCACCCTTGTATTATTAGTCAGAATGATTAAGATTGGATTGACATTTGTGTTTTCTGTTTGGTTTTCTGGTGTGCTTTTTGTGGTCATGCTAAAGCATTTAAAAGAGGAAAACCTGACCAGCCTTCAGTACCTACATATTTACCTCCTCTTGCACACACAAAGAGAACACTTCCTTAGGCAGGCAGCCTGATGTATGTTTGGATGCAAGCCCCATTGTTTTGAACCAGTTTTCTTGTCAGGAGAACATACACAGCACTGCATCCTTTGTGGCTTATTCACTTCCATACTTCATAGTGTGGTTTACACACCACTCATATTTTAAGGGTTAACACATACCTGTCTCATTTTGGATCAATATTGTAGTCGGTGTCTTTCGGTTTTTAGAAACAACTTGCTGGCTTCATCATGAGCTCGGTCAATTATGAAAGGTCATTCTGCCCAGCCAAAGGAGGCAAGACCTGAAATAGCTGGTGTGCGGAAAACTTGACAGAGGCCTTCTTAAAAATGGCTGGCCTGGCAATATTAGTCTTAAATTAAGTGAACTGAAAAGAAAAGGCAGCAAATCCTTCAAACTCATTCTGCCACCATGTTCTGTCTTTTTAAATTTGTTTTTTCATTTCACAATTGCAGGCCAGAAGCATATGAGCTAAAATACAATGTTCTTTAAAGATGTTATTAGGTGTTAGTCAATAAACTTTTAAATTCTTTACTATTTATATGAGTTCCTAAATCACCCATTTCCTTCCTCTCCAGCTTAATTTTGGGGTTTGCTTTTTTAAAATAAAGGATAGGTGTTAGATACGGTAATCCTATTCTAACAGGGGCCGTTGTCTCTTTAGGACCCCTTTTCATGATAGAAATTCAACAGATGAAGTGACAGGATAAGTTTTGCTTGCTGAACTTCTGCCTGTCAATAAGTTCCAAATGCAGAAGCCAACAAGTGGCTTGTTGTCTGAACAGAAGGCAAACATTGCCTCATAATCTGCAGTTCATATGATTCCCTTGCTCAGACCACTGGGCCACTCTTGGCCCTGATGCAAACAAAGGCAATCAGTGTTTATTAGAAATCAAGGTGTAAATGAGAAATATTTATTTTCATTTTGAGTTGTGGGTATTAGAGACTTAACTGTTCATTATTCAAGAGACCCGACTGGAGAGTTCCTGGTTCAGTTAAAACTATAAAGATACAGAGCAATAGTTTCAAATCAAAACAAACATTGTTTCATCAATAACTTGGTCAAAATAACTTTAAATAAATGTAAAATAGCCACTAAAATACTAGAAAAAGTGTCTAAAAAGGTATACCACTAATATGGGGGGGGGGGGAACGTGACTTAAAAAACAAAACTAAAAATGATGGCATGAGACTGAGAGCTGCCCGGACTGCAGAAACCAGCATGTCTTTCATAGATCTGATACAAATTTTAAACATCAGCCTGTTAAATGTTAACATTAATGCTAGATATCAACTTGTGCAAGTGTGTAGAACCTGTAAAGGATAGCTATAAAGACTGCCAGAAGTTGACAACTATTTATGATGATGGTGATTCTTCATAGCTGAGATCAAAGAGAGTTTGCAGGTATTCAGCTAGATTTTAAAAAAATCTACAGTTTACAGGTTAGCCTTAAACTCTTTAGCACAGTGGTCCCCAACCTTGGGCCTCCAGATGTTCTTGGACTTCAACTCCCAGAAATCCTGGCCAGCAGAGGTGGCGGCGAAGGCTTCTGGGAGTTGTAGTTCAATAACATCTAGAGGCCCAACGTTGAGGATCACTGCTTTAGCACATATTTTGTACACAAAACTGTGACATTTGCAGGTGGTTTGAGGGGAAAAAATGATAATTCTACCTCATTTCCTCTATAACCCCTGATTTTCTTAGCTGGTGCTCCCAGGGAGGCAGGAGTGAACACCATGATCTGTCTCTTCTAAAGCAAGCCCTTGACAGCTCTCCCTGGTTACACCAAGTTTTTGCTGTTACGGTTTCAACTGTGCAACATATGTAGCTAAAGGTCAATGTCAGCAATGGAATGGAATTCTGCAGAGATGTTGCTTCCCTGAAAGTTGCTATTCTAGATAAGGGACCTATAAACCTAAAACTATTACTTGGGCATGGCAGTCTGGTAGGTGTGCTAAACAAAATACAAGCAGCACTCACAGCAAAAGTTTGCTGCGTTGTAATGATGCGAAGCACAATATTGCTGGCCAAGGACCATGAATAATGTGCTTAACAGACCCAAATGAAATACACCTATTTAAAAAGTTGAAGTACAAGATAGAATATGAGAGGACTTCCAGTACATTTCAGAGATGCTGAAGAGCAAAAGATGCAGCATTATCCTCACCTTTACCTCCAGATGGCAGCGTCGCTACATCATCAGAGCCTGGCAGTCCTGTCCTTATCCCATTGTTAAAGGTGTGTCCATCTGCTGGTTGTAGCTGCCAGTTTAGCCCAAGCATATGCATTGCTGCAAGACACAGAAATCCAGGAAAATGAACTTGCCACCCATGTAGTGCAAACATCACAATGAAAGAAGCAACCATTTCAGGCTAGGATGAAAGAAAGTGGAATAAATGGAAAAGACAGCTGTTCCAAGGACAAACATAATACATGAGAGTTAACAGAGCTTCTCTTTGTTGAATTTATTGGAGTCATGGGTCTAGATGCAATATGTACATATTATTTTGCATGCATGCAGGTCGAAAGAGTGAGTTTCTTATTATGACTTCTTTGAAGGAAAATATGGCCCAGGATCAAAGCGTAAAGGAAATTAATTTTAAAAAGAATAATTATAATGGCATATTGAAGCCATCCATACATGAGGAGTGGTGGGTCTCTATCTGCTTCTCAGTTGTGGATAGTTTCAATGTGTTTTATTTTATCATCACTATTATCTTGGAACTGCAGAGCAGGAAGGGTCCCTATGGATCCTGCCATCCAACCCCTGTCAAAGAGGCACAGTGGGGAAGAGCAACTCCCAATCTCTTGCTTGGCAGCCAGAGATCTAAATTCTAAACCACTGAGCTATTTAGCAGTTCCATTTCTTTTAAAAGTAACTGTCAACGTTCTGTTCAAAAACAACATTTTCTTATTCTTCAGATGTATAACACATTGCACATCCGCACTGACATCAGGCCCCATTTGAATGAGGGCAAACACATACCCTCACTAAACATTAATAAAACCAGCTAGCAATTTGTGCTTTCAATTGTAGTATAAGTTCTGCAGTAAAGCCACTTCATCCATATGGGCAGCACTTAATTTCATATATTTGAATTTCAGTGTGAGATGTTCCATTTCTTAACTGTTAATAAGAAAACATTTCATTTCATGTCAAATTCTGAGGGCATAATGGTGTGAGAGAAATGTGATAAACATGGTTTGCTGGCCCTGTGTTTGGCTACAGCATCTTGTGGAATACACTTCTTACTGAATATGGCTGCTGGCAAAACAAGGTATGTGTCTGTATAACATGTGAGTTGGCTTTATAGCTCAGTAGTTTATGTGGCTGTGGTTGGGATTACGACTCCCCACTGTGCCTTCTGGGAGAAGAGCCAGCCAGTGTAGCCATGGGCAAGCTGCACATTCCTAAGATACTCCCAGAAAAAGGGAATGATAAACTACTGTGTATTATCTACCTAGAAAACCCTGAAAAGGGTTCACACAAGCCCAAATTGACAGCATGCAATTATTATCATATAGCAATACCACATCACCTTGATTTCATCTGATTTTTGCAAGCTAAGCAGGAAAGAATCTGGTTAGGATTTGGATGCCAAAAAAGGAATACTGAAGAGGAGCAGTAGCCAGAGGTGGCCCAAGCTGTTCCACTGCCACCTCTTGCAACTCACTTCATGCCAGCAAGGCAGGGAGGACTTTCCTTGCCCCTTTCCATAGGGTGAGGCAACAGCAGCAACAAAAAAGCAGGACACTTTTCCAGTTCAGGGCATTGAGAAGGAGAACTGCTGCATTCCCTCAAGACAAGGATAGGGAGGGGGTTGCTGAGGCCATGTTGTGTCTTATCAACTAAATTACACAGTTGTTCCTTAGTGAAAGTGAAGGCAGCTGGGGGAGGGGTGGGCATGTGTTGCCCATTCAGATTGCCAGAGCAGAAAGAGGAGACTGATGTGGCCATATGTATCCTGTCAAAAGTCAGCTTTATACACAATAGGTGGTTTCTTCAGTGCCAGGCTGCAAGGGGTCCTGCCTCTTGGGACACTCAAGTGTTGATTTCCCCAATGGATTTCCTCTTTTGTAACGCCCAAGTAGGTCCCCTCACAATCACTGGTGGAGAAAAAGATGGCTCTGTATAGGGCTGGGTTTGGGCAGCAAGTACGCAGCTGCATTGATCTCTTCTCTAGAAGCAGGCGTGGGAATGAACACCTTCTCACCCAGCTGCCTCTGCTCCCATTAAGGAAGGAATCTAGTTTACTATGGCATGTCATTGCTGCCATCACTCAGTAAGACATCTTTCCTTCCTCCTGTGTTTGTAAAGATTTGGATGTGAAGAAAAGGGAGAAGCGCTGCTGCATGCAAATCAAGAAGGAACAAGCGAAGGCTGGTTATCTTGAAGAGCAAACAATTGGTGGCCGTGGCAGCAGTCATATATATTCCTATCCTTCTACTTCCTTTCTCTCTTGGGTGGTGGTGGCCTAGGAACAGGACCCCAGTCTCACATCTAGGTCTGTTCTGATGTTGGTGGTAGTGGTACATTTACTGTCCCAACATTCCACCACCAGAAGCAATTGTCTTGCCCATCCGAATGGCAGGGTTGGCCCTAGCTATAACTCAGTAGTAGAAAACACTCCTTGCACAAATAGAATTCTGTGTTTGGTCCCCAGAATCCCCAGGCATAGCTAGGACAGAACCGTACCTGAGAGCCTAAGCACCCAATGCCAGTCAGGGATGCTGCTACTTTCCCAGATGTAACAATGATTAGGCTCAGTAAAAATCAGGATTCTATGTTCCCAACCTATGTTGGCCATGTCTAGGCTGGCCTTTAAATAACTTAGGCTGATTGCCCCGTTATGCCCCTAGCTAGATAAAGGGGCCTTGGCAATGCTGGTACATGTGCTGGTGATCTTAAAGATTGACTACTGCAACACTCTCTATGTGGGGCTGCCCTTGAAACTGACTGAGAAATTACAACAGGTGCAGAATGCATTGGCCAGGCTGATTTCAGATGTTAAAGTTTTATTACATCTCCCTAGTGCTGCTTTGCCTGCATTGGCTCCCTGTCTCTTTCCAGGCCAGATTTGATCTTTTAGTACTAACCTATAAAGCCCAGTTTGGGACCCCACAACTTGTTGGAGCATCTTCCGCAATGAATTTCTTCCCACACCACCCAATCCTCCCAGGACTTGCTCTTATGGGTTGCCACACCAAGAGAGGCAAAGAAGACAACTAGAAATCAAGCCTTTTTGGTTGTGGCCCAGTCCCTGTGGAATGGTCTCCCCCAGACTCCATCCTTCACAATTTTTAAGAGAACATTAAAGATCACATTTTTAAAAGAAGCCTTTAAAAACATCTTCTCCCCTCCCTGTGTTAGTTACTGACTTGAGTCACCTTGTTCTACCATCATTTAGGTTTCTGGTCTTAGGTTTAATTTTTATTGGTGTTGATAGGTAGACTGACAGACAGATCGATATATTGACTGATAAATCGACAGACAGATAAATCCAGATATTTCTACAATACCACCTTCAACAACTCTCTGAGGTAAAGAATAGTCTGTCTCCCAAGATAGAGAAGGACAAATAATCAGTTTTTAATATACAGTATATTATAATATATATTATAATAGGATATACATACAGATGTACTAGACATAAATATTTTCTTTGCAAGGCTTCTCCTGTTGTAAAATTAAATATTGTTAGCTCCTCAGCACAGAGATAGTACAAAGCACTTTAGCTGATCTACTTGAATCATGAATGTACTGTAATTCTTAGCTGTGAAAGAGTAAATGTGAGAGAAGCTATTTCAGCCTCTTACTTTGCAATGTAACATATTGTGAAGCTAACTGCTGTTGTTTTAATAACGGAGCATTTGAGGTGGGGTGAGAAATGTTTGGTTGGATTACGACTTCCACCAGTTCTTATCAGCTTAGCCAATGGTGAGGGAAAATAGGAGCTCCCGTCTAATAACAAAGGAGAGCAACAATATCCACCACCCTAAGTCACCAAACCCTATTCAGGTGCTATGAATGTCAATGCTGTGAACATGCTAAGAGGGAAGTAGCTAGCTCTACCCCCTCTGTCATCTGTTTCATTTCAGAACACTACTATCCAGTGTTGCCAAGCCACTACACAAAACACATTTATTCTCCGTGCAAACAGGAGACAAGACAGGCACGCCATTAACACATTCATTTTTGTGTCCAGTTCTATTCCTTTCCAGCTGGACATCAGACGTGCAGGTAAGAAAAGCAGACAAGCAATGGAAGTAGAAATGGAGTGGGCTAGAAAATGTATGGCTTCAGTATCATGAGTTGAATTAGTTCAGTGATTTAGGTATCTGGCTGTGGCATCAGAGATGGGGAGCTGGATTCTCCACTGTGCCTCCTATGAATAGAGCCAGCCTGTATGGCCTTGGGCAAACTGCACAGTCCCAGAAAGCCCCGAGATGAAGGGTACAGTAAACCTCTGAGTATTCTCTACCTGAAAAACCCTGAAAAGGGTCACTGTAAGTCAGAATTGCTTTGATGGCACATGATTATTCAGTATCATGGAGTTTAGGAGTTGTATACATGAACTTGGGGTCGGGTGACCTGGTACATCTAGTGGTATTGGGTGGCAGTTCATAGAACAAAATACTGATATCCACAGGTACTAAAATAAGTAGCTCTGTGCCTTGCTTGTTCAAATATACCTAAAGAGCCGGAATAATTGTAGACTCTTTAACAATTAAATATATCTTGTGTTCCTACTTCTTAAGACTAGTTAGTGAGTTTGGAGAAATATTCGTCACAAGAGCCACTCATGCTCAATCACTCTGTTGCTAATCTGTGCCAAGTACCGCATGATTTTATCAAATTCACATTTATACTAAACTAAATATGTATCCAGTCGGTCGCTGAAAGACTGTGTAGAAGATGCAGTGGGTACCTTTTTAAAGTTTTTTTTTTCTTTCTCTCAGGGGACTGGGGTCCAAACATGGCAGAGGTCACAAGTGAAATGAATTTGGTAGGCCTCGTCCCACATGATTGTTAGGCCTGCAGTTCAGAAGGAATGCACAATTCATCACCATTGACAGTCCTTCCTCAAGAGAGGCCTGCAAATGGAATTGCAGGGTCGTGGGGGTCAAGATAAAGGGCCAGCTGAGCAGCTGTGTGCTGAAACAGGCCCAGGCCTGACGCCATTATAGTCAATCCTGCTTAGGGCAATCAATGCTAGGGGAGTGAATCACAAAGAAACACTTGGTCAGGTAAAGGTACTCAGTAACGCATCAGTAGGCTTCCGACATAAAGGGCCACATCTGTGTTTGGCACAAAATGCGTATACAGCTAAACAAAATCTCTGAGCAGATTTCACTAACAACCCATGTATTTGTAGAGAGACTAAGCAATAACAAAGGGAGTTACTCTGAAAACAAGAGATTGTATCCTTCACATTCTGAGGTCACTGCAGCTTTGTGGGGCATCACTAAACTGTTCTCACACAAAAGTGTCTGGTAAAGGATGAAGAGTCAATCGATAAGTATTAGATGAAATATGTGGAGTGACATAGTCATCTGCTTGTGTAAATATACTAGCCAGCTACATACTATGTTTAGAGAGAGGGTTACTAAGGGCTGAAGAATTTTAAAGGATCAGCATTGTCAATATATAGCAGGAGCTGAAAACATTCACTTCTCATCTTAAATGACAGACAGTAAGTCTGCCAAGACCAGATCCATAAAGATCAGATTTTTATGTTTATTTAAAAAATCATTTAAAACTATTTCAGTAGTTCAAAGGCACCTTTTCCACAAAGATCAAACCAGAAGAAAAATAACCAGTACTATTAGCAATTACAAAACAAGAAAAGAAACGCGTCAAACAATGAAAGCTGCTACACTCAATCTGTTGCCGCCAGGAGACTGCAGATTCATTTTGTTAAAACATGAGGACTGCAAACAAAGTATGTAAATACAGTAATTTCTCTCATCATGTGGCTGTTCCAGCACAGAGCTCAGTGGTTAGAGCCTGCCATAGAAACCTAAGAGATAACCAGTAAGAATTGTCTGCTCCATGCCCATAAATCTAAACCAGCTCCATTCAGAACCTTGTTCTCTTCCCTACCCCTGAAGGCCCAGCACCTTCAAGCATCAACATTTCATACTATCCACCAGTACCTGCACCTCCTTAATGGCCTTGAGGTGCTTTGATTTCATGGTACAGCACAGACAACCTTGAAATATTAATCCCATTCCCAGTCTATGCAATGGTTCACATGCTTCAAGCATTGTATATACAATACCCAGCAGATCTTCAGGACCTAATGCCCCAAAGTATTTATTTTAGAAAACAACAATCCTTCTGCCTGCACCTAAGGCTTGTTTTGCAGAATTCAGAACCAGTCATGAAAAGTTGACAGTTTTAAAAATATGTTTAACGAATACAGTACAAAATACAGAATACAAAATACAAAGTACAAACTATAATAATTGTGCTCCCCACCACCATTGGGATCTTCTGGCGAACTCTTCTTCTCATTGTCCTCCTTCCCAGAATTTCATTGAGCCTTGTGTTGTTGCTTTATCCATCTGTAGAGGAGATGAAGCCTGTCTACACAAGAAGCAGCCCTGATTTTCCTAGGTTCCTGCTTGCAGCCTGCATACAAATCTGCACAGCAGCAAGAATGTTTCCTCTGCAGGCATGTCACTTTCCACATGAAGAATGCAACAGCAGAGAAAAGATGAGATAAGTGATCTCTTCAAACTGAAGTGAGTCTGTCAATACAAGTACAGTAACGACTGCATAGTCCTATCATGTTGCGTCCTAGAAGCAGTAATGCAATAATTTATTTTTCTTGATGTTTTCCAAGGCTGTAGCTGCATCCAGAATTGTACTGGATTTATTAACACATATACTTGCATTGGCACATATACGTGTGAATAAATCCAGTACAATTCAATCAGATGTAATCCTGAGAAAAAAACACAATTCATAGGACTTTTATTATGTGTGTTAAAAAATCACACTGAATGCTTTACTGCAACATCTTAATATTTACTTGCATTAGCAAATCTGGATGTAAACCTCCCACTTGCTGCTTGATCCTGGGCCTCAACAGTATCAAGTGTGGTGGGAGAAAAAGCAGTGGAACAAAGGACTCATCCCATTTGTCGCATTTGTTTCCATCCACCACTATTCCTTTCACTATGTGGAGCTAACAGAAGACTAATGGCTGTCAGCAAGGATGTTGTTGAAGGATGAATGATATAACTGATGGCAGGACAGGCGAGGGAGAATGTAGGTCCCATTAAAGTGGATGTGTTGCTTTCTTTTGGAGCCCTGTTTCTAGGGCCCCCTTTTTTTTTTTTTAAATGGAAAATAGAAATGGGAATCATTTAACAACTTGCAGTGTGCTTGTATATAGAAGAGGCTTTTAAAAAAACCACCACAAACTCCTCTTTCGACACTGAGTCAGTGATTTCTCTTCTCCAGGGCTGTACTGCGTGAATGGAATGCATTTTCAAAGCAATGCACGGCAGATACGCCCACAAATCCCATTAGCAGTAATGGGATTTGTGTGCCTATCGCCCAAGCAGTGCTTTGAAAATTTACCCCTCCGTGTCCAATTTCAATCTTTCTGCCTCCAAAATACTTGAAAAGCTTACACACACTTGGAATTACATTACAGGTTGTGGTTGTGGTTGTTTTTTAAATTACAAGATCTGGCTTCAAATTCCCCAAAGCACCACCACAAAACAGGTTTAAAGAGAGCTGGAACAATAGTAGTAACAACCTGTATTATCATTAGTTTTCTATCTACTCTTCTGACAGCAACGAGAACAAACTCTGGTTTCTTTTTTTTTTTTTTTTTTGTATTTCCCCACTTCGGTCCTCCTTGCAGAAATGTTTTGATTCTGTGCCACTTCCTGAATGCAATTTTTGTCACAAGAATGATAACCGCACTGCATCCTGCATTCAGAATTTGAAATCTCATGACAAAGGCTATGTCAGAGAAACATAATGCAACAGCATCCATTCATCCATTCTCATGACAGACCTTGGATTATACTGAGAGGGGAAAACGGGCACAAGATTCATCAGTTCCTGAAACCATTTGTATTTTAAACTCTACCTTCAGGACAAACATGTTAAACACGGCCTATAGAGGAAGTGCTTACTCTGAGCAAGGAAGTGCTTGCTCACAGAGGAAGTGCTTACTCTGCCTTATTTGCACATGCACTATGTTTAATATACAATACAATTTCAAGATTCAGAAAATAGCCTCCTGAATTTATTGACCCATTCATTTACTTAATATGTATCTCATCTTAAGAAGTCTAAACACCTTAGTGAAAAAAATCAATTAAAATTGGTAAAACAGTACACAGTCCGGCCAGTAACTGACTCCATTTCTTTGGAATCCCCATTGACCAAGCAGACATGACTAAATTCTGCAGTAGCACTGCAGGTTGGATTAGCACCTCATTTCTGTGTGTTGCAGAATTATTCAGTTGAATGGAATAATCATAATCCCAGCCTCCAGAGCCACAGCATTTAAGCAGCTGCTAGCACTGAAACCTCCCCAAAGCTAAATGCAAAATCAGAGTTCATAATAATTTTATTACGTTACTTAAATACCCTTAAAAGGCAAGTTTTTGATTCCCCATGACTCTACATTTAGGCTAGGCATTGAAGAACTTGAGTTTTAGGAGAGAAACAGGAAAGTCCAAAAATCATCCTGGCTCCAGATCATCCAAAGACAAAGCCCCCAACAACACCGTAAGCAACACAGAGGCCCATTTCCTTCTTGAGAAGTATCTAGTATCTCAAGACCCGTACAAAAGCAAATACTGTACTTTTGACCCAAAGGCCAGACTCTCCTGTCCCAGTATTTTCTTTCCAGGCACTTTCTCTCCTGTGGCTAGACAAAATTGTAGCTATAGTTAGGGTGAGTTTAAAAACGCATCTAAAGAGCAGAGGAAACAGCTATACTTTTACTTGACAGTTTCCTCTGACTATTCTCAGCAGGAATGAAATTGGCTAGGAAGCTGCAAAAGTGTAGAATCGTAAAAGAGTTATTTTTAGGAAAACATTGTAGGAACATTTAAGGTAGAACACCTTTACTAGATACACATTTGTAGCCAAGATAAATTTGGAACCATTGTAGCATACTCAAGACAGGATTAAACATTAGGCTACATATGTGGTAAAACAGCATTCCTGCTGCTGTGTAATTCTCTGAGAGTGCCCATGGGTAAAGAATGGAATATGCCTACTCTGCCAGCTTCCTTTAGAGCTCCTCTTAGTTCAAAATATGGTAGCTATTTTGTTGCCTCAAAAGAGGAGCAGTAGCCAAGTTCTCAACTGTGGGGCGTTTAAAACACATGAGATGAAATGACCGTTCTGTGTTCTGTCACAGAATTTAATTAGCAACATAGCGGAAGGCAATAATTTCACACACTAGTTTGGTGTAGATACCACCCTGGCTGTTTGGTAAACACATTATGTAAAATAGGTGCCAGGTGTGATCTAGAGATGGATGGTCTTCCCTTCTGATGGAATTTCCCTTGCTCTTGCCTTGCTGGTATTAATCAAGGTTGTCAGGTTATACAGATATGATAGTTAAACATTATGCATGTTTAAGTATGCTCAGTTCTGTCTGTGTGAAAGTTTAGCTCTAAGTTCGGTTGGTAATCATGCTATCTCTTCTTAGTTACATAGCTAAAAATGTAGGGCACAATCCAACCATTTTTATCCTATTGATAATAGAGTTCTAGAAGCAGCTTGCTTCTAAGGAAATGCATTGTGAAAGCCACATTCTAATACATCTTCTAGGTTTGGTAAGACTTCCTAGCCATTTAGAAAGGATTGGTATAGCACCGAATCAGATCTTAGGCTGCGACTACACCGGCAATAGCTCGATTTGCAGCTTATTTTATACTTCTCTTTGGATTAGGTGATCACATGGAGACTGCAGATTGTTTCAGTGCCAGTGTTCACACTGGGCCCTCAATCTGATGTGGTTTGATTCACACCACAGCCCCCTTCCTTTGATCCTGCCCTCTTGCAATCACTGGCTCTCCTTTTGTGGTTCACTGGAAAGCCAGTGGACTGTTTAAAGTGCTGTATGATGCTAGGGAAAAGTGAGTCTTCTGAAGTTCTCCATAAAGTACAAACACATGCACACATACCCCAGAAACACAGCGAGCTGTAGTTCATCAGAACTGTTTCTATTTCATACTGATTTTTATCTTCCCTTTTTGTCCATGCAGAGGTGAATATTGTGCCAAACTAGTATATCAATGTAGTGATAAGTTGCTCTAGCACTAAAGTTAGCTCTTTGAAAAAAACCCTTGGGGGCAACTAGAGAGAAATATCATGGCAGTGGATGTTCCCGCTGTTCAAAACATCTCAACTAACTTAGTACATCTTCAGAATATCACCCACAACCACGTCTCTGCTTTCATTTGGAGAATGAAACAACTGATTACATGGGGGAAAGTCTGTTTGAATCATTCTGGCGTGAAAAAAAAAGTACAAGTCTCCAGTGGAAAGAAAAAAATGAGCAGGACTGATTCAAATTGGCTTTTGTATCATATGATCGGTAAAAAAAGAGAGAGAGAGATACAAATTCATCCATTTTTATACCTGCAGCAAATCTCACAGTATTTGGCAGTATAGTCACAGTTTTAGAAACACTACTTTTTTCTGGGCGACACCTCCTGAAATCTCCTGCCTGAAGGATCCTGGGAGTATTAATCTAAAAAGACAACATTTCCATGTTTTTCACTGGTTATAAAATCCTAGAAGAATTATGTGATACGTTATCAAAGAGGAACAGGGAATCAATATTTTTTCCATGTTGTTGGATGCAGGCAGAAAAGGAGAAGGTCAAATGGAGATCCAAAATTACCAAGAATTAAAATTACCAGTTCCAATACAGATCACTGTTTACATTCCTCTCTTGTAAGAACTGACCCTTCATTCCTATACTATGCTTTAAATTCTTTAAGCATTTGCCAAGCTATCAGAAGACTGCTCATATGCTTACCCCATGAATACCAGGAATGTGCAGGAATCTTTGGTGAAAGACCTTGCCAAAAAATTTCTGAATGCCAAGAGAAATGAGTTCTACAGAATCACCCATGTCCAGATGATTAGTGAGGCTTTCAAATAACTTTAAAAGGTTAGTGAAATTGGATGTGTCCTTGCAGAGGTCCTGTAGATTCTTTCTCAACAGCACTTCTACATGGTTTGCAATTTTATCTTTTAATAATGCTTTCCACTGATTTATCTGGAATAATGTTTGGCCCACTTGACTGTACAGTACTTTCTTCAATCTAAAAAAAAAAATACCTTAAAAAAACACCTGATAGTTATACTTGTCCCCTGGCAGTAGGGTTGCCATATTCCATTTCTCCAAATTTGAGCAGTCTAATTTGTTTATTATTACAAATTAAATATTCTACTAATAAAGCGGCCTAAGAGTAATTATTATGCAGTATCAATATCATGAGTACAAAGAAATTATTATTACTCTTAGGCAGTTTTATTAGTAGAATATTTTTTTAAAATCACATTATAGATACAAGTGGTGCCTCGCTTAGCGATTGCTTCGTTTAACGATGTATTCGCTTTGCGATGGGTTTCTTTGAGAAATTTTCAGCATCGTTTAACGATGTTCTCTATGGGGGAATTTCACTTAATGATGTCCGTGTTTGCTCATTTTTAAGTGTCTTACAATGTTTGGAACATGTTTTAAATGCTTGGATTCGGTAGTCCACCTTGTGAAACCTACGCACACTTAGTTTGGCTTTCCTCTGAGTCTTCGTTAATTTTTGGTGATTTTTTGTTTTTTCCCTCACTGAAATCCATTGGACTGTCCGTCCAATGGATTTCAATGAGGGAAAAAACAAAAAATCACCAAAAATTAACGAAGACTCAGAAGAAAGCCAAACTAAGTGTGCATAGGTTTCACAAGGTGGACTAACTATTCCAACCATTTAAAACATGTTCCAAACATTGTAAGACACTTAAAAATGAGCAAACACGGACATCAGAAAGCCATTCAAAAGCACTGAAGCCGGCTTCAGTGCTTTTGAATGGCTTTCCGTTGGGGAAACATTGTTTCACTTAGCGTTTCCTATGGGGATTTTCGCTTAAGGACGTTAATCCGTTCCCATTGGAACGGATTAACCAGTTTTCAATGCATTCCTATGGGAAATGGTGTTTCGCTTAACAATGTTTCCCATAGCGATGGGTTTTTTGGAACCAATTAACATCGTTAAGCGAGGCACCATAGTATTAATACAGATGTATACATTATGCAAGTTAAACACATTAACTGTTGCATTGCTTTTGTATCAATTGGCACCATTCATATAGTAACCATTGCTCTGAGACAGTAAGTATAGTGTAATGGTTGGTGTTGGACTTGGAATAGGGAGACTCAAGTTCAATTCTCGTTTGGTCAGAATGCTTTCTTGGTGTACTGGAGCCAATCTCTTAGCTCCACCTGCTTTACAGGATATTTTTTTCCCATAAAATGGGGAAAGGAGAACAAGGAAAGCAGCTATGTAGACTGTCCATACATAAAGAAAGAATTATGTTTTGCCACATGTAGGCTTCAAGGTTTTTTGTCCCACTTTTACCTGCTGACATTAGTTTCAATCTTGCATCATGCGGACACTGGAATGCAGTATCAATATCATGAGTACAAAGAAAGGTGAACAAATGCTCAGTGTGGATGAGCTTGTACATCTAGAAGTAGGTCTTTGAAAAAGACATTACTATTTCCTTATCATTGTTTAAAACCTCTTCCCATGGTGGTTGTGTTAATATTCACAACAGCCATGAGCTCAATCTCAGTAGCAAGAAATAGAAGCTTCTAATAATGTACAGTTGTGTTCAAAATTATTCAACCCCCCACTGAAATTGAATGTTTTGGCCATTTTGACATTGATTTTGATCATTCAGTCATCTTGCTTACATTTACATGAAAGAGGCACTTGTAGGTCAGAGAAATATGAAATTAAGTTTATAATGAAATAACCACAAATGTCTTTTCTGTGCTCACATCATTATTAGTTTTTATTCAACCCCCAAGTGACATTCAATCTTAGTACTTAGTACAACATCCTTTTACAGTTATAACAGCTTTTAAACGTGAAGCATAGCTTGACACAAGTGTCTTGCAGCGATCTACGGGTATCTTCGCCCATTCTTCATGGGCAAAAGCCTCCAGTTCAGTCAAATTCTTAGGCTTGCGCACTGCAACTGCTTTCTTTAAGTCCCACCAGAGGTTCTCAATCGGATTTAAGTCTGGTGACTGCGATGGCCACTCCAAAATGTTCCAGCCTTTCCTCTGCAACCATGCTCTAGTGGACTTGGAGGTATGCTTGGGATCATTGTCCTGTTGAAAGGTCCAACATCTCCCAAGCCTCAGGTGTGTGACGGACTGCATCACATTTTCATCCAATATCTCCTGGTACTGAAGAGAATTCATGGTACCTTGTACACGCTGAAGCTTCCCTGTACCTGCAGAAGCAAAACAGCCCCAAAGCATTATTGACCCTCCGCCATGCTTCACAGTAGGCAAGGTGTTCTTTTCGTCATATGCCTTGCTCTTCCTCCTCCAAACATAGCATTGATCCATGGGCCCAAACAGTTCTAATTTTGTTTCATCAGTCCACAGAACACTATCCCACAACTTTTGTGGTTTGCCCACATGACTTTTGGCATACTGCAGTCGACTCTTCTTATTCTTGGGAGACAGCAAGGGGGTGCGCCTGGGGGTTCTGGCATGGAGACCTTCATTACGTAGTGTGCGCCTTATTGTCTGAGCTGAAACTTCTATACCCACATCTGACAAATATTTTTTCAGTTCCTCAGCAGTCACACGGGGACTTTTCACCACTCTACGCTTTAGGTAGCGCACAGCAGTCGAAGTCAGCATCTTCTTTCTTCCACGACCAGGTAGCATTTCAACAGTGCCCTTTGCCTTGAATTTGCGAATGATGCTTCCTATGGTGTCTCTTGGTATGTTTAACTTCTTTGCAATCTTCTTATAGCCATTGCCCTTCCTGTGAAGACAAATCACCTCTTCTCTTGTCTTCCTGGACCATTCTCTTGACTTCACCATGTTTGTAACCACACCAGTAAATGTCTAGAAGGAGCTGAGTATCACAGTCATTTTAAAGCTGCCTAATTGGTGCTTATTATGCTTGATTGGTGCTCGGTGACATCCACAGGTGTTTTCAATACCTGATCGAAAACACCTGAATGAACCTCTCTTCTTCAGAGTGGTAGTCTTTAAGGGGTTGAATAATTGTGGCAATGAAGAAACCACAAAAGAAACATTTACTACTGTATTACATAAACAATTGATGTTATTTTAGTTGCATTTGGTTCTTTAAAACGTCCTTGTAGGATTTCATTCTGAATACAATTCCAAATGTACACTGTAGTCCCTAAACCCCTTTACAGCATTGGGGGTTGAATAATTTTGAACACAACTGTATACTCCCCACTCAGTTTTTATCAGATCTTCCTTTTCTTGGAGATCTACTTACTTAAACTCCCAGCTAAGACCTATGGAAGAAAAATGTGACTGATGCTTCTGAAATGCTTGTACAGTCACAGACTTATAGAACTGTAGAGTCATTGAATCCAACCCCTCTGCCCAAATAGGAAATGCAGTAAGACACAAAATATCAGGGTTCTTTTTGTGGCACACAACTTCCATAACCATCCAGCATTCATTGTTATGGCTTAACTGCTTTCTGTGCACTATTGGCAGGCAGCTCAGCAACAATGAAACATTCCCACAACTGCACTCCACATTTTTATGCAGAATTTTCATTTTATGCATTGATTGGCTTCTGTTAAACTATGGATGGTTTCACTGGAAAATCTTATTTCTCAAAAAACAATTAGCCAAAACAGTGACTGATCGCATGTTTTGCCTCATATCTCTGGTTTTATAATGTCTCTAAATATTTATTTATAAAATAAATGTATAAAAAATGAAAGCATAGGTTCTGGGCCAGTTAATGGACTTGTTGGGCAACAGATGGCATATCTAAAATACAGGCAAAATACAGCCAACCAGGTGTTAAAGCGACATCACTAGACAGATCTTGTGGGCACACTACATATTTTGGTTAAAAGACTGGCAATATCACATTAGCTTTGTTTTCATCACCAAGAAACTCTCCCCCCCCCCTTTAATCAAAAGCAGCATTCTTACAAACCCGATCTATGCTGATTTTAAGAATGAATCACTGCACTGTTAATCCCTCAAAATTTCAGTCCTTGGGAATCCAGTGTCTCCCCTTGCAGTTCAATAATGCCCCTTAAATTCTCAGGCACGTTTGTCAGAGCTGAAGGTTTCTTTTAATTTTTGCAAAAAAGTATTTGATTTCATAGTCTTAACAGAGGAAATGTGCTACGGAATACTATAATGGCTGTCCATGCTAATTTTGTCAATTTCACATGAAATTCATTGCATGGATACTTTCTAGGAAAGTATCCATGGATACTTTCTTGGATACATTGAAAATCATGATATGAACATGTAATTCATCTCCATGGCCCAAATGTTGTTGCAAAGCTCTGCCAGAACAATGGAGTGAAGTCACCAGCAGTGGCAGTTTGCTGTAAAAAAGTTCCTGCTTCAGTTTTGGGTTGTGTGCAACTTTATCTCATTGTGCATGAGTCACATGTAGCTGAAAATGGAAGCATGGAACTCTTTAATTAGCAGCACTCTTTTAATGCCACTGAAATCACTCTTGTTGTGCCACTGGTACTATTCAGCAGGATATTGGCCAATGAGTAAAGTCGTTATGTACCCTTTCTAACTGCTAATTTCCCCTTCTGTTCTTTTGTTTTGCTAATCTTCCAAGTGTGACAATATTGACTTCCATTTCCACAACAGAACTTCCACTTCCCTTGATTCCCCTTGCAACCACATTACCCCTCAAAATCAGTTTGAGCTCTCTAGACTAGATTTGGGAGGCACAGAAGGAGATCAAATCTATTCTAACAGCAGACTTCATTTCCTGACCAACCACGTAGGTATGGTGAGGGTATTCCTACAACACAGATGTCAGGTGAGGAGAGTAGCAAGGACAGAACTATGCCCTACAGCACTGGTTCTTAACCTTGGGTTACTCAGGAGTTTTGGACTGCAACTCCCAGAAGCCTTCACCACCAGCTGTCCTGACTGGGGTTTCTGGGAGTTGCAGTTCAAAAGCATCCGAGTAACAAAGGTTAAGAACCACTGCCCTACAGCACCTTCAGTGCTGAAAACAGTTTATGTCACAGTAGCAGTTTTTCACACCTTCCACAGTTAATGAATTCACTTGCTTTATTTTGTGATTGGTTGTTGGGAGGTAAACACAGACTTTGCCTGGTCAATCATCAAAGTCAGCCAGAATCAGATCTCTGTAACTAATGGAATTTCAGATTTTAATCGAGTCTGCCATCTGTTACATATTGTTTGGACCTTTGTTTTCTACAGCCAAAACTGTTGTTGTGCTAGGTCCCCTAAGGTATAATGATCTCTGGTTGAGGATTATTTAACCATGGCCAGAATCCTACTACTTATTTCCACCAGTGATTGTCTGTTGGCACATCTTTCAGCTGTGATTCTTAACTTGCAACAGTTTACAGTATAACAGTAGATATAGTTTTATAAATAATTGTATTATTCTTATATTTTATATTTTCAAAAAACTGTACCACTGCCCAAAGAACTTTGGATTGTGGCTGGTTTAATAGCACTCAAAGAAATGCAATATTATAAGATATCTAGTGTGGTGTAGTGGAGAGTGACTGACTAGGATACTGGAGAACTGGGTTCAAACCTTTGCTCAGCCATGGAAACTCATTGGGAGAAGAGAAACTGGTAAAACCACTCCTTAAATATCTCACTTACCTTGAAAGTCCTGTTAGGGTTGCTAAAAGTCAGTTCCAGTTTGACAGCACATAACAACAACAATAAATGCATCCGTGTATTTAAAAAATCCTGAAAGGATTATGGTATAATGTAATACATTATCTCTTACAGACCATGTTGCATAGGTAACTTTCCCCGTATAGGATGTATGATATATCTGAATATTCATATATTTAATATGAATACTTCCCAGTTGCTTGGTCTTACACACACACACACACGCACACACACACACACACACACACACACACACACACACACACACACACACACACACACACACACCTAAGAAAAGAAGGAAGAGGCATTCCTGAAATATATTCACAATCATTTTTTTGGCCTGCCACATCTAGAAAGAAGAAACCCGCATTGTTGCTTATTGCCTGGGAACAGAACCCCTGAAAGATTAAGCTTGTTGTAGCATCCCTTCCCACCCTCGTAACTGATCGTCCTAGGAGGCTAGAAAGGAAACAAGAGTGTGCGCTGACAGCTTAGCTCAGCTTGAACTCTCATTTTTCACATGGAGCTAATTAAAAACTGAAATTAGTTAAATATGGAAATGACACTTGCAAGCACTTTAGCACAGTATTGGTAAAATCCCTCCAGAGTGCTGCTGCATTACCTGCTGCTCCGAAACTCCCCAACTGAATTTCACAGTTAAAAAGCTGAGCAAAGGGAAAGTTATTACTGAGATTTCCAATTCAAAATGTGACTGTAAAATTCCAAATTAAATTTCATGGTTGCCCTTGGAGTAAGCCGGGGACATTCTGCGCTGTCCAATGATATGGTGCGCAAATAATGTCCTTGTGTGCATGCTCTGATTATTTTACCTTCAGGCACAGTGCTGGTTCTGCCAAGGTTCGGAAACGCAGAATGCATATGCTGCTCTGGAAACTATGAAAAGATAAAGTCTCCCTTGGTGGAAAACCAGGCGATGCAAAAGATTTTCTTTTCTTTTCTTTTTGGCACTTTGATAGCAAATGTGTCTGAAACTTAAGAGCACAGCAGTTGAAATATATTTTGTGTGTCATAATTTTAATATAGGTTTTTGATAATCCATCAACTTCATAATAGATAGGAGAAGGTCTGGCAGAGCAATAAATTATGTTGTAGGTAGCATCCCAGGACAGGCAAGGTTAACTGATTGAACATCCGGACTGAACACCTCTCACCCTGATCCAAAGAAGGTGATCCAGCCACCAAAGCAACTTCTGGCATGACCTCTGGGAACAGCAAACATAAAGGAGGCACATCAAAAGAGTGAAATTTACTATCCGTGCTGCATTCCTTTGGATGGGATCTACATCCCCATCCAAATGCAGATGGGAATTTGCATTCTAGCCTGCATTAAACCTGAAAGGAACAGTGAAAGGAACAGATGACTTCTGCATATGAAAGCATATTCGGTTTGTGCTTGATATGCATGCAGGAGCCTCTTTCAGCACATGGATCACCTTCTCTGGATCATGGAGCTTGTATTTACATCAAGGATCTGATATACACAAGAGGGATGGTGATTGACACTCGCCTTTTGAACAAAGATACATTCATAATCATTTCATCTGAGAATATGCGACTGGCTTTCCCTTGCAGAAGCAAGGAGATTTGCCCAAGGTCAAACTATAATTCCTGTATGCCATCCCAACAAACTTCCCTGTAGAGGAGAATATCTGGGGTGTTTACCAAGACTTTCTGGACATCCAGCACCTTCCAAATCCACTGAATTATCATGATTCTATTATTTTTCCTGCATACCTTCCATTTATCCTCAAAGCAATCCCCCTTTCTCCGGTCCCCAGCGACTACTCTGACAACAGATCCCTGTGTAGAATGACTGGCAAGGGAAGCCACTTATAGTGAAAAGCACTCTGACTCCACATATCAGTTGGCTCAGAATGCTTGTGGTGCCAGAATTACTACACTGGCACTGATCTGTATAATCTGTGCACCACACCAGGCTTTCCTAGTCCTGTGCCTCGAAATCACTCAGCTGCAGGCAGGGCTGCTTGCAGCTGCGGCACCAGGCTCTCTTATTATGTTCCCTATTCATTTTGAATGGGGAATTTCAAATCCATGCAAATGAATTTGCCCAAGGCTTCATTCAGATCAGGGAAAACCTGGATGCTATCTATACCACCTCAAACACCTCCTCCCTTTGCAGCATTAAAAGCAGGTGTGAGTGGGGGCACTTCATTGGTTAGGATGAATGATCAGGGCGGGGTGGGGGAGGGGAAGAGCCTGCTACATAAGACCTGGCTTTTGAAACAGCTTTTTTTTTAAGGGAGAACGACATGGCACCGAGCCCAGATCTAACAAGAGCCTTGGTGAGGCAGGAGCATTCCCTGTTTATTGAGAGAAGGTTTGCGTTGGCAAAATTGCTGGTACTTGGATCGCGTGAATTACTGGGAAGATAAATAAGAGCTGGCAGAGGAGAAAGGAATTATTTAACAAATAGATCACTGCATTTTGCAAACACAGTATTCAATGCATTTACACTGTTCCTGTTTATTTTAAGATTCAACAATAAATGTTCCAGTGCATGGCTCTCATACCCAGCCCTTCAGAGGAGCACACCAACGCTTCAGCGAGGTTTGCCCCATCAGCACTTCACCAGTTTTTATTCATGTCTGTATCTCCACCATTCACCTTATAAAGATGTCAACTTCTTTTCAGTCTATAGGGCATGAAGAATGGCAACATAAGATGTATACCTATATAAACATGAAGGGTCATTTTTTTCCTTAGACTCAGTCAGCTAACTTTTTAAAGAATGGGATTGCTTAGTGCTATCCCATGTTTTCAAGCAGCTATCTTAAAGAATAGCACCTGTCATTTGCAGCAATCTCTCTCATTGAGCTGCTTTCCCCAGAAATTCTGCATGGCATGCAAACACGTGTGGCCTGTCAGCTTCCCCTGTCCACGATACCATCTAATGCGGATGCTATCTGGCAGGTTGTATACCCTTGAAATCCTTCCAGGGCATGCATGATTGACAGCTACCAACAAAAACACTGCTGGGCTCCGCAGCTGGCAAGCCATCAAACTGGTGCAGTGGCAAATTCCTCTAAGAGACAAAGCAGACTATGTCAGTCATGGTCTTTTGCAAAGCTATGTTTCAGAGATAGGGCTCAACCCACCCTGGCCAGCCTATCAGTTCACATCAGGCAGAGAATCCAGGAGCAAAATTCTGCCTTACATCCAAATAAACAAAATTTTCCTTGTGGAAGAACTGGTATATAACATGGTTTTTTTTCCTCCAGAAAGGACTAAGCAGTTTTTATGGCATGGCCAGACTTTCCCTTCTTGTCCTAAGATGAGTGAGCCTGTGGAAGAGGTAACTGGAGAAGAGCCTATGGAGTCTGCCTGGAACTGTATCACTCTCAACACATTACCATCCACTCAGACTCAGCAGTGCTTTCAGAAAGTTTTTTTTTTAAAAAAAAAAAACCCACAAGGCTAAGCAGGCACTTGGAAGCAAGGCAGAACTCCCGCCACACCCACACGAACAACAAAAATCCCAGTAAGCTTGAGCCTGGTCAAGGCAAGACCTGATTTTAGTACCACAAACCCTCTAAGCCAAAAATCCAGCCAGTTGCCTGAAGATATTTTTGGGTTTTATTAAAGAGAGAAAATGTTTAGAAGGAAAAAAAAAAAAGGCAAACATTCCAAAAAGTTACAAAAAGGGTTCCCAAAATACTGGGGCAAAATGCACAGAGCCTCTAAAAAGCAGTGGTCCCCAACCTTTTTGACACCGGGGACTGGTTGGGGGGGATAGGATCAGCGCATGCGTGAAGGGGCAGGAGTGCTCATGCGGCCTGCGCACGCCCTCATACACATGCATGAAGGGGATGTGTGGATAGGCGGGTGGGGGAGTGCATGCAAGGGGAGCAGAAGATCTGTGTCCGCGGCCCGGTCCAGCTAAGGCCATGGACTGGCACAGGGCTGAGGACCGGGGGTTGGGGACCCCTGCTCTAAAGGACATTTAAAAGAAACACACCAGAAAATAGTTGTAGCATTCTGTGTTTCTCCAAGATTCACAGATACTCTGTGAGGGGGAAACTGTTCCTTGATTTGAATCTGGGAGAGTTGGGGTGGTTGCTGAAGAGTGGATATACATTTTATGTAGACGCTTTGAGTCTCCTACTATTAGCTACTCTCTCTGTGTGTATATTACTGGGTGCATTGCCTGCCAGGCAACTGATTTCATTGATACGAGCTGGCCTCGGGCATCCAGTAATAACTGCAATTTTAATTGAGGGCTAAGTCTACCTGTTTTGAATGGGCTGAACAATACCACACAGAGCTGGTGGATTCTCCACAGCTGCAATTCTCAGTGCTTGCGGTTGTGTGCCCCAACTGGTTCCTGTAGATTTTGTAGATAAAGGTGGCCAGTTTTAGCAGTACCAATCCTTTAAAGTCAGACATATGAATTATTTCAGCTTCACGATAACATGGTTGCGCAGTTACCCACCCTTTTCATTGGATACTTTCTCCTGTTGCACTATATTTCTTATCCTAGAACATGGCTGGTCTTAACATTTATATACCCTTAAGCAAGGCTTCTCTAGTCAGGCAGAATGCATACTTGTACTTGTCTGGAAACATGTAGCCGGTTTCAGGAATTTGACCATTTCACATCTAAGGCTCTTAGAAAATACGTTTTTCATTTGTGTCCAGACATATGTGAAACTAGGTAGGCTTTGTAAGCTCTTCCTCAGAGGAAACAGAAGATCTTGACATGACAGATGCTTGAAGGCAAACAGGAGTTAAAGAAAAAGAGATTGTAGATCCCTTTATATTTTTATACAATCTGGTCTTAGTACTGTATATAATATGTATCAACCAAGGCAGATTTGCTTGGGGGAAGAGAAGAGTTGGAGAGAGGCAGACCAGGAACTCACATGAAGTACAAAATGCTTCCTAGTGACTGCAACAGGAGGAAAGCAGCTATCTCAGGTTTGGGGTGCAAGCAAGCACAATGGGGGAAAAACTTTCTAGGGACAGGTGGTCACTCAGGAATTCTTTTACTGCTGCAGTCAAACCAAGAGGTCTTATCTCACCCATAGGCTACCAGCAGACCTGGTTGGGGAGGGGAAGGGCAAGCCAGCCTTTTATTTACACAGAGAGAGGAACCTCAAAGTCTTTACTTTTTTAACCTTGGTCTCAAGTGGAATCTAAACTTCAATGTCACTTTTTGGCAGTGTGGATTTGTAAGCTGTAGGCAGAAAATCTGGTCTAAATTTTGAATTATTTAACTCCCCAACTACCCTAATTTTATATCATTCTTTCCATAATAAAGGGCTCTGTATAAACTCTTTATAATTTATATTAAAACACACACAAAAAAAAACAATACAAACCCTAAAGTAGGTAATAACACAAAAGAACAAGAGCAACAACACTGCATGGATTGTGCTCCCCCCACGAGGACCATTTGGAGAGATAACAATTTTTCCTCCCTCTATGGAGCTCTGTTCCCCTTGAAAACTGCAGACTCTTGCAAAGATGCACATCCCCTCCAATTTATTAAAACAAAATCAGTAAATTCTCCCCAAATGTCTACAAAAATATTTTTTTTAATCAACCCCTTCTTTAGTTTATTTCCCAAATTTCAACATCATCAGCAGCAACAACAAAAATTGCATGCTGCCAAGTTGATTTCAACTTATGGTGACCCTTTCCAGAGTTTTCCAGATGGAGAATACAGTACACAGAAGTAGTATCCCTCTCCCTTGTCTTGGAGGCACCCGGGGACTGTGCAGCTTGCCCAAGGCTACATAGGCTGGGTCTTCTCCTAGGAGGGAAAATGGGGAACTGAACTCTCAAACTCTGATTCTGCAGCTAGTTAAACCGCTGAGCTATCTATCCAACTGAAACCTCTCTATATGATGCATTTAATTGGAGACTATATTTTATTTTTTAGTTCCTTGTACAATTAATCTTGCTGCTATTAATACATTGGAAATTAATTATTTAGTTGTCCAGTTGATTGTCACTCTTTAGTGTTTCAATACAGGTATTATTGGATGTCAAACATTTTCTCTACTTTCTTGTCTAAAGTATGTCAGCTTGATAACCTTTTGAACCAGACTGAGACAGAGAGAGAGAGAGAGAGAGAGAGAGAGAGAGAGAGAGAGGGAGGGAGGGAGGGAGGGAGGGAGGAAGGAAAGAAAGAAAGAAAGAAAGAAAGAAAGAAAGAAAGAAAGAAAGAAAGAAAGAAAGAAAGAAAGAAAGAAAGAAAGAAAGAAAGAAAGAAAGAAAAGGAATAGGCCCGTGTAGTGGAATAATTCCCTACACAGCAAACTGAAAGGATTTTAAACTACCTCAAGTAAGGCTGAAATTATTCCTTGCTCTGTTGGTAAATGAGGTGAGTAAATCTAGCAGTTGAGCTCCACAGCTGTGAGGCACAGTGTCTGGGTGGTACCCAGGAGTGCACAATAAGGTGACACACACAACACCAGCTGCATCCAGTGAAATATTTACAATTTAAATTGAAAAGCGAGCCTGAGCCTGTCGCACAGCTATTCTGGGCTTGAAAGGCCAGGCATCACAGAATATACTATTTACACAGCAGGAGTACAATATATGTGCTTCATGATGGGCAGTTGAAGTTCTATATGCATAGAGTGTACAAATTGCAAGCTGCAGACATATTTTCTCCACTCGTTCACTCCTTGCAAGCAAAAGCCCAGCTGCTTACATGATGTGGCATGCACAACAAAGCAAGATAATTGTGATGGTGTTAAGCAGCCTTTGCGAGCAGTAGAAGAAACCAAGCAAATACAACTTCAAAATTTCCTGATCAAAAAAGAGCTACTGGATTAAATAGACTGAGAGCCCAGGGATTCCAGCCATCTTCCCCAGCCACAGGCAAGACTAGGGACTCCTCAGTTTCAGCAGCATTCTCACAACAATCACACCATTTCATTCCTTTGGTCACAAAATTTACAACTAAAAAACAAATAAAATCATCAGAAGACAGGCTTTGTGCAGAATGGCACAGTAACATCTTTCAGAGAAAAGGAACCGACTTTCTGATCTCTGTAAACAAGTTGTTCAAATGGTAAAACCCAAGCTATTAAAGCATTTGAAGATGCAACTTGAATAATGTATAACGCATGTATGTATATAACATTGCATATAATATTATTTTAAAAGAAACATTTCCCCTCCTAAAATTCTGCACTCGTCTTTTGTCAAGATATCCATTCTAAAATCTGCCACATATGGGAAATGTGTTGATTTCCTCCAGAGAACACTCAACAAAAATGTGATACACAGTGTAATGGAATTTGAGGATACAGGGTTCCCACATTGAGGGGCGCGTCCTTCAATGCTCTGTGCAAGAATCTTATATGCAGGGCCATTGGTGGTTTGTGTCGGTGAAGGTGGCTATACGTTTTGTGTAGATGAATATGCACGGGATTTAGTGACCTTATGGGGTTGCTTTGCTGCCATTGTGTCTTTCCTAGGTCTTCAATGAATGGGTAAAACGGGAGTAATAAACACTGTGTACATTGTACCCTGTATAACATGATGATCAGTGGCTGCTGGCAGAGCTGCCAGGGATACTGTGAGAAAGACGGTCATGGTTGCTTGCTATTTTAACTTTCATTTCCCTAGCTGTTTTTGTATTCCCGCTTCTGATTTAATGCAGAGTTGGATTTCAGCTACATTATACCAGTGATACGAATAGACCTAGCCTACAGTCTGCCAGGACATTATGAGAACAAGACATGGTATATCCAGTTTGCAGCCAAAGCTGAAATTAAAGCAAAACACCTGACAACAGCCTTCTCCTATCATCTGTCCAAGAAGAGGACCACTTGCATCTGTCTTATTTTCAAGATTTTTTTGTTTTTGCTATTAACTAGCACTGAAAACTTCCCAAGAAAGAAAGAACAGATTAATAAATCAAACAAATGTATGCCTATCACCAAAACCCAAACATAACCACACTGAGTTATCTGCAAAAAACTGTCCAAATGTCAAATCCCTTAACACGATTTGCACACTTCACTCATTTCTTCTTCTGGACATATGCGATTTCTAATGACCAAACCAAGAAACTCTCCTGCTTCATTCAATTATAATAATAATTACATGCTGACAAGAACTCCGACTTAGAGTGGTCTGGTAGTCCAGATAGGTGGGGTATAAATCAAATAAGTAAGTAAGTAAGTAAGTAAGTAAGTAAGTAAGTAAATAAATAAATAAATAAATAAATAAATAAATAAATAAATAAATAAATTATGGTGACTCTTTCTAAGTTTCCCAGGTATAGAGTACTCAGTAGTGGTTTACCTGTCCCTTTTTCTGCAGGAACTCTGGGACTGTGCCACTTGCCCAAGGCTACACAGGGTGGCTCTTCTTCCTGGAGACACAGTGGGGGAATCACACCCCCATACTTGGCTCATTGAGCTATCCAACCAGCTTCATTCAAGTCTATCACTACAGAAAACAGCTTTTGTTAAGTCCAGTGTTGCATTTTTAACTGCCCTCAGTATAAAGAAGACAAGTCGGAAACTGGTATAGTTTTAGTTGTATTTTGTTTTTCATTTTGTTGCAGAATGTTTGACATTGCTGCAGTTCTTCTTTACATCAGAAATTATAGCCGCATGGTAGTGAAGCTATACTATGGTGCAGCAGAGAAAATCAACTTTGTACAAGGCAATTCTAAATAAATAAAGCAAAGTGTGCTGCTTATATACCACCCCATAGTGCTTCAAGTACTCTCTGGGCGGTTTACAAGTTAATTATGCAGACTACATATTGCCCCCCCCCCCCAGCAAGCTGGGTACTCGTTTTACCAACCTCGGAAAGATAGAAGGCTGAGTTGATCTGGCTACCTGGCATTGAACCTCAGGTCATGACCACAGTTTTGGCTGCAGTACAGTGGTTTAAACACTGCACCACGAGTGGTTCTAAAAAATTGGGCCAGACCAAACCTAAAATTAAACCTTTCAAACTGGATTTCAGATCAGGAACAAGTTGGCCATAGATGCAGCAGACAGTCTCCTCTGTATTCTGAAACTATTTTACTTTTTGGGGCAATATGCATTTGTTTTCCCATTTTCCTATTTCTTTTCGAATAAACATTATTATTCCATTCAAGCCATGCATGAAAAGTGGATGGAAGCAGGGGGAGGTTTAGTACTCTTTCCAGGCTGACCTCTTGATCTTGTTACTGAATATGTAATAATTGATATCTATGGGAGTTGGGTGAGATTCCTGGAAAATCCCCCAACTGCAATGTACCAAAAATGGATTTGAGGGCTTTTTCTGACAGTTTCTGCTTTGGTATCCTTGTGATTTGGTCCCAGGGTGATGGCATGAGACTCACCAGATAGCAGCGAGAATTTCCTCCACCTGGTAGTATTTTCACATCTCCTGTGCAGAAACAAGTAGCTCTAATTGTCCCCAGATTTAAAATAGTTCATCCAAATTGAAAAGACCAGTCCTGTTTATCTTGAAAGAGAGAGGTTGGCCCCACCCACTTTTTTAATTAGGAAAGAATCAATGCTGTAGGGGCTGAAATATTGATCCTCAGAAAAGATCTTTCAAAAGGGAAACATATCCAATTTGTTCTAAGACTGAGCATGTGTGGAACAACATTGTAAAGTAGATACATTGTTGCAGCTTTGTGACCCTGGAAGGGAGATGTTTGGAGGGTGATGAAAGATCATAGAAACAGTCAAAAGACAGGTCTTCATGGTAGGTAGAGTAAAAGAAACCCAGGCTTGCTTCAAAGAAAGTAACAGAATGACATTCTTCCAGAAAGGGAGATATTTTGCCATGTATCTCCTGGGAATTAGCATCCAATTTCCGAAGGCATATTCAAAATATTACTGCATTGCAAAAGCATAGAGCAGTTGTGTTTTACCAAGTCTTGAATGCTTTTCATAAACATTCTCTCAAGATTTCTGAGGCTAGATTCCTGACCCAAGTCTTCAATGGGAAACCAGCTTCAGGTCTGGGGAAATCTTAACTTTTGACCCTATCAGTTAGGACCTAATTAGTGACTATTAGGAGGAGAACTTTTTAACTCCTTCCTGGGCAAGCAGCATTCATGTTGGCAAAGGGATTCTGTGTCTGGTTGAGAAGACACAGAAGAAAACACAGAGAACAAATCTTCAGAAGCTCACTCAATCAATTTGTAAAATTTCTTTTTCTTTCTTTTTTGCTTTGTGATGGGATGGTCTATCATAGGTTTCCAAACTTTTTTGCCCCACAGACCACTTGCTGGCTTATTTTTTTTCTGTAGACCCCTGCCCCCTGCAAAGCTTTGATACAAGTCTAAACTTGCACCCCCATTTTTTTCTCTCTGGTGTGGACCCCCTGCAAGTAGAAATCAACCCCGGGGTCCATACAGACCACTTTGGGAATGTAGCAGAGTTTTGGTGCCTACATCCTGTCATAGTTTCAACCATTCCACCCATCTTGTCATGGCTAAAATTATACAATTGTTTGGTAATTAAGGAAAATAACTCCCATC
This sequence comes from Pogona vitticeps, assembly GCF_051106095.1. NCBI lineage: Eukaryota > Metazoa > Chordata > Lepidosauria > Squamata > Agamidae > Pogona > Pogona vitticeps. The sequence goes on from NC_135784.1 coordinate 116,736,258, forward strand.
AATTCACTTCTGATGTATGGTGACTATATGAGTTGTACCATTAACAGCTTCCAGCAATATTGTCCTTCCCAATAAGTTCTGCGAACTACCAGCTGCAGTTTCCTTTACTGAGACAACTTGTCTCATGTCAGGTCTTCCTTTCTTCCTATCCCATTCCCGTTTTCCCAGCAGTGTTGTCTTTTCGGGTCAGTTCTGTATTTTAATTATATGTGCATGATAGGATAGCCTGTTTACTCTTTTTTGCTGTAGTGAGAGTTCAGACTTGACTTAATTGAGCACTCACTTTTCTGTCTTTCTGGATGGCTGTGGTATCTGTATGGCTCTCCTCCAACAGCTCATATCAGACAAATTGATTTTTTGTTCCTGCCTTTCTTCACTGTCTTTCTTTCAACATATTATGGATGATTTTTCTTTAATTTCAAAAGGCAAAGGAACATTTTTTTGGAAAACATGCACACAACATGTTCACAGAGCTTTTGGTCTGATATAACTTTTCTTCCTCAGCTTGTCCACCCTATGAAAAGGGTTTGGAAACTGGGAGAGAGCCTTCTAGTCTGCATTGTGCAGAGTGGGCATGAAAACATTAGTTTACCTGAAAAGTTAAAGGTCACGTATGTTTCTCCATTGTATGTACAGTGGTGCCTCGCTTAACAATTACCTTGTTAAACGATGAAACTGCTATACGATGATTGTTTTGCGATCGCTTTTGCGACCACAAAATGATGTTTTAATAGGCAAAATTCACTTCCCAACGATCGGTTCCCTGCTTCGGGAACCGATTTTTCGCTAGACGACGTTTTTAAAACAGATGATCAGAGGCTTCAAAATGGCCGCCCGCTGTGTAAAATGGCTCCCCCCTGTGATATTGGACAGATTCCTCGCTTTACAGGCACTGAAAATGACCACCCCTATGGAGGATCTTCGCTGGACGGTCAGTTATTTAGCCCATTGGAACGCACTGAACGGTTTTCAATGCGTTTCAATGGGATTTTTTATTTCGCTTAACGAGGATTTCACTCTACAGTGATTTCACTGGAACGGATTATCCTTGTTAAGCGAGGCACCACTGTATTACACTTACTCACACCTTTGCTTCACCATTTCATTAAGCTGAAATTTAGCCCTTCAAAATATTTTGGCACAGAGGGACTTCAGTCACACCTCAGATGTTCTTGCTTCTACCTTCTTCCACTAATCATAGTACAGATCATGTATTCGTCTTCTGGGATCCTCTAGCACTGGGTAATGCTACATACTGGAAGTTTCTGTTAGAATTTGTGTGCAGTGTATGTACAGTGGTGCCTCGCTTAACGAGTGCACCGTATAACGACGAAATCGCATAGTGATAGGGTCTCAGTGATCGCAAATGCGATCGCATACCGATGGCCCCTATGGGCAAAACGAAGCCCGGCGATCAGCTGTTCAGCGGCTCCAAAATGGCCGCCAGAAGCCCCGAAATGGCCACCTGCAGCGTTTTTGCGCCCTGCCCTCGCTTAACGAGGGCGCGAAAATGGCTGCCGGACCCGGGAAGCATCGCTGAACGGTGAGTTTTCGGCCCATGGGCTTTTCTGTCCCGTTCAGCGATGTTTCACCATAGCGAAGGTTAATCCGGAACGGATTAACCTCGCTATGCGAGGCACCACTGTATACTTACACTTCCATTATAAAAGGCCAGGAAATTAAGTACTGGATTTTTAAAAATACTATCATTCATACATGTCAGAAAATAGCCCTGAAAATTGCTTTGGGTTTGGGTAAGATGTCATTAATTGATTTAGAAAACAAGAAGTCAACTTCTGGGATTTTCTTTTGCTTGGTTTCACTTTGTTAATAGTACTGAGCACAAGAAGGTAACCTGTAGTCCATCTTGACTACTGCTGCTGGTGTTGTCAAAATTCAGGCTGCCCTTTGCTATGTAAAGCTTCACATCCTTTTTCTTCTGGCAATGCAGGCAAAATATTGTGCAACAATATGGGTGGGTTATTTCCTGACATTCTGAACTCTGGATACAGAAGAACAATGTGCAACATTCATAAACCAGAGTTTTTTTTAAATAATTGATATTCTCCTCAGCACACTGTAAGTGTATTTAAAAAGTCCTAAAATTTCAATTTATATAGTTTTATTTCTGAAAAATTCCATATAGATTTCAGGGGAAATGCTGAAGCCAAGAAATCAAGAACCAAGCCTGCAGTCTTTGATTTCACTTTAGAGTATGTAACAGGAGATTGATAAATAAACAAATCACTAGATAGCTCTCCTTCTGGCTGATTTGCAAATTGTAACCCCTATACAGGTGGTCAATTAAAAGGTTAATCTGAATGTTTAAACAGAGGGAGCAGGCTAGGCTAGCCTTCCCTGTACTTCTTGTCCCATGTGGAGAACTAAATTTAAAGAGGAGAGTCATCCCTACCTATGGGGATTCTCCCCACAATCAGAAAACCTGAAAAGGCAAGCTTCTCAATTCTGTGGAGATACTCCTTGTACAGAAGTGGTTCTTCTTTCCAAATCTAGCTCTCTACATGCAAGAGCAACAAGGAAGGGAGCAGCGCTAGCTTGCTGCTTTGGTTCAGGGACTAACATTATCCCTTTTAATCAATACCTGAATAGAGCTTGTGAGGAAAAAATGTCTTTTGATTGGAGAGGGAACAGTTAGAGAACCTATGGGTGTTCTTATTCTAAACCCCAGGGACTGATAATGTCTCTAGTGGGGATGTACATAATTAACACCACATCAATGATGTTATGTGTGAACTAGAAGAGAGTGCGTCTAATATGCATGTCTCTTCTACTGTTTTTGGTAACACAACTATGAATTACCAAAGTCCAGTATCATTCCTTACAACATAAATGGTGCACTATAGTTGAACAGTGCCTAAATTATTCATCCAGGACTGGGAAGACTCGGGTTGAAATTTCTAATTTAACATGACACTCACAAAGTGGCCAGTTGCCTGTCACTCTTTCTAAATTAAATTTACCTCAAAAGGTTATGAGATAAAAATAGCATGTGTTTGTTAGGGAGCAGGGGCGGGGAGTAGAAAAACCTATTCTCAGGCTACCACGTAAACTTAGACAGAAGAAAAGTAGAATCAAGGGTAACTCACATATGGGGAATCACAGTCAAAATCTCTCTCTCTCTCTCTCTCTCTCTCTCACACACACACACACACACACACACACACACACACACACACACACACAGAGAGAGAGAGAGAGAGAGAGAGAGAGAGAGAGAGAGAGAGAGAGAGAGAGAGAGAGAGAGAGAGCGCTTTTGCTTCATTCACAACCTGCCCTCCATCATGAAGAAAATCTGATAAATAAATAAAGAATGAATGAACTGGACCATGTACTCATTTGGCGACATAGTTAAAGTCATTGAGATTATGTGCTACACTTGTAAAATAGGATTAACAACTAATTCCCTCACAGAGTTATTGATATTGTAAATGTTATCAAGTTTCTATACATTCACAGCAATGCAGGAATCATGTATAAAAACAAAGTGAGAGAACAAGTGGATTGTTGATTGAGTAAATATAAATATGAAAGTAGCAGGCATGTAACAGAATACTTTAAACACATCGCTTGTAACACACTCTTATGTACTCATACATATGACATAGCTGTCACAAAAACAAACACTCCTACATATGACATGGCTGTCAAATGCTGTAATTGAAAAGATATCTGAACAATTATCAGGGAGAGTGAAGACATGGATATGCCGCCAAGAGTTGAGCAATGAAAAATAAGATAGGATTACATGTAATACTGTCCCCATTTTTTAGTCTGCTTCTTCACATAAAGTATTATATGATATAGCAGTATCAACACATTTGTCTCCATTTCCCGACACCTCTAATGCAAATGGCTGCTGTGATGAAAAAGTGATGAAATAAGCAGCTTCCACCTTATTTTCAAAGCTCCTGAAAAACACTGCCTTTTCAAGTGCATGGAAAGTCTAAATCGAAATCTCCATCACAAAATATCAGTTGCTTAAATATGATTTCAGGGTATCCAGTGTGGTTTAGTGGGTAGAATGGTGTACTATAGTCCAAAAGCCTTTCAGTTTGAACTGCCACTTGGCCATAAAAATTCACTGGGGAGGTGGAACTGGTAAAACTGCTTCTTACATATCTCCCTTACTTCAGAAACCCCATTAGGATCACTGTAAGTCAGTTCTGACAGCACATAGCAAAAATATGTGCTCTCCTTACAGAATAAAACATATATAGTATTGCACTTCATTAAATTCTGTTTTGTAAAAATCACCATGAAATTATAACAAGTATTGTCACAGGAAGGCAGTGCAGAATGTGAAGGAGACTGAAATGCATTCTTAGTGCCCACTCTTTCAAAGGGGCAAGTGCTAAATTCTAAACAAGATGGCACTTCCAAGTCATTATCAGGGGAAGCACCACTGGAAGAAGAAAATAACAACTTCATTGTTGCTTTGCAGATATGACTTGCGGTTGGTAGTTATAGATTTTTTAAAAATTAGGTGTAGAAAGCTTTTAGAAGTAACACTATCTACAATATTTTTAACTCTATAAGACACACTTTCCCCCCTGAAAAAAGTGGTGGGGGGGAAGTTTCTGCATCTTATGGAGCGAATACTGTAAAACAGCGCTCCCTAGGGCCCAACAGGGGGGTGGGGGGAGCCTTGGAAGGGTCCAAGAGTGCCTTCCAGGACCCTTCAGAGGCTTGGAAAGCTTCAGAAGGGTCCTGGAAGCTGTCAATTTCACCCCCACTTGCCCCATGGGGGGGCAGGGGGAGCGTGCCCCTGCAGGGGTGAAATCGCGACCTTCCAGAACCCTTCTGAGGCTTGGAAAGCCTCAGAAGGGCCCTGGAAGCTGGCGATTTTGCCCCTGCTGGCCCCGTGGGGGTGGGAGGAGCCTCCAAAGGCTCCCCCCACCTCCACCCCTGCGGGATCAGTGAGCCAAAATTGCCAGAATATTTTTTCCTGTTTTCCTCCCCTAAAAATGAGGTGCCTCTTATGGAGAGGTGCGTCTTATGGAGCTAAAAATACGGTACTTGTTTTAAAGGGGTTATCAATACTGGTGCCAGATTTTTTTTTCGTTATGAATTTTCTTCCTGTTTGCCCCTGAAACTTCATGTAATTTTTTGTTGTGGAATTGTGGCAGCATTACAGTGGGTGTTGGGAGGAGGGAGTGCAGCTTGTTGCTGTACATGTTTGGGCACAAACATTGCATGTGGGAGGTATTGCAGGGAGCTTGTTCCCCAACCCACCAAAGGCATCTGCCTGTGGTAAAATGAATGTGACAGAATACTTTACTTTTGATGGTTTTAGAAAATGGCAATGTGTTCATATTTGATAGCTATACAACATAGGTGCCACACTGCAACTGACAGTGTCCATGAATACTACAAAAGAGAGAAACTCTGCAGAAGAATTGAGAACAAATTATGACTTGCTCTATGAATATTTTCTAGAATCTATTTTATTCAACTAGAGCAGGGGTCTCCAAACTACAGCCCACGGGTCACATTCGGACCGCCTTGCCTTTTTATCCGGCCCAGCAATCAAGCGGACACATGTGTGTGCGTGGGTGGGAGTGTCTTCCTTTGGCCCTCAAAAATCTGGAACATAAATGTTGTGGCCCTCACTTTGAAAAGTTGGGACACCCCTGGAATAGAGCAACTGAAAGCGCAAACAATATCTAATATTCTTTTTTCATGTCCTGCAAACAGAAACCACACACAAAGCATCTGGACTATCTCTCTATCTTGGAATCAGCTAATTCCCACAGATATCTAATCCTTTGTCCTTATCTTTGATGTTATAAGCCATCTGGAGACATCTGAACCAACCTTCCTCCCACTGTACTCGGCACCATTTTCTGTAGCTCAATTGCAGAACAGCTCTGTAGTTGTAGTTTTGCAATGTGCTCTGCACAATGAAGTCAAAACGTAATGCTTAATTGTGTGAAGTATGCAATAAGAAGAGAAAGCAATTGTCTGATCACAGCAAGTCAACTTTACTTTTTGTAATTAATGCATGTTGCACTGTTAATTAAATTGTATCACATCAAATTTAATTCCCCTGCATGAAAATCAGTCCTTACAATGGACAATTCAAAGTAAATTGCATTGGCTTACTGCTCAGTAGTAGCTAAATTTTTCAGTGTGTTTAGCTAGACATGCTGGGATGAAAAATTCATTCATAGATAACGTGCCATTATAAGAGTTATGAGTAGCGACTGCTTTGTTTAGACCAAATATTATCATATTTTTCTGTGTATAAAACAACACTTTTTCCTAAAATAATTAGAGAAAAACTTGAGGGTCGTTTTATACACGACAGTAAGGAGGGGGGAGGGATCAAAGTGCTTCGATACCTGCTTTCCCCCTCTACTTTCTTGAGAGGAAAGTGCTTTTCCCCTCAATTTTCTTTGCAAAAAGCTGTTCCCCCATCCACTTTGTTTGCAAAAAGCTGCTTTCCCCCTCCCCCTTTTTTCCAGGGGGAAAGCAGCTTCTTGCAAAGAAAGAAATTTTGGGTCTTATACATGAGGGTGTCTTATACATGGAAAAATATGGCACATTACAGTTTAGCATTACGACTTCTCTCATAAGGTCTCTTATTTACTCCTTCTTTAACATGGAAGAGTTCAGAAGTTTTGCTGCTCTTTCCCATTAACTGTATTTTTCCATGACACCATAGTACACTTGAACAACTTCTGTGTTTCTGATTAACCATAGTCGACAGCATATACAATGGCACTTAAAACTTAGACCAGCAACTTTGCTCCTGAATTTTTAGGATTTGACTGTTCTGAAAGGTTTTCAGATTGCTTTCTTGCTCAGGGGCCACATTCTCAGAAGGCATAGCCAAAGTAGAAGGAAGTTGCTTTTCAATGGTTGTTGTGGGTTTTTCGGGCTCTTTGGCCACGTTCTGAAGTTTGTTCTTCCTAACGTTTCGCCAGTCTCTGTGGCCGGCATCTTCAGAGGACAGCACTCTGTGCTCTGGTGCTGTCCTCTGAAGATGCCGGCCACAGAGACTGGCGAAACGTTAGGAAGAACAAACTTCAGAACACGGCCAAAGAGCCTGAAAAACCCACAACAACCATTAGGTCCCGGCCGTGAAAGCCTTCGCGAATACATTGCTTTTCAATGTTTTAATCTGTTTTCAAAAATAGATTACACTATTTCAGCACTTGAACATAATGCACAGTGAGAGGACTGACTAATTAAGAACTGATAAATGATATTTATTATTCATTCATTCATTTACACAAATAAATAAATATGTACATAAATTTATGTACATATTATTACTGCTGCAATGTTTTTAATTTGTACCTTTTGCTGATTTTAATGGTTCTTAATGTATTTCCTTAATTTTAATGGCTTTTAAAGTGGGGCTGGCTTATATGATTTTATTATTTATTATCTAAATGTGATTTTACCTGTTTTTGTTCTTCTAAAAGTCTGTAAGCCACCTGGAGTGCTATCATTTAACAGAAAGCCTAGGTATACATGTAAGAAAAATAAATAAATTCTACTTTAGACATTTGATGAAGTGGACTTTATTTTGTGAAAGCATTTGCCATCATAAATCTGTTATTTATTCAAACTTTCTTGGCATCAAGTTTCATTGAACTCAGTGGGGCTTACTTCTAAGTAGATATGTAGAGATTATAGCCTTTAAGGCAACACAAGACTGCAGTAGACTAACACAGCTATACTATGGAATGTTTAACTGTATTTCCATCCCCAGAATGGTAATATTCTACTAGATAAACATAATTTAAACAAGGTTTCTTCTTTCTGAATGTTATATTCATGGTGGAAACGGAGAGCTATTAGCTAAAATCAAGGAAACAGCTGGTTTAAGACACAGCAGAATTGTATCATCTAAATAACAGCAAAATAACATGTTATGTTCATGTTTCTTTTTTCCCCTGTTGTCCTCTACAAAAGTCCTTTACAGTGAATATACGGAAAAAGTGAATGGAATTCAGTAGTCTTTCTGCCAAGCACAGGTAAAGGCAACCAGGTTTGAATTCTGATCCTAAAAGATCAAATCAACATTTGTGTTTTATAAGGGACTGGTTGGCTTCCCTTGAGCTTTCTGACAGATAGAAAAATAAAATATACAAAACATTTCGCCGATGTTCAGAGAGCAGCTTCCTATCCGCAACACACAGTAGCGTAAATTAATTAATATTATGGGCGTCATATCTACTATGCATTGGGTGAAATACTGTTGTTAAGCATAGTAAATTGCATTAGAATCCACTGAATCCACTGAATCCATGGGGATTTGGTGAGTCAACAGCCTCCATCAGTTCCATTGATTCAAATGAGCCTAATCTAGTTATGATTTACCATGCTGAAGTAAGACACAGCTAGAGTTGGACCACTTCAATCAATGGAATTTATGGAGAAGTTGGTTCCAAATCACCACAGATCCAGTGGACCTACTTTAGTGCCCCTAACAACATTTCAGCCATTGGCTTTGATGTATTGTATTGGTTTTGATAAAGTTGTCTAGGCCTAACTCTACCCAAGCTTCCTGCTCAAAAATAAAACTCCCAGCTAGTACTAGGGCAGGAACAAGAAGCTAGGCCTAGGCAAATCTCAAAGGCTTTCAGTCTGGGCCTTTCTGTCAGGTTCATCACATATAAGTGTTTGTAAAGTATTTGTAAGTTTGGTAGATCTCTCAGAATGGTTGTGTGACAGATTTGAAGTGAAACTATGAAATGAGAAGATAACAACTCTACACAGTTGTACATAGTTTCACAGTTCTGTAGGTGCATAACATGGGGCAAAATTTACAATTAAAAAAAATATGTTTATCATTCTGCACAATTGTGTAGATGTACACTAGGACTGTTTCCCCCAAAGTAAAAAAAATAAAGAAACATCTAATTCTGAAAAAAAAAAACCATGAAATTCAGAAAGAAAACATGGTGGGAAAAGGTGAAGCAGTTTATGATGAGGGAAGCAAAGGATAGGCAGTGAGGAATATTGAAGCCAAGGATGACGGTGTGGCAGAAAGCTTGTGAAACCAGTTCTGCAAGTTAAGCCATTCTTTCCTCTCAGAGGTAATAATAGCATGCCATATGTCTTGTCTGTCCTGAAAAAACTAGTGCAACAATAGCACAAGAGACAGATACAAATCTCCCAAATCCGGTCAAGAAAAAAACAAGCCAGAGATATAGAAACCATAGGAACGTAACAGGTCATCAGCTGCATCATGAATGAGCAAGACATTAGAGAGAAACAGTGTAGTTTGAAATCTACCATGATTTAAGAGCTCTGTGCTCTAACCTTAATATTCATTTTAGACACAGGACTGAGGCTTTTAGCTTCTATTGCTCCAATTCTTGAGCTGGACAAATGAATTAATACCATTACATATAGTAGTCTTGCAAATGTGCTTTGTTCAGTATGACTTCAGATGTCACTGTTCCATTGACCCCAACCATACCTACCTTCCTGCACTAAATGAGAGTCTACCATTTCAGCTACAAACAATTTACCCATTAATGTATCCTTTTGATTGCAGGAATACTATTTAGAGTAACTACTGCTATTATAAAAATCACAGTTTCCTTTTGACTCCTATTTGCTAGCATTAATCACGAACAGCATGGTTCCATGGTTAATTTCAATCACAGCATCTATTTCTCTTAGGGAAAAAATTAAGTTCTTATTAAAACATTTAACCTAGGTAGTTTGTATTACTCCTAATAAGGTAGAGGGTTTTAAGGGGGAAAAATCATTATACTAAAAAGTTTAGAGCACACCACTTGTGAATTTTGCATCATGTTATTTTTAATTAATGCAGCAATGCCTGGAGACTCATGTGCTTTCCCATTTTAATAAATTAAAGGAAGTAAATAAAATAAAACAAATAATGTGTGATATAGAAATCTGCCTGGCAGAGACTCTTTGTGCTATTCGGCCTTTGAAGTGATCATAGAATCAAATAATAGTTGAGTTGGAAGGGGCCTATAAGGCCTCTGAGTCCAACCCCCTGCTCAATGCAGGAATCTGGAACACTCCTCCTCATACACTGAGCTACCAAATGAAGATGTTTTCTCAGTGTTTGCAACTTTTGGCTGGACATTTTATTCTAGATCTCTCCTTACATGCTGGCCGGTTATTTTTTGAACTTTGCCTTGTAACCAGATTTTATATTAATTTGTTGTTGTTGCTGCTGTCATATGCCGTCAAGTTGGAACTGACTTATAACGACCCTAACAAGACTTCCAAGGTAAGTTATATATTTAAGGAGTCGTTTTACCAGTTCCACTCCCCCATTGAATTTCCATGGCACAGTGGAAATTTTTAACCCAATCCTCCACAATCCTAGTCCATCACTCTATTAGACCACACTTGGTAACCCAGTATTAATTTGTACAGGACAAATAAGCTACAATATGAAAAAAACCCCTATAATAGTTACGAATTTTTATAATTGCACACCTGGTGTGGTGAAACAGATACAGCCACATGAAAAATTTCAATTGCAAATAAATTGTGTCATTTCTCTCATGGGATCTTTATCTAATTACATAGGGAGCCATTAATAAGAAGCAACTGCAAAAGAAATACAGAGAGGTGACATTTTCCTGTACAAACGTACTGTGTAATTTTTCATAACACTCCCCAATGTAGCTGGAAGTTTGCTAACAAAATTAAACCAAAAAGAAAAAAAGTCTAATTAGCACTTGATCTATAATTGGGGCTATGCTGAATGGTTTTACTTTGTTGTTTACCCATTACATTAAGAATACTACGTTTTTCAAAAAGCAAATTCTAATGCATCTTCCAATTTTTTTACTTCAAAAATAATACATTTGAAAACAAATAAGATCTGACCTTTGTTCTGTTATTTGAAACAAAAATAATAGGTGAAATTCATTCCTAAGGCAAAGCAGTAAGTTTTTACTGTTTAGAGGATAATGGTATAACAGGCAAAGTTGTCCAAGGCACTTGCAATGCAATCCTTTGTATGCTTACACATAAACTAGACTTGTTATCCCTTACTTCCTCTTAGGTACATGTAGATAAGATTGCAGCCTCAAATAAAATTTGGTTTTTTTTATTGCTTCGAAGCTTAACAGTATCAGGTATTCAGTGTTAAGACCTGAAAAACATTTATTTGATTTTTAAAATATGTAAACTGAAATAGTACAAGAAATATAACAGTTTAGAACTATGCCCAAAATATAAGAATAAAGCCAACTTTAAAAAAGAATTCATCTAAGACTGTTTAGCCAGCACAAGGTGACAGGAAGATGCAGGAACTTGTTGATGTGGGTTTTTCGGGCTCTTTGGCAGTGTTCTGAAGGTTGTTCTTCCTAACGTTTTGCCGGTCTCTGTTGCTGGCATCTTCAGAGGACATGAGTAGCACTCTGTGCTATGGTGTAGTTTGCTTGGGAGTTGAGTATTTATAGCTGTTGGATCAGCTTTTGTCCTTTTCAGGAGATGGGTGTTTGTGGTGATCAGTGTGTTTTTATTGTGGGTGTATTGTTGTGATAGGGAGGAGAGATTATCTGTCGCTGTGATTGATGGGTGTTGTTAGCTGGTATTTCATGCGTAGTGATCACCGTCCTTGTGGCTGGGTAGAGTTAGTTGACCTTTTGCAGGCTGTATTTTCAGTGCTGGGAGCCAAGCTTTGTTGAGTTTTAAACTTTCTTCCTTTTTGTTGAAGCACTGCTGGTGTTGTGGATTTCAATGGCTTCCCTGTGCAGTCTAACATAATGACTGCTGGTGTTGCCCAGTACTTCAGTATTTTGAAACAGAATTTCATGACCAGTGGGCAAAGGACAAAAACTGATCCAACAGTTATAAATACTCAACTCCCAAACAAACTGCACCAGAGCACAGAGTGCTACTCCTGTCCTCTGAAGATGCCAGCAACAGAGACTGGCAAAATGTTAGGAAGAACAACCTTCAGAACATGGCCAAAGAGCCCAAAAAACCCACAACACCATTAGATCCCGACTGTGAAAGCCTTCATGAATACATTGGATGCAGGAATTGTCTATTAAGCTTAAATTCCAGCTCTTAAATGATAAGCAATCATTTACACACTTCCATTGTCATTCATTCCCAGCTAAACAGATGCTAGATTCAGCTAAGGGATGCCCATTTAATTTGCAGAAAATGAAATAGCAGCAAACAGACATGAACCACTATTATTTTTTCCTAACTTGTACAATGAATTACTCATAACGGCAGATTCCGCACGAGATCATGGCATGTGCAGCTCTATTTTTGTTTTCAGTTCAACATACATCTGCAACTATATTTCTGTTCAATATCAATCTGCAATCTAGTTAAAGCACATATCTGTGCTATTTTAAATATTTTTATGCTAGTGCAAGTCAAGGACCCTTATACATTATTGTAGAATTCTACAAAAATTATACAGTAGCTTTTCAGACTACAAGTGGCCTACAAAGTAGTTTATTAACAAGATTTATCATAGCAAACCAAAGCTGAGGTTTACTCTGGGTGAGTGGGTAGACTATTTGTACTTTTGAGTATGTTGGTGGTTTCCGTGGAGCACCCACTTATAAACACAGAGGTATTCGACTGATTTTGACCACCCTTTCCCTTCAGTAGTGTAACAGATTTTCTTCTGCATTTTCTCTGGCAAGATTTGTGTCTATCTTGACACATATTTGGAACTGCACGTAATGCCACACAAAGGAAAGTAAAACATCTAGGGATTAGCAAGAAGTGGAAAATGAAAACTCCCAAGCTTTATGCTGCCTACTGTAAAGAACTGAAGTGGTGATTCACAGTCAAGCAGAGACACTTGCAAACAGAATTAAACCTCATGTGTACTTATAAATACCGTGTTTCCCTGAAAATAAGACAGGGTCTTATATTAATTTTTGCTCCAGAAAAAGCATTAGGGCTTATTTTCAGAGGATGTTTTATTTTTTTCATGTACAACAATCTTCATTTATTCAAATACAGTCATGTCATCTTCTTCTGGTTGCTGCACAATGGTGGAGGGCAGGGTTTCACTTAACTAGGGCTTATTTTTTGGAGTAGGGCTTATATTACAAGCATCTTGAAAAATCATACTAGGGCTTATTTTCAGGTTAGGTCTTATTTTTGGAGAAACAGGGTAGAATGACAGGCATTTTTATCGCTGGACACATATTAAAAATACACTATATTTAAGATCTGTTTGTAGCCCTAACAAAACATTTTCACTAATTTTGCGAAATTAAGAAGCAAGAAAGGATGTGTATCTTTTGGATTAGAACATCAAGCAAGTTCCAGTGATATCACTATGGACTTAACTGGCTACACAACAGTTTTAGTGCTGCAGGAGACAGGCAGCAGTTACAAAAGCAAATCTACATGTGAGCCTGAACACAATCACTCAGATGGAATTTGAAATGTTTGTCGTGTTCCTGAAATCATCTGTTCCTTTGGCCCAGACATTTTGTATGCTAACACATAAGACCAAAAAAATGAATAAAGCCAAAAAATATTGTGGCATTTTAAAAGCAAACTAATATATTTAATGTGAGCTTTCACAGATCAAGTCCACTTCCTCCGATACATTTGCACAGACGAACATGGTTACTTCTTGGCATGCTAAGAATATCAGTTCCATCTCTGGACGAAGTGGTGTAGCTGAGTTTTTAAAGACCTTCTACTTTATGGTTTTACTGACAGTTCCTCTTTCTGAAGTGGCTCAGAAAATTCAGTGGCAGTTCCTTGAGTGTAAGTGTGCAAAAGACCACATCCTTTGCTTTACACATCTAACCCCACTCAAACTTGCAGAAAGTAACAGAAATATTTTTAATTGTTCCAAAACATTTTCAGCTTCTAATGTTATAGCCATACAAAACAGTGAAGTGGGAGCAACCCTCACTGAAAATAATAGGATTTGCTTACAAAAAGGACTTGTTATCGTAGAGTTTACTAACAACAGAAAGGAAAATACATTGTGCTCCCTATTCACGAAGAAGCAGATATCTCACACTGAAATGAATTTATTAGTCTTAAATGTGTTACAATAATTTTGTTTTTGCTTTGTTCTTCATCATCATCATCATCATCATTAGTGTTATCACCATTATCTCAGAACCACAGAGCTGGAAGGGATTTTGTGTGTGGTGGTGTTGTTGAAATTAACTAATACGGCCACCTCTCTGAAACCAAGGAACAATACTGGCTTCCACTACAGCAAGAATGTGCAGCAATGACTTTTCAAGTCCCATTGACCCTAAATGGCATAGCCAGTGGTGAGAACTTTTGAGAGAATGTGACATTACATTGTTGCTACTTTGAAATATAAATATTTCTTACACAAAGAAAGATATTTCAAAGTTTCAGAGGCAGCTTGTTACGCCAGTTGCAGCAAAACGAGAAAGAATTATCTGTATCAAATATACTGTACAAAGGGTTCTAGGAAACTTGTGGTTTAAAAAAAAGAATCAAATCAAATGTTCCTCCATTCCTAATTTGAACATAGCTGGGGCTGGGAACCAATACCCTCTCCTTAAAAAAGTATAAAAAGGAGGAAAGAAAATTGACAAGCCGTGAAGGACTAGTCTGGCCAAGTCAGGAACATCCCATTCCCTGAAAGTTTGGGGATAAAACTAGAAACCATGTGGTAAGGCAGAAAAAGGTTGAGGGGGCAAAAGAAGCATGCTTCTGGGCCACTTGATTTTGGAAGAAGAGAATACAAAGGGAATAAGGAAACTGGGCCCGGAATCTGGGTAAAACAGACTGTGTAAAATACAAACGGAGAGTCGGGGGATTTTTTGTTCTTAGATGTCCAAGGAGGTGTCAAAAGGTACCCAGTAGCTATGGGGCTCCATTTTATCCAGAACACAATCCTGCACAATCTTATTTACAACAAATACAATATGCAGGTTAGGCAATTTTTTAAGGTCTTGCACTGCTGCTATAACTTGCTAAGGGAGATCACCGGACCATGCAAATTGTGCCATGAGTTGCAGTGCATTTTTCCAAGAGGCATGATAAGCCCCAGTGTATTTATTATTTATTTTTATTTATTTACAATATTTTTAGCTGCACCAGTGCCAGTGGCTTCTGGGTGGCGTACAGCATTAAAACTTAAAAACATTAAAAACATTTTAAAAGACAATATAAAATAGCATATATTAAAATAATTCTTAAAACATTAAAATTAATAAGTCCTGCTGCTCATATGGCCAGCTAGGGAATATTGTTTAATTAAAATGCTGGCTGAACAGAAAGGTCTTTGCCTGGCGCCGAAAAGCCAAGAGTGTTGGAGCCAGGTGGATCTCTCTAGGGAGGGCATTCCAAAGTCCCCACTGGTTCCCTCCCCAGTCCCTTCCACATAAGACTGCCATCTCATGTAGTTTTTCTCCTAGATTCTAGATCTGGAGCATCTTCTTCCTAAGGTTTCATTTTTTAAAAAAGCAGGACCAGAGATAGAAGGCAAAATATCTTGTTTCTGCTTTATGTTCTCTATGAAGTGAGCATTTCTGGTCTTTTAGCAATTTCTGGGTAAACGTTTGTTTGGGAAAAGCTTTGTTGTAGCTTGTTGCAGACAAATAAGATAGTTTTGAAGAGCTGTCTGCAAACATAGGAAGCAGCAATATGTAACAAAATAAAAAAAAATACCTGTGCAAGGCAAAATCAAATCAAAACTCATAGTGTCTTAGTACAGTCTGCAGTGTTTGCAGGACAGAAACAATCTGAACTGATTCTTGCTTGGAATTTTATTTTTTCTAGAAAGAAGTTTCAGATAATTACAAGAAAAGCATAACATTCTTTTGGAAGGACTAATTCTACTTTGGGGAATCTGGTATTGCTATTTGAATGGCTTACCCGTTCAGTGCATGGGGTTGAATGAGGAGGAAAAAAGAAAGGAGAGAGAATAGAAGAGAGTAGCTGAAACTCTGACAGGAAATGCTCATATTCCAGCACTGCAGCCCACGTTTCTTCTGCCTACTTTGTTTGTAATATCCAAACTAGGCCTTTTCAAAGAGGTTATGATAGTATGAAGAAAAACCCAAATAAAATTCTTGAGAAGCAATTTCTACACAGGAAATAGACTGTCAGCTGCAAGTGCAAAAGACCACGTGGAATTCAGTCTTTCAAAGAATGAAGAAAACAGCAAACCATGTTGTACTTTGGAGACAAAGAGAGAACATACAGCAACATACCAAAAATGGAGATGAGATTAACTGCTCAGTGCTAGACACTTTTATTATAAATTCAATCATATTTAATTTAAGCTAAAAGAGTATGTGGCTTTTAAAAAATCAAGACAACTTCCTCCCAGTTTTTGTATTTGACATTACTGGGTTAAAAAGGCCCTAAGAATATGCTCTTGTTATAGCAAAACCCTAGTAGAAATGTTAATAGTTACAAAGGGGAAGAAGGGAAAGCAAATAAAATGGGAGACAATCACTTTTTCTCTCAACCTTCAAGATACATTCAGGTAGAATATACATTAATTTAAAAATCCATTGTCCACAAAATGGTAGGTGTTGAACACACACTAAGCAGTAAATGTGGCAATTCGGACTGAAGAAAACGAAAACAGGTTTTTGTTTTGTTTTGTTTTTTGTATTTCTGAGAATGGATAGCTGTTTCTGGCACAACTTCATTGTTTCATGATTACTAGTTAATACAGCAGACAAAGCACAGCTGTGGTCACCAGAATATTCAGCATTTCTTGTCTCAGAATAATCTGCCAGAGGAAGAAAGAGAGATCCATTCCTGAAGCCCGAGCACTCTTCACTGCGATGCCTGTATAGCCAATTACTGAAACTTATTCCTGATCTACACATTCTGGGTAGTGTAGAGTTCACTTAAAATACTGATTTGCCTATCTTTACGTTAGGATCTTCTGACACATTCTGAAGATCTAAAACTTTCAATAAGCAAATATCCTAACATCCCAGATTAGAGATGGGCACAAACCGCAGTTCGGTGGTTCAGTGCAGCATGTGCACAGGTCTTTCATAGGTGCCACATGCTTCCCTCCCATGCCTCTTCTACATGCCTGCCTACTCATTGGCTGCTGCACACTTCCTTTCTCTGCCTTCTTTGTGTGATCATCCACTCAGATGAGGAGGCAGGGCAGGAAAACCTGTGGCACTGCCAGTGAATGGTCAGTTGGGAGATTGAAAGGGTCTTGGAACCAGTAAGTTCAAAGTTGTCCCTATTTCACTCTAAAGTTGTTTGGGATCCTAGTGTTGGTGGGAATGAGAAAGTAGATTTGCACCCAAATATGTTTCTATCTAATTGGCCCTCCCAACATTAAATTTTCCCTATTCTGGTGAGTTCTTCTTCATGGCTTCCTAAACTCTGAAACACTTAGATTACATTTGGTCACCTTCCATGATTTCAGTCCCATTGATTTCAATTGGACTCTTTTGTTTTGAATGCTGATTGGAGATGGTCGTTCATTTGCAATAACTGTCTCAATTAATAAAAATTTTGGAGAAGTGAGTTGAATCTGTTTTGTATGTGGCAGTAACGAAATCAATAGTAAAAAGCAATTTTTTTTGAAGAAACAAAAATGTATGTTGTTATTTTCCTGAAAATTTGGGATGAGGCAATCGAAACGCAAACTAATTAATACACACAGTAAAGTAATACTTCTTTAATAGGGGTGATCAGAAGAGCAAGATGGATTTTTCTGCTATCAAGACTATGCATATAAAAATTAAGGTGTGATTTAAAATATACTAAGAACTTTTATTTTCCATGGAAATATATAGAACCGCATGCCCTCAAGACTGAATACTTACTTTACTTGACATATGACATTTGTGAGAAATATATTTTCCCCCCCTTTCCTTTCCAAGTAAATATGAAGATGGAACATTTCAAAAAGCTGTTCATTGTGGCCTCTTTCAAGGTTATAAACAACATCTTTCCATTTCAAGTCATATTAAAAGCAAAATGTTTTAGCTTATGACCATGCTTGTACTGAACTACTTCATCCAGAAGAACACATTAGTGCTCAAGTGCTGTACATATGTTATCAATAGGCCAAATGACTTTTAGAAAGTCTCTTTTCATCCAAATCAACTTCAGGAAAGCAAACAAATAACAAGAAAAGTAGGTGTACACAGCAGGGAAATGGAAACTTATTGGACCATATTACAGTAAGAGTGTGTTTGTGTGTGTTTGTGTTTGTGTGTCTGTTTGAAGAGTCTAATGGAAAGTAGAGGCCACATGAGTTGGGATTTAGTTTTCACCTTTGGGAAACACAGGAAGTTCACGTCAAAGAATGAGCCTGGTTGGCATGTTGGAAGGCTTAATGAGGGGGTATTCTAGGTGGCAATGGATATAACAGAGGGAGAAAATAATTTTTCTGGTCTGAATTAGTGGCACTGGCAGGCAAGCCAACCTCCTTGTGGAAGGAGGAGGGGTAAGTTCTAGCAACCTTCTTAGACCCTGAATTAAAAAGTGTGCAGCATGCTCACACATACACACAGAGATACAGCAGAGCAGGCAATGGATATTAAGCAGCAACATGGGTGAGCTCAATCATTTTTCTATAACGTGCAGTAGCAGCTAATGAAGAAGTGGTCTAGCACTGAGGCATCACACACAGTAGGAAGAAACTAGCCATGTTCATAGCACCCCAAATAGCAGTACCAGCAGTTGTGTTCTGGAGTCCACGTCTCTCAGCTCTGCAACAACAGGGCAAACTTTCTGGGACACGGTCTTTCTTGACAAGCATGGCAGAAGTCTGTCCTCCAGAGGAAGGACCTGGCAGAGATAGAGACAGAGGCATACATGCAGGAGCCCTGCAAGCCAAAAGAGACTGAGCCCTTGTGTTACTGGATTGAAAAGGAGTCTGTCTGGGGAGGTCTGGCCAAGGTGACAGTGGGACTGCTGTCTTGCTCACGAACTAGTGTGTCCACTGGGAGGGTGATCTCTCAGGCAGGGGTCATTGTCAGTTCACACTGCTCAAGCCTGGAACCTGGATCTATAGAAAAACTTATTTTCTTTAAGGTTAATCTACAATGGCTGGGCTTTTCTGAAGTCCCCTTTAGGTAAGAGAGCACAACATACTCTGCTCACAGTACTACATATGCCAGTGGAGGCAAAACGTTTTCGGCTGGAGTGCCCAAAATGAGGGGGTAGGGATGAAACCAGTGGCTGCCATGCTGCCCGGAAGACCAGAACCGGAACAGGAAGTGGCAGTTTCAGGGGGAATCATGGGGACGGACAGGAAGTTATAGGGGGAATCATGGGGACAGATAGGAAGTTAAAGGGGGAATCATGGGGATGGACAGGAAGTTAAAGGACCCAGAACAGGAAGAGAAAGGGGGAATCCCAGCTGCAGCCACTTCAAAAGGCTTGTTTCCACAAGGGTGGGTATGTGGGCCACTCACTCACGTGCCAGAAGAAAGGGCTTCGCATGTCAGATGTGGCATCACTGACATATGCGATGCTTCAGTTTGTGGCCCCTCCTTCTGTCTCTTCAGTTCTCCCAACTGCTAATCCAAGATTGTGCTCATTCACTCACCTGTGCCATGCCCCAGGTTACTGGCATAGTTCCCGCCTACCACAGGCTATCTGCTGCTCCAGTCTGCCTGCCAGGGCTGCCCAGAGTATTTCCCCATCTACCCCCAGTGTCACTTGTCCCATGCTTCCCCAATGCTGCTGACACTTCCTGCTGGCATCCCCACTGTTCAAAGTTCAACCAGCTCATTACAGTCATTTCCTAGTACCTAAGCTAGCTATCGGTGTACACTCTTTTGGTTTGACACAATCACTGGGAAGATGTCACAACACACAGGGAAAATTTTAAAAAATATTTTGCCTGTTTGAATTTTTTTAAAGAAAGGGGAAAATAATGATGATATAGTAGTCGCATTCTGGATATCTGAAAATTCTGAATTTTTAAAATTCTGAATCCAAAGGGCTGCAATTTCAAATTGCAAATTTTGGCATTAGTACACATCCATAATAGGTACTATGAAATAAAACCACACCAAAATATTACTAGTGTTAATAATTGTTACTAGCACTATAGTAACATAATTGTTGTTTGTTGTTTAATCATTAAGTTGTGTCTGACTCTTCGTGATCCCATGGACCAGAGCACGCCATGTCCTCCTATCTTCCACTGCCTCCCGGAGTTGGGTCAAATTCATGTTGGTAGCTTTGATGACACTGTCCAACCATCTCGTCCTCTGTCCTCCCCTTCTCCTCTTGCCCTCACACTTTTCCAACATCAGGGTCTTTTCCAGGGAGTCTTCTCTTCTCATGAGATGGCCAAAGTACTGGAGCCTCAGCTTCAGGATCTGTCCTTCCAGTGGGCACTCAGGGTTGATTTCCTTCAGAATGGATAGGTTTGTTCTCCTTGCAGTCCAGGGGACTCTCAATAGTCTCCTCCAACACCACGATTCAAAAGCATCAATTCTTTGGCGGTCAGCCTTCTTTATGGTCCAGCTCTTGTTTCCATACATCAGTACTGGAAAACCCATAGCTTTGACTATGCAGACCTATGTCGGAAAGGTGATGTCTCTGGTTTTTAAGATGCTGTCTAGGTTTGTCATCGCTTTCCTCCCAAGAAGCAGGCATCTTTTAATTTTGTGGCTGCTGTCACCATCTGCAGTGATCATGGAGCCCAAGAAAGTAAAATCTGTCACTACCTCCATATCTTCCCCTTCTATTTGCCAGGAGGTGATGGGATCAGTGGCCATGATCTTAGTTTTTTTGATGTTGATCTTCAGATGCTATCTAATAAGTAGTCATATTGATCAAGAGGAGCTGGTGAATTACTTGCCAGTGGTTTTTGCCTAAGCAATGGTGGGCCTGTAGGACAAATCCTCATTTTACCATAACTACACAAATGGAACCTTATGATCCTTTTTCCTAAGTGACAACAACAATATTAAGCTATTTTCACTACAAGGGCGATCAACATTAGCAATAATTTCACTTCTACTATATTAGTGTCACAAGAACTAATTTATATCTCACCACAATGCATTAATGTAATACGGAGGGGGAGGAGAAAACCTTTATAGAAATTAATTCGGAATAACTTGGTCCAGAAGCTAATTCCAGTGAACAGTTACTGTTATTTCTTTTTGATTGCCACTGAATCAAATACATAGTTTACTGCCGAAATATTTATTCACTTCATTACAGAAAATTGCCCATGAAATTCACTGCATAGTCTACTGTATACTCCATGCCATTTCCATTTCCACATTCTGCTACACAGTGCTATACTACATCATGTATAACCCCTTCTAATTATTATTTTCACACTCTTTATTTCAGGCTTACATTTTATACTTTGTTTGCTTTCTCATCCTGTCCTCACTTACCCCCTTGTTCTTTTGTGGATTGCTGCTCAGGATATTTGTAGCTTTTGTTGGATTACTGGAATAGTATTTTAATTGTATATCTAATCCATATGCAGCAAAATAATGCTGTACGCGCAGCACTTTAAGAAGACGATTTGTCTTGGTGGCCAGACATTTAAAACTATGCAAATACTTGCAAAAATGTGCTACCTGAAACAAAATACATTTAAATCCAATGATTCATGTTAGTTTGCATTTTTTTCCCCTTCTAAATTTCATGGAGAACATTTGTGAACAGCCAAATGTGTAGGCAGCATGTGAGACCAGCCAAATGTGTAGGCAGCATGACTGTTCAGAACAGCAGATGAAGTGTGGCCCTCCAGATGTTCCTGGAGAGCATTTCCCTGTATTCCACACCACTGCCTATTTTGGTTATGGCTGACGGGCACTGCTGTCGAACAGCACCCATAGAGTCTCCCCAGCTTTAGATGCAGGTGCCACATCTTCTGTAATTCTAATATGTCTACCTGAGAAAGGAAATAGGAACCTTAATCTAGATGCTTCTAGACATGGATGTGCTGAAAACGCAAACAAGTATTAGTTCTGGGGGGGGGGGGGGAGGTAGAATCAGAAAAGAGGTTTATCAACTTAGAAATCTTTTGTACAATTAGAGATGTAACAAATACTTGGCAGATTGTCTTGCTTTCCACCCACCTCCCCAATCACAACGTGCCTTGACACATTGTAGCACACTGTGAAAAAAACTGACATCCACTGAGAGATGTTTTTGCTCTTGCTTGCAAGTAAAAAGACTAGGGCTTCTTTACCATCATTGCCAGCAGTAGTACTAAATAAAGGGGCTTATACAAAAGAAAGAAAGAAAGAAAGAAAGAAAGAAAGAAAGAAAGAAAGAAAGAAAGAAAGAAAGAAAGAAAGAAAGAAAGAAAGAAAGAGAGAGAGAGAGAGAGAGAGAGAGAGAAAGAAAGAAAGAAAGACAGAAAGAAAGAAAGAAAGAAAGAAAGAAAGAAAGAAAGAAAGAAAGAAAGAAAGAAAGAAAGAAAGAAAGAAAGAAAGAAAGAAAGAAAGAAAGAAAGAAAGAAAGAACACCCCCTCTATTGCACGTTGTGTAAGAAACCTTTCATTTTGCACACAAATAGTAGTGTTTCTGCACATTTTTTAAAATGTAAAACAGAAATACACAAAACAGAACATATAAGGTTCCTGTATAGAGATGGGCATGAATTGCCTAACCAGCCGTTTGTGTCAGTTCATTTTTCAGCCAAATGGATGTTCAGTGTTTCCCAGCCCTGGCTCCTCCAGCGGGCCCACACTCAGAGGCAGTACCCAGAGGAGGTAGGACAGGGAAACCGGAGTGCTGCCTCAGGGAGGGGGGGTGCACACCAGAGGAGGTGGGGCTGGGAAATGCCAACCATCTGTTTGGCTGAAAAACAAGTTAGCATGAACTGGTTGTTCTGGGTTTTTCGGGCTCTTTGGCCATGTTCTGAAGGTTGTTCTTCCTAACGTTTTGCCAGTCTCTGTGGCCGGCATCTTCACAGGACAGCAACCTGTGCTCTGGTGTAGTTGGCTTGGGAGTGCAGTATTTATGGCTGTGAGATAGGCTTTTGTCTTTTTCTGTAGATGGGTGATTAGTGTGTATTGTTGTGGGTGTATTGTTGTGCTAGGGATTATCTGTTCCTGTGGTTGATGGGTGTCATTAGCTGGTCTTTTGTGTGTAGTGATCCCCTGTCGTGGCTGGGTAGAGTTCGTTGACCTTTTGCACATTGTATTTTTGAGAGCTGGGAGCCAAGTTTTGTTGAGCTTCATACTTTCCTCTTTTTTGTTGAAACTGTGCTGGTGCTTGTGGATTTCAATGGCTTCCCTGTGCAGTCTGACGTAATGATTGCTGGTGTTGTCCAGTATTTCAGTATTTTGAAATAGAATACTGAAATACTAACGTAATGATTGCTGGTGTTGTCCAGTATTTCAGTATTTTGAAAGAGAATACTGGTGAAACGTTAGGAAGAACAACCTTCAGAAAATGACCAAAGAGCCCGAAAAACCCAGAACAACCATTAGATACCAGCCATGAAAGCCTTCGCAAATATATTTGCATGAACTGCCAAACTGGTGGTTCATACCCACCTCTAGTTCTGTGGAAATACAAGGTGGTGGTGGTGGTGGTTATGCAAATAAATAAATAAATAAATAAATAAATAAACAAACAAACAAACAAACAAACAAACAAATAAATAAATAAATAAATAAATAAATAAGAATAAGAATAAGAATAAGAATAAGAATAAGAATAAGAATAAGAATAAAAATACACAGCAATAATTAATACTGTATCTCTAAAGACATGTATGGCAAAACAGATGTATGCATGTAACTGTTTACCAGCATTACACACAAACACACACACACACACAGTTAGGCCATGGTCACCTTGTGGTTATGGGACTTTTACTTGCATTCCTGTTGTGCTTTGAGATTGTGTGGCATTTATCCCAGGATGTGCATCCCAATGTGTTTTTGGGTTACGAGTTATTTCCTTCCAATTAAATAAGTGCCCAGAGTTTCTTGTTGAGACTGGTTGAGATGCATCGACACAAACACCATGGAAACACTTTAAAAGGCCATTCATGGTGACAGTAGTTCAAAAAAAGTTGCAATAAGATCATTCACACACTCAGCTCTGCAACTTTTTTTTATAAAAAGATCCCCAACCTCCCCCCCCCCAAATTGAAGTCACTCGACAACCAAGAAACGGTCCACAGTTAGCATGCTTGCCAGGTAAATGGTTCACTAATGCCCGTACATCGTATGACTGATAATTTAAACTGTGGAATCAAAGGGGAAGAACTGGATAATATTTCATTAGTGTGACCACAGCCTTACTTTAAACCAGCAACTGGAGGGTTCAGATTTTTATTAAGACAGTGGCACTCAAGGAGGGAC
Source organism: Pogona vitticeps (assembly GCF_051106095.1). NCBI lineage: Eukaryota > Metazoa > Chordata > Lepidosauria > Squamata > Agamidae > Pogona > Pogona vitticeps. The sequence goes on from NC_135784.1 coordinate 116,760,509, forward strand.
TGCTTAAACTCCTTTCACTACACCCATCCATTTAATGCCATGCTCTTAAAGGTATATGGGTACTGTGGCAGTGTGTGTGTGTTTGTGCATGTAGGGGGACATCAGGAGATCTGGTGCTGGATATTGCACATCACCCCTCAATGTTTATGGGTTCATATAGAAAACACACATTTTACTAGGACAAAAACAAACAAAACCCCTGGCCTTTCTAAAAACCCAAAACTCCAAAGGAGAGCACCAATCAAAAACTGCAGCCCTCTGTGAGGAGGGGGGAAAATATTGTCAGCTTAATATCCAACAACCTGTGTGTCAGAAGATACATTTCCCTCCCCCAAATAATCTGTATCTCAAACGTTTAGGAAACTCAGGAACAGGGACGCACTTTCAACCAAGACATATACGTTATGAGGTCATATACCTGGAGTCAAGCTGCATGCAATACTAGAATCTTTCCAGCCAAGCTGTAAATGAATCACCAAATATAACTTAGTCATCCTATATATATATATAGCATGCTATATGTTCTATTCTGCAGCCCACAGTGTAACCCCCTGTGAAAGAAATGAGAAATTTTGAAAGCTATTGAACACTGACTTTTCAGAGTGAACTGCCACACAAGTTATTTAACACAGATATTTTTGACTGGTAGAGAACCTCAAGCTCACTCTTCCTGCTGAGTAAAGGCCTGGCATCAGTATGCAAGGCTATGATATAATGCAGACAAGTCTTATCAAAGGGCCGAGCCATGCAGGCAAAAGTACTCTTTGAAGAGATGATCCCTGTAATGGCTTAGAGAACAGAAAGAAAGCTTACAGTCCTGAAACAAATTGCATTTTTAAAATGTCATATATATATATCGTATTCCGTTCCTTGGGAGTTGCCATGTGCTAATTTAAGCTGATTATCTTTAAAATAATAAATAAATCACATAATGTGCCTCTGTTGCCCAGAATCTTATCCATTCATTAGAGTAGCTTCCTCTATAAATTCTGGCCATTTGATCCTGCCCATTTATATAAAAAAAGGCGAGATTCATAAGAATGGCTGGAGCAATATCTGTGAAGGAAAAGCTCCTCCAAATCCTCATGGAATTTCCTGGCGTGCTGAATATTACTGTAAATCTATTTTTACTACATCTATTTTTCAATGTTTTATTAGATCAACTTGTAAAATAGCAACAGCATACTAGTTCCTTCCCCAGACTACAGCAAAAGCTTTCATTAGTTCTGACTGTAAAAAGACATCTAGAGTGATCCGAGCAGGTAAAGAGACAGGCACAATTGCATCAGAAGGGTAATCAGAATGAAAAGTATTGTGAAGTATTTACTGAGACAGTAACCCCTTGTGAATGAAGTTTACACACACCTACAGAAAGTAATGCCAAAGTGGCCACAGGGGAAAAATTTACTCCGATGGTTCTGAAGAAGGCATAACAGCAAGATGATGATAGCTGGAGTTAGAAACATCCTGTATGTAGAGAGTGAAGTTCATTTGTTTGGTACAAAAACGCTGGCCAAAAATTAACATTGCCAAATTATCAGGACAGCCCTTGAAAATTACAGGTATATGATGGCTACATCATATAGACATCTTTTTCTTCTGTGTGGCCCAATCTGATAATGTTTACTTAAAACTAAAAACCACTGACTTTAATAGGATTTCCTTCCAAGTGGGTGTGCAAAGGATTTCCACCTTGACGATATAATTGTGATTTTCCAGGGCATGAAAGACCAGCCTGATTTACAGAAAGTATGCTCTGCTGAAATCTTTCTCAGTAGCAAAAAAACCATTAAAAATGCAGGCAGCACTGCAATAGTAAAGTGTATGTTAATCACACCACTCAAATTAAACAGCTCCTGATTCCAGATCCCGTATCATAGCAGCAGGAGTCCCAAATCTGTTAAAACTAAAAGCAGGTTCTTGAAAATTCACTGTTAACTTACTCGGAGACATGAATGAACTGAGTGTCAACATTACAAATTTCTTTAGGTCAATCTGTCAGGCAAGACATGCATTAAGGTAATAACCACTGAAATCTCTAAGACTCTATTTGACCTAAAACCTAAATTTCCAAACCATACCCTTTCCATTGTTTAAATATAAAGAGATGTTTCAGAGGCAGAGGAGACAAACTGGGAGACTGGAATTAAAATCCCCACCCAGCCACAGAGCCAACTAAATTAGTTTGTGGAAAGAACAGGGGCAGATCACACAAATAATCCTAATAAGCCATGGTTTAGTGTGACATGTGGTTTAGTGTGACTTGTATGAACTGGTGCAAGTTCACATGTTCCTTCCCTTCTCCTGTTACATGGATAGTAGGATGCTGGAAGCTTCTATTTTTGCTTTTGTTCAACATCTTGTTTCAGATGAGCTGGGAATCATGGTTTCACAGCAGCCACAGATTGCAGAGCAAGTTTGTTTAAACACTGAACAAATGTCAGTTTGCTTGAATGGGAAACTATCATTCAACAATATGAGTCTTTAAGAAAAAAAAACTATCTTCCTGACCATGAAAGCAGGAGGAAGCAGAAGGACACTTAACATAAGTCTCCTAGTGCTCGTGTACATTGCACAGAATCATGGTTCGGCCTGATAAGCAGGCTAAGTCAATGGCCAATATCCTATTCAATATTCATACATACAGAATTCCAACTCTGAAATTACCATGGAGATATGATAAGGTGCCAATCATATGCCTGGCTGTGTGCACAGGCACCTGATCAGATCATGGCAGTTGGCACTCCAAATGCTTGTAAACACTGAACAAGATACTGGCCATTATCACTAGGAGTGATTAAAACTGTGAGAAATGATATATAAAGCCATGCAATCTGTATTTATTTTTAATCTGAGAGCACCTCCAGATTTCAGCTAATACTGTTGGTTTTGGAAAATTAAGGCACAGGGTGGTATCTAAACTCCGGTATGCTGGATAAAGTAAAATGGAAAAGTAAAGGTCAGGTGGCAAACCACATAAATTTGTACAATAAAAATGAATGAAATGTTAGCCATTGACCAGAGTACCTATGAGAAGGAGGGGGGGGAGGAAAGAGATGAATAAGGTCAGTACGAGCTCTTCCTCTTCTTATCTTAACCAACAGGCAATGCCAAAAAGTTCTTAAGATTTATTCTTTAATTGGCTCATTCACCTTGACCTTCAGCTAAATCCAGCTGCAATCCTTGTAACAGAGATGCCAAACATGGCAGCCAGAAAAAGCAAATTCATTCCAGCCTCACAGGCATAGTAAGCCACTTTTCATAAACTCAGATATCCTTTACTGTTTTCAGTGTGTGTTTATCTTTCAAACACTTCTAGTGAAACATGTCCTATGTCCTGAATCATCTCCACATCATTCAGTGCATGACAGACTGCAAGCATGAAGTGGCATCTCTCAAACTAGTAGTTTGTGATTCAGAAACTATCTGCATAGTATGGCTATACTGATGATGTTATTCCATGACCATGCCTTCAGGTTATGAGCTTCCTTGCATATATAGGGGCACACAACTTACGAACAGTTCTCGGAACCTATTTCAAAACAGTTCCAAAACAAATATTGGATTTTATAGAATGGGGCTTGCTTTTTTTTTTTTTTAGAAGTACCACTATATTTTTTCATTATTAAATATTTAAACAAGCTCAAAACAATATCTTAATAGTTTTCCGGGAAAAAAAACGTTGTTATGAGCCAGCAAGTTGCCTCTGACTTACAATGACCCTATGAATGAGAGATATCCAAAATGCCCTGTCCTCAGCTGTCCTGCTCAGCTCTTGTAAACTCAAGCCTGTGGCTTCCGTTAGGGAGTCAGTCTGTCTCATATTTGGTCTCCAGTGATACATCCTTACACTTGATTATCTTTTCTAATTCTTTAATTGCTGCCGTTCTACCCCTCAGCCTTCTTGTGATTCCTTGGCTGCAATCTCCATTTGGATTGATGATTGAACCAAGGTATACAAAATCAGCATTTCAGTTTCTTAATTGTCAATATTAAGGTTTTGCAGTTCTTCTGTAGTCATGATTTCTGTTTTCTTCACCTACAGTCCTGCTTTGGCGCTTTCTTCTTTCACTTTCTCTAAAAGTCATTTCTAGACATTCCTGCTTTCTGCCAATAAGATGGTGTCATCTGCATTTCTTAAAATACAGATTTTTCTTCCACCAATTCTCTCTCTTTCATCTGAATCTAGCCTGGCTTTCTGTATGATATGTTCTGTGTATGGATTGAACAGATAAGGGGATAAAATCCACCCTTGTCTGACAGCTTTGCCTATAGGAAACCATTCTGTCCATATTCTATGCTAATAGTAGCTTCTTGTCCACAATACAGTAGTCTCACCTGTAACCGGGTTGTGGCATTTTTAAAAAAAATTAACAACAATTTTTTTTGCACTCTAGTCACCTATGATTATAAAATGTTTTGGTGTGTGATCAGTTTCCTTTCAGGTGCTTGCATAAACACTTTCAGTGTCATATTCTTCAGCACAGTTAGTTGGAGCTGTACGTACTTGTAAGAAATAACAAGTTATTTGAATATAAGAAATAACTTACAAGTTAAGAAATAACTTACAAGTACCTCCGATATGCAGATGATGCCACTCTGATGGCAGAAAGTGAGGAGGAACTAAAGAACTTTGTAATGAGGGTGAAAGAGGAGAGTGCAAAAAACGGCCTGAAACTCAACATCAAAAAAACTAAGATCATGGCCACTGGCCCCATCACATCCTGGCAAATAGAAGGAGAAGATATGGAGGCAGTGACAGATCTTACTTTCTTGGGCTCCATAATCACTGCAGATGGGGACAGCAGCCATGAAATTAAAAGACGCCTGCTTCTTGGGAGGAAAGCGATGACAAACCTTGACAGCATCTTAAAAAGCCTTGACAACAAAAGTCCGAATAGTCAAAGCTATGGTTTTTCCTGTAGTGATGTATGGAAGTGAGAGCTGGACCATAAAGAAAGCTAACCGCCAAAGAATTGATGCCTTTGAATTGTGGTGCTGGAGGAGGCTCTTGAGAATCCCCTGGACTGCAAGGAGAACAAACCTATCCATTCTAAAGGAAATCAACCCTGAGTGCTCACTGGAAGGACAGATCCTGAAGCTGAGGCTCCAATACTTTGGCCATCTCATGAGAAGAGAGGACTCCCTGGAAAAGACCTTAATGTTGGGAAAGTGTGAAGGCAAGAGGAGAAGGGGACGACAGAGGACGAGATGGTTGGACAGTGTCCACCGAAGCTACCAACATGAATCTGACCCAACTCCGGGAGGCAGTAGAAGATAGGAGGGCCTGGCGTGCTCTGGTCCATGGGGTCACGAAGAGTCGGACACGACTAAATGACTAAACGAACAAACGGACCTAAGAAATATGTAAGAAAAAACTTACAGGTATTAATAGTTTGGAATGCAAAAGTTGCAACAAATTCAGCTCCAGCTATATCGTCTGTTTATAATAAGATATTTTTCACCACCACTCAAAAGTTATTTCTAGTGATGGAGTTATCCAAGAGCAAATCTGCTTTTCATCTTTGTGAAAATTACGTAAGTATACATAAGTGTGATACCGATTTCTACCTCTTTGCTTCCATACAGATATACACAGGTCATACATGGAATGTTACTGAATCTTTCTTCCTGATACTTAAATGGAAGACCTTGAAACAAATCAATATAAACTTCTTTGTATATTTCAGGGCAAAATTGGCAAGGTCACATTGTGGAACAACAGCATCCTGAAATGTAATGAAGAACCACTCTTCATGACATTGTAGAGCCCTGTTTGTCAACAGCTCAGACTTGCTGGGATAAAATGTATTGCATATTGTTGTAATTCGGGGGGGAAGGGTAGTTATTCAGCATTGCAGGATCTAAGGAGGGCTTTTTCAACAATGGTCTGACAATTTATTGCCTTCTTTAAGAATGCTGGGCCCCTGCTCTGTTTCAAGAAGACATTCACCACAACTCCTACACACTCGACCAGTCCCTTTCTGGCAGCTTTTATATGCCAGGTCCAGCCTTTACTTCATCCATAGTAAGATTCTGGCCTCTCTCTCTCTCTCTCTCTGTGTGTATAAGAGAGAGAGAGAGAGGTTTTAGTGGTATCTGTTTTTCCATCATTTTGTAAGCTGTCCTAGGTTCTTACAAAGGGAGAAAAGCAGGATAAGGTAAAGAAACAAATTGTATTTATATACCTGCACCAAAGTCAAAAACAAACAAAAAAACATAATAGGTTGCAAGTGTTTATGCTATTCTGTACATATACTATAGCTGTTATATAAGTATCTTATCTTCACCATATCCTTCTGTCATTTCTCTTTTATTTTTCTAAGCCCAGGTCTCTTTCACATGATGGAAAGCGACAAAATAGTCCCAGCACTCTAAAATTCATCAGCATGAGTCTCAACATATCAATTTTCAAGTAGAACAACTTTAAATACATGGCAGGCTTTTAGCTTCCCTAGAAAATAATACCTCTATTGTTTCCCAAGGAAACCCTAAGTACCCCAAATTACCACGCTTTTAACATACTGACGTGTTGATGGCCCGATGCTTTTCTAAGCACAGAGTCAGATTGACAGAAGTCAAAGTAGTTTAGAGGAACACTTAAAACATAGCATTTTACATTTGGCAAGAATTACTGTAGTGAAAAAATGACAAGGTGACTTTCTAATTCTTTAACTTTGGCATGGAAGGAAAGAACTAAAATGCATTTAACTGACAAGTACTCCTCTAGCTGTAAAGTGGAAAGATAGGAGAGGAATAGGACTTGTAGCATATGCCTTGATCTAACCATTGAAGGCAAGGCGGCTGTTTCCCTACAGAGGCCCTGCTTTAAATGGGATCAAACCCTCCCCCCCCCCATGTCATTCCTTCTGCAAGCAGCAAATGGAATTTGTTCTGTCTTAGTTTGGGGGTATCTGAAATATCCCGACAAAGTGGTGACAAGGTTTTGACACAACATGCTGATGCCTGCAGAAACAGAATTTGACAATATAAATCTGTAGTTTAGATGTCATATGATGTTAGCAGGATTGACAAATCTAGTCACACTGGAAACCCCTATAAATAAAGGTTCTCACCAAATCAATACACTTGCTTTCTTCGTGCGTATGTATGTATATATGTCACAGTCTGAGCTAACTGAAAATGAACCAGACTGAAGATCTTAAACACAAAAGGGACTGACAACGCAGGATAATATGGCACAAGATTTTGGCTCTTCCCTTCATTGGTTTTCTGTTTTCAAGGTGGCAGTTATAGCATACCTTCCTTAGGCATCCTTCAGTCTCCAGAGACTGTGCTCTGTGTGGAGTACCTGGGGAGTGTCATCTCCAGAGCACGAAGCCTGGGTAAAATAATATGGAGAATAGGCTGCTACCCAAGCAGCAAATCCCCCCTCTCTACGTCGCTGAAATAGCCCAATGGAAAGGTAAGAGCCAATACAACTGGTTCCAGCGACATCGCAGGAGTTGCCAGAACAACACGAACTGCCTTCGGGATTCCAGCTCCAGATTTTGCCTCTAGGTTAACTCCTGAAGCCTTTTCCTTGAGTGGATATAGCCACAAGGCAGCAGAGGTTTGAAAAAGGACAGAGTATTCCAAAATTGGGAAATACTGTCAGGTACTTCAGACCCTGAGGTGCGAAGGTGCCCATTTTATAAATCCAAAATTTCCCTCATCTGATTTTTTTTTTTTTTTTGGATCTGATGATATCTCTGCCACAATCACAGACAAAGCAGATAAGCTATGATATTATTTTGGAATGCCTAGTCACTGGAATGCCTAGTCACTGGTTATTGAGGGATGTGGTGGCGCTGTGGGCTAAACCGAGAAGCCTGTGCTGCAGGGTCACAAGACCAGCAGTCGTAAGATCGAATCCACGTGATGGACTGAGCACCTGTCGCTTGTCCCAGCTCCCGCCAACCTAGCAGTTCAAAAGCATGCAAATGCAAGTAGATAAATAGGGACCACCTCGGTGGGAAGGTAACAGTGTTCCGTGTCTAAGTCGCACTGGCCATATGACCACGTAAGATTGTCTTCGGACAAAACGCTGGCTCTATGGCTTGGAAACGGGGATGAGCACCGCCCCCTAGAGTCGAACACGACTGGACAAAAATTGTCAAGTGGAACCTTTACCTTTACCTTTTTAGTCACTGGTTATTCCAATTTCTTGGTCAAGATGGCAGATCTATGATTTCTGAAGTGCCTATAGTATTAACTCACTTCATGCTGAAGTGTGTTTTTTTATAACATAATCGTTTCACCACCATCTTAGGAATCAGTTAATGCAGTGGTTCTTAACCTTGGGTTACCCAGATGCTTTTGAACTGCAACTCCCAGAAATCCCAGCCAGCACAGCTGGTGGTGAAGGCTTCTGGGAGTTGCAGTCCAAAACTCCTGAGTAATCCAAGGTTAAGAACCACTGAGTTAATGATACTTTGTTTGGGGCAAACTGCTGGAATGTGTTGGTCATTGTGCATACACACAGAGGCACACACTCTGATAAAGTGACCATGTTTTCTCTGCGTCAGTAGTTTGATGTCTATGTTCTTCTTTGACCTGAGTCACTTGTTTTTCATCTTTTAATTTTCTCTCACAGTACAAGTAAGTGTATTTTTGTAGTTTTTGTCAAGAAATATTGTTTCTGGAAAAAGTGAAAGATGGTACAGAGCCAAACTGTGGACCACTTCCTTATGAAACAATGATGGGTTTATTTTTAGGTCTAAGCTAGTGGAGTCTGATGTTCTGAAATATTAATCAGTTAACCCTCCCTTGCAATATTCTATTCCTATATAATATAATAATAAAACATGCTAACTAAATATTGATTCTTGCTAAATTGATGGTTCATGAGCATGCAGTAATGAAGAACAGATGCTGAATGCCAAGTCCCATCAGCTTCTGAAAGCACAAGCAATGATCACCCCTTGGAAGTTATTGTCTAACAAATCTGAAGAGCTAACATTCTCTATCCCTGCTATAGATACTGGAGTTCAGGGGTTAAATTATTCTATATACTGGCCAAAATCCTGTTACTTAGCATAGTAGAGCTTACTAATTGAGGTTCACCGGATCAACAGGGTTTTAACTCCTCTTCAGACAGGCTTTTCCTCAGTGACTGGCAGTCTGAGAGGGGTTTTCACGGTGTTGCTTTAAATGTATTTTTAGTATTGATTTCATTTACCATTTTTAATATATTTGTTTAATTCTTTTTCCATATTTGCACACTTGCTGTTTTTAGCTGTTTATATTGTCTTTAAAGATGTGAGGTGCCTTGGGTCTTTCGAGGAGAAAGGTGGGGTAAAATATTTTAAGTAAAATAAAAATTAAAAATTAACAAATAAGTTATATTGATTCAAATAAGCCTATTCTAATTATGACTTACTGTATTACTCTAGTAGGCATCCTTCAGTTTCGAGAGACTGTGGTAACGTGCTCTGAATAGATGACTTGGAACAGCGTCTAGAGTGGCTGAGAAAGCCAATTTGAGAGTGACAATCCCTTCCACACTGAAGATAAATACAATCTGTCCCCGTCCAGCTCCCTGATTTTGCAGGTTTCAGGACTGCCTCTTCGCCTCGGCCTGCTGGACAAGGGACTCTTCAAATTGGGAAAGGCCGTGATGCACCGCCTGCCTCCAGGCTGAATGCTCAGATGTCAATGTTTCCCATCTGTTGAGCTCCATTCCTAAGGTTTTCAGATCCCGCTTGCAGATATCCTTGTATTGCAGCTGCGGTCTCCCTCTGGGGAGATTTCCCTTCACTAATTCTCCATACAGGAGATCTTTTGGAATCCGACTGTCAGGCAGTCTCACAACATGACCAAGCCAACTCTAGTGTGATTTATAGTATTATGCTAAACAATGAGATTCTGGCCATTGGATATCAGTGTCTTTCCATCTGTAGAAGCTGCAAATTAAGAATATCCTAAATACAATTTAATGCCTCTACTAAGCTAAAATGTCACCTTGCCAAGGGATGAATGATGAAAAAAAAAATCATTTTGGTGACACTCCTTCCACCTTGGGATAATAATATTTACATCTTTAGCACTTTATTTTGGCAATGTAGCTTCTATGTCAGTTTGGCTGCCTTCTGGGTTATGCAGGATGAGCACAGAAGCAATCGATCTATATTGCACACACTTTTTGACCCAGAGTACAAGTGCTTCCAGACATTACTTTTGAATTCAGAAGCATTTTACTAGCTGCTGAATGAAACAGGACACCGTCCTAAATGATTACTTTTTTGTAAGTAATAAATGTGTACATCTTAAATACACAATTAGACATAGAATTTGCAGAACAAACAAACAAAACCCAAACCCTAGAAAATTAAAAAGTAAAAAAATATTTGCATGTTAGTAGAAAGTTTGCTCCCTCTCTCCCTCTCTTTCCTAAATTCAGTCTATTTCATTGTCCTTTAGGAAGTCCAGAGCAGTTTATATGGAGTCCCAAGCTCACACCCAGGCATTATTTATTTATTTATTTATTTATTTATTTATTTATTTATTTATTTATTTATTTATTTATTTATTTATTTATTTATTTATATCCCGCCTATCTAGTCGATTAAGACCACTCTAGACGGCTTACAACAAAATATAACAATATAGTTAAAAGCAATTCTATATAAAAAAGGAAAATCTTTAAACAAGGTGGGAGAAACATTAGGAAGAGGGAAGAGAGGCATCAACCATATTGAGAACTGCTTTTGACCATTTTGCTTATATATTTTCAAAGTCTATCTTAATAAATATGGAAGACGGGATATCTGCTTTTATGTCAGGTAAACTGAAATCTAACAGGCTGAAAAGTAACTTTCACTGTGATCAATGTGGCTTCTTCAGTAGTAAGGGCATTTAAGATTGTGGCCTTATATAACAATGTTTCTTGTATTTTTCTCTTTTATGGAAAACTTATTCTTCATTCACAGATGCCATTCTCCATTCTGCTCCTTTTTATTAGCCCTCCATATATTGGCCCATAGAAAAGCTATTTTTGACTCATTTCTGTTCTTTCCACAAATAAATTGTGTCAGAAGCAAATTGCACTGGTATCTGGAGTTTGCTGCATGCAGCCTAAGTAATGGTTGCACATCTTTCATAACTGGAACAGTATTCCTACTATGTAATCATAGAATTAAAATTGCTAGATCTGAAGAAAGTTATAGAATTTGCAAATTTATGGCTGTCGTTACAATTATGGTGGAGGTCGAAAAGCTCATTGACTGCCTGATTGTCTTGATATAGTAGACTTAACATCTCAGGACACTCAAAAAGCAAGATCAATACCCTGGTACCAGACAATAGCACAAGGAACAAGCAGATTCAGAAATAAAGGCAACACACAAGCTAACAGTGAAAGAGTACAAAAGCAGCTAAATCAGTGCTGCAAAGCATGACATAGATGGAATAAGAACAAAAGTTAAGGAGAGGCTTTATGTATATTGAGCTTATCTGAAAAGTATCTGATATTGTGTAACAGAACAAAACATAACTGCAGTAAGTAAATAGGGGCTATATTACAGCTCACTTAGAATTTGTGTCTCGTGTGGCCAACATTGACTTACAGCCATTGCGGGGGGGAGGGGATGCAAACTTGCTCATGGGAATATTTACTGAATTAAATACTGAACCCTCAAATTTTCTTTTGCCACAAGGTTATTCCACCATGAGAGAACTGGGTCATTTGATGAAACCAAGAGCTGCAGTGATTCCAAAGCAGTATAGAAGAAGCAGTCATCAAGGTTTACGGCAAGGCATCGGACAGCCCAAACTATCAAGAAAATTTCAGTGGGTTGAAAAGATGTTGAAAGGAAATATAAAAAATCTGGCTAAAATTAAATTGCATCTAAAATCCCCAGCTCCTTAATAAATGTACTTCTCCTGCCTCTGTTAACACAGTGTACTCCCGCCTAATCTTCTGTCAAAAGGATTTAGGAAAGAATGTACTTGCTCATATTTTACTTGCTAGTATGTTTGAAGAAATGCAATAGGATGAATTATGTCAAATTGTTCACATGATAGTTTCTGAAACACAGACTTACCTATGAAATAGGCCAGGAGTATGGCAAGCAAGATTGCAGCAGCGATAGCTGATAAAGCAGCACATTTCCAGCTACAGTACTTTGAGGGCTTTTTCAACTTGAATGCATTTCGGGAGAAAGTATTTCTAGGTAGCAGCCTGGGAGGTGGTGTGTAAACTGTTCCTGAGGTCAAAGGATATCCAGGGGAAGAACTACTGAACAGAGGAGTTGTTCCAGAAGATGTCTTGAACAAAAAATGCCTGAAATGCACAGAAATTAATCAGAGTTAACAGTACAGTTGTTTACCCAAATTTTTGGAAGTACAGAATAAGGTAGAAAAAGAGAAGTTTACACTTTGATCTATCATGCTTAGTTTTGATATCTCATCTGGGTTTTTAAAAATAATTTCCATCATGTTTCCATACTAGAAATGGTCTTCTGATGAAGGATCCATAAAAGTTTGTGTCAAATAAAAACTGCTAGTCTTTAATATGCCATATGAATCCTTGTTGTTTTTCCATATTAGGTTAAATTTGTATACTGAAATAATAATAACAAAGAACAGTAGTCTCCCATCATCTTGCTTATTTAGTGACTAAATGCCAGCCCAAGCAGAAAGACACTGATTTAAATGATATTCAGGTTTAGCACTGGCAAGCTTAGAAAGGAAAGGCGTGACATAAATACAAGAAGAAAATGCATAATCTATGCTGTTGAAATAGAAACCTGTTGAACAAATTATATACTTAAGGAGTTTCAAATCTGGTAGTTTCTAAATACAGTTCAAGGCATTAGAAGCTAAGACGAGCTTCCTTAATTATGCCCAGAAGGCTAATGGAAGCCATACGAAGCTTAATGTGAACCTAGTTCAGACTCTGGAAGAGTGGTGTACAGTAATGGGTTATCAAGTGGTTCACCCAACAAGGAAACAGACAGGTATATTTTGCACAATTTGCAGTCTGAAAATTGTTCAAATAGCTACCTCTATAACACACTAGACTAGAGTAATTAAATCTGAAGGTTACAAAGACCTACATTAGAATGAACAGGTCACAGCTTTCTTTGCAGAATGAATGGGTGGGAAGTAGCTGCTGACAGAGTGAAGCATCTGTTGTCAGTGCAAGGAACTTGCATATTAAATGCCAGAGGTACACAGCAGCTATACCTTTTCTGAGATATGTGGCAAGTAGACCTAATTTATCCACCTTTCTATTATCAGTATTTTCACAGATGATTAGAAGTTGGAAAACATCCATTGAGAACTGACAATTCCAAGAATCTCCAGGCAACACGGCCATTGGGAACTACAGTCCAGCAAAGTAACTTTTCCCATCTCTAGTCTTTACTGACAGCAGTCCTCTCCCACTGTATATGGAAATTATGTGCGTTATTGCTGAACACATAATTTGTTCCTGTTGATGGAACTCATCTGTCTGATTAGGTATGGTGAAATGACCTGCTTTCCTATGGCAAAACCCAAGATACCCTTAAAGATCAGCAAAATTAGCCATCATATTTCCCCAACCTGGGTGGCAATGTAGGGTATGGGAAAGATTTGCCTTTCCTGCCTTGAATACCAGATGGTTCTGGATGTCCTTTACTTCACTTCTACTGAATATTTTAAAGCTTAATCAGTTCACTGGGGACAAAAGTTGCTGTTAACGCAGCAACAAATTGCACATGCATGCTGTTTTCATTTGTATTCTTAATATGATTGCAAATTCCACAGGCCTCCCAGATGAAAAGCAATCTATAGATTTAGACATTCCATAGTGAGTTGGTTGGGAAAACCAGGCTTGGCTAATAGATGCTAGGAATAACCTAACATGTCTGCGGTCTCATCAGAAAGACATCTAAAGGAGGCATTCTGCTCATACAAGCATTGCTAAATAAATGGGAATCAAGTAGACGCCTTCAATACAATTATATTAGTGATGTCACTTTAACTATTATAGCTCTATCCTAAGGAATCTCAGGACTAGTCTAGGGAGGTACTCAGATTTGTCTGCTACAGAGCGCTACTGAACTTCCATGAGCTACAGCAGAGCATTCTAAGTTCCCAACCAAATGAAAATTCTCAGATTTTCTAAGATAGAGTCATGGCAGTTCCATGTAACTGATGCAACTATGTAATAAAGATACACTATGTGACTGGTGATTGCATATATGTGCACGTTCATCACTCAACAACCTGCAATGGCAACTGAGGTGCAGTGTATGTGAATTATTCTCCAAAGATAAAATACCACAGGAAAGTTTCACATCACCTTGTGTCAACTGAAGCACAATGGCTAAAATCCTGTAGTGAAGTTACACAAATGATATAACTTTTAAGGCATGCAGTGGATAATGACGAACTAGTATTCAGGAGACCAGAGTTGAAACCCATGCTTGGACACGGCACCACTCCTTACATATCTTGCACACTTTGAAAACTCTATTAGGAAAGTAAACTCTGTTGCCACAAGTCAGATAGAAGTGATGGCACATCACACACAAAGGCATGAAAAATAATAACAGTAACGATGATTATGATTCATATATTCACATACGGATTGACTCCATGTTTATATCTACATATGCCACCCAATTGCAGCATTCTCTAGGCAAATGAGAACACATCAAGCTTTGAGAGTATTATCAGTCCTTGGAACAATGAGATCTGTTCTTTGGGCATGAAGATTGATCTGTTCCCTGGCTGGGGGAAAAAAAACAACAGTGACTACGGCATCTGATCCGTAGAACTACAAGTAGAAATGTTGGTAATAGAAGATGTCAAATTTGAAGTCATAATGAAAGACAGGAAAGAAGACTCAATCTGTGTAACAACGCACTGAAAAAGAGTACTAAATATGAGTCATCCAGAAAGCAGGAAGCCCACGTTGGGAGATAGAATTCTCTAGGACAGCTGCCTTTTCTTTCTGAAAGTGGGATGACGTCTTGGTTATTTTGGAAAAGATGCATTTAAGAACATATTAACATGCCTTCTTCAGCAGTATCATGGTAGCGCTTACAACATTGTTAGAAAATAAATACCTAACATGATTTCAAACAGGCAAAATAATATTCAGAGCAAAAGACTGTGGAGCACAGTTTTCTTAGGTTTAAAATAATGAGCAGAAAGGAATGCAAAGTTACTTTTGAATTCTTGTGAAAGGCGAGAAGAGAGCATAGGAGCTCTCACTGGAGTGCTGTCAGCCCGGAGGGTCTCTAAAGAGGTGCAGACCACCCCTCTGCCATACCAAGGGGATGGGAACGTATCTGGGCCGAGGACCCTTGGACAGGGAAATGGGAAAAGATAAAAGTGCCCCGTGAAGAAGCTGACTATCACCGGAGAAAGGGACTACCCCAGCGACCATCGTACCGGGGGGGAGTCTGAGGCATGAGAGTGGAGAAGGGGTTTAAGGGAGGAAAAGGAGGCAGTGGCCTGGGAAGCTGAAGAATGCCGGGCATGGCATGCAGAGGAGGCGCTGAGGATGGTGTACCTCCAGAACCGTGGGGTTCCCTCGAACAAGAGGGGGAATCAATTTGGAGAGAGGATGGAGATGAGGAGACCTTACTGTTATTGAGAAGCGATGGAGAGGAACACTTTAACCCAAGTTATGACCCCTTTCTACCTGGACCTTGGGAGGTTAAATCCTTGAACCCTTTTGAACCTGATGTCTGGTTGCCCTTACAAGGCCCATTGGCACCGCAAGAAAAGTTACAAAGAACAGTTGAAAGAAGTTTTATTCTTGAATGAAACAATGAACCCTAGTTTGGATTTCACTTTAAAAATGACTCCTGTTTTATTTGAGGAAGGAGCAGAGGCTAGATTCGAACACTCACACTTGTATTCACAGAGGCACAATCTTATTTAAATGAACATATAGCAATTTCAGTATGTTTATTTCTTCTGTCTTTTTGCAACTGCTTTCCTTGTTCCATAGAAAGAACTGGTGCACAATGCCTATCCAGTAAGGTTTGGTACAGACTGCTAGCTCATAACCAAACATGATTTGCAAATGAGCAGTGAGTGATGGGGTACTTGCCTCCCTCCTCCTCCATATTCACTACTCTGAAACTACTTCCCATCTTGTTTCCCTTTCCTGTGAAGCATCGGTTAGCATGACATATGCACTGTATCTATGGCCTGCAAATCCACTTCAAACCACAGATCCATCAGTTGGTTTCTGGGAATTTTCATGTGTTCCCGCAAATTATCCAGAAGGTTTCAAAACTAGTTTCACCATTGCTTGGTAAAAAAAATCTGGAACTATAATAATAATCCCAACAGCTAAGTAATACAAATGTCCGTCTTAAAAAGGAAATGTCTCCCTTTGGAGCAGGGAAGGAAATGAAGGTTATAAATTACCTGCTTAGGTAATTATGTTAATTATTTATTAATCATGATTTCAATCTAGTTCTGAGTGCACAGATTACAATTCTTAGAACTGTCTACAATTCTGTTCACACTGGGAAATTTGGTGCAGGCCAGTATGTGCTTAAAAGGTTATTAAGTGTGATCTGCTTTAACTCTCACTTGAGCAATCCTTCCGATTACAATGGAGATCATGCTATGGGTCCTCTTCTCTCATGCTACAGATTCATACAAAGTAAGGTTTACCTGGTTCAATTGCAAGTAAGAATAGGACAGGAGCAATGCAGAGGGGAAAGGTTGGGTTGAAGGTTGGGGAGACAGAAGAGAGTTAACCCCCTCCTTTTCCTGCTGGGGCTGCACTTCCTTGTGTATCAGAGCAATTTGGGTCAATATACAAATAAATGGCATATTGAAATGGCAATGCATCAACCTAGCATGGTACTAGAACTTCACTGTGTCAGTTAAGGAAATATTTTTTTAAAGGAAGGGGTTTCCTCTGCCCTTTCATTCAGTGCCACAACCCACCTAATAGGTCACAGGGTTGTCACTGCAGTTAATGCCACCCCCACCCCCAGTTCCATTTTGCTAAAAAGTACCTGTCTGCACAGACTAAACAAACAGCTATTTTGGATCATGCTGAACTCTGCCAAAAAGAATGCATGGCCTAGCCCTGTGCCAGAAAGGAGTGAAACAGCTCTTAAAGGAGAAGAATGAATCATTCTAAGTAGAAACATGTGTGAATGTGGGTTGTTTTTCCCCCCAGTCCAAACATTGCCAATATAACAATCTATATGCCAGTGTGGGCAGACTGTAAATCTTTTACAACAACACAACAAACTATTACAAATGCTGAACCACAATAGAAATGTTACAATTATATTTTATCGTTTTCGTCTCTAAATGGCCTGTTTTACTGATGACTTTGTCTTTCTGTGTTTTGCTATTTAAAATGCCAGTTTAGTTTAAATGATATATCAGATGCAACTTTGCACACTGAAGTACAACCCTACATGCCTAGAGGTTGAAATAATAATGTTACAACAAAGGGTGGGCAAAGAGTGGATATTACGAAGGCTGGAAATTTTTGATTCCAAAGGCAAGGGTCACAAGATTGTTTTTGGCACCATCTCCTACACTATTTTTCAGGAGCTTTTTGAAGCCTTGGGAGAAGCAAAAATCAGTGGGGGGGGGGGCACAGCAACGGCACCAAAGAAGCACAGAGAAGAAAACTGATCAGAGCTCAGAAAAAATGTCTGATGGAGGAGATCATCAAACTCCATTACGTATTTGAATGTCTTTTCAAAGTACAAAGTAGACTGTCAAGACCAGTTTTAAACCCAAATGGATCTAAGGCCCTGAAAAGATGACAATGGATGACTAATAAGGCTCATAAATATTCCCATATGTAGCCGAACTCCTAGATCATACATTTTGTATTTTGAGCAGTATAACAGATGAGGAGGAATATGAGTGTGCTTCAGTACACCGATTTCAAAGCGGAGGAAAAAGAAAATATAGATCTTGCCAGTATGCTCTATATCTATTGTTTTATGCAGTATTAAATGCTGATAGGTAACATGGGAGAAATTATAGGAAACGGGATGAGCGTTCCAAACTCATATGACCTAGTTAAAAAATAACTTGTCACACTACAGATTGTAGGAAGCTTTAAGACAGCTGTCAAATGATGTTGCACCAGCTAGTATGAAAACATTGACTAATATGACACAGGTGATAGAACCCTCCCATCCTCTCTCTTATAAAGGGTTAAAACAAAACAATAAGGTGATTATATCTGAAGTCATTATCACGTAAAATATGAAGGAAGAATTTTTTTTGATGTGTGCTAATATTCCTTCCCACATACACACACACACACACACACATTGGAAATACAAGCTTCACAACTGGATGAGTAAAGATTCTACAAAAGCCTAATTTTGCTTTACTATGTTTTATGTACTATGCTTGTGTTTTCAGAAGCTCACTGAATACTGTATGTTTAATTTCAGGTTCCATAATGATATCTTTGGACTAATAGAGACCAGCTTCTCACTTGATCTTTATTTTTATTTTTTTTGTGCTGAAGTATATACTTTTTGAGAACAAAAGCCATTTGTACCTATTTTAAATTACTAAAAAATTTAGTACATTTTATGCTAATTTAAACTTTTTAAAATTATGAATTTAAGGAGTTGGAACTGATGGTAAAAGAGAGAGAAAGATGGTCTCAGGCTTGGTCAAAAATCAGAAGGGGAGCACAATGCTGCAAACGTTTGGCAACATTTGCTTCATCAGGATCAGGAAGCCACAAATGGCAACAGACCCCTAACATGCGTGCACATGACAGAGGCAATTCAATGCCCAGGTTGATTATATCATGACCTTCTCCATACAAGAGGCCCCCAGAATTGTGAGACCAGAACTCCCATTATCCTGGTCCAAAATATCTAAAGATCACTAGTTTGGGGAAAGCTGATATATATGCATGTCTTTTTTTTTTCTATACCCATTAAGGAAAATGTGAAGCAGCTTGAATCCAGTAATTAAACTATGAAATAGCAGATTAGAATTCTGTGTGAAGTGCATGTCCCTTGATAGACAAACATATGCACAGATATGCTGTAAGTGCAAACATATGGAGATGCATCTCTTTTGTCCACACAGGCATATGTCCATGGACTTAGATAGACACAACGTGCTGTTTCAGGGGAACTTCTGTCTTGCAGCATATGATCAATATTCAAGTAACTATTTGTGGTTTAGTAGCAAAAGAAATGCCATTAGGCAAGGCAAATGGTCATTTAGAATCAACTCATAAATATAATCATGACATTTAATAACCACTCAAGCACATTTTAAAGCCTTTCAGGTCCGGCCAAGTTTTCAGCAAAGCTTCCTCTGAAATGTAATGTACCAGTTTTCAAATTGTTTATGATTTCCTAAATGTTGGCTAACAAGGCCCCAGAGGCACAGCTTGGTTGTTTTGTTTTTTTAAAATATTTTATTTTATTTTTAAACACAAGTGTTAAAGCAGACTGTCATGTGGGGTGCTTTAAGTTCCAGAACAGCTTGTCACTGCCATCTTAATAGAGACACAGTTGGACACACAGGAGCACCACGTCTGAGAGCTGCCTGACAGGAAAGTAGCACGTTAGACTCAAAGGCAGGTGCCAGCCTTTCGGCAGCTAGCTCTGTCAAAGCAGAACTTAAGCTGAACTTAAAGGGACATATGCGTACCTGTGCGGAGAACAGCTCTCCAAAGAAATAGAGGAACAATACCAAATGCCTCATATTGTTTATCTGTTTGGTGAGATTTTCAGACTACTGGTTCATGTCCTGGGGGCTCTGTGTTCCCCTTGCAAAAGGGCAGATTCTGACACACCTTCGTGATCAATTCTACCCTAGTTCTGTAGGGTAACTATCTTCACCTAACTAGTCAGAGATCAAAAGGTGTAATGTTGCCTCAAGGAAGGCTCGTGTACACTGTCATACAGCACAGCTTCAAAAATCAGCAAAGGCACAACATAGCATATGCTTGTATCATCTGGGCCATGTATGCATTCATATCCAACGGTGAGAGAGTGTACCACTGGATGAGCTACTCTTATATGTATGCAGCAGTGTGAACCAAGCTGCCAGTTACTTATTTATTATTTATTTATTGAATTTATATGCCGCCCACTCTACCCAGAGGTCTCTGGGTGGCTTACAATAATTAAAATTCAATACAATAAAAATAAAATGATTAAAATACAATTACTTACATACAAGGCTGTTAATCTTGTGTCTGTAATTAATTTGCACTGTAGATACAATATATGTTAGACATGGTGATACTGTGGTGTGACGAAACGGCATGTGGTGAAAGCAATCTTACTCTGTAGCTCTGGACTGTCAGCTACATACAGAGGAGGCTGGAAATTGTTCTTTTTAAAAAAATAGTCCTGAGAATTATTTCAGAATTGAATGCAATGAACCAGCAACTATGTGTATGTACCTACAGTGAGCAGAAGAAAAATCATCCCACTGTGTGTTATATGCACAAAAATAACATTAAATTCCAGACAATTCTTTTTGAGCTCCAGCTGTACTTCTACATCTGAAGTAGGAAGATTATTTTTTAATGAGCTGTTAGATACCTTCTGACCTCATGATATTCTACCACAACAACTATATCATAAATTAGTTATTAATAGTACCGATAATGCTAATAATATACTGCCATTCAACGGAGGCTTGGTTTCTATTTTGTTATTGTTTTGTGTCTTGGATTAAGAAAACATGAAAGCTTCTCATGTTAATTAGTGAATTAAGCCTCATAACCTCCCCAGGAGGAGGGCAAACTCTAACACTTGTTTACATTTCCAGAAGGACATGCTTTTCTTCACTGTCAAAAACATTCCCATTTCCAACAAGTGAGATAAGCCATTCCACCTCTAAACTAGACACATATTCAAAAGCTCACAGTTAAGTGCCCGACACATAAAAGCAAGAGCAAGCTAGATATTTCAGAATTAATATACGTAGCTCCTTTCCCATCCACATCTCAACATATAAAGCTGTGGTATTCATTTTGCAGAATGATAGCTGAAAAAGACAGCAGATATTGTTGCCAGGATTTAGGTAGGGAACAATGATAGCAATCTTAAATTGGCAACTCAACAACAGGTTGGACAGCTCAGTGGTTTAGGTATCTGGCTGCGGAATCAGAGAAAGGGAATTGGATTCCCCATTGTGCTTCCTGCGAGTTGAGCCAGCCTGTGTGGCCTTGGGCAAGATACACAGTTCCAGGGCTCTCCCAGAAGAAGGGAATGGTAAACCACTTCTAAGTATTCTCTACCTAAAAAATAACTAAAAAGAGTCGCCATAAGTCAGAATTGACTTGACAGCATACAATTATTATTCAACTGGCAAGCTGCACATTGTCACACAACTGCGCATGCAGATTAGGCTGGGATCAGAATTTCACTAGTCAATATAGACAATCAATTAACCAGTCTAATATTCTGAAATAATTTTAAAGCTTTAACATTCTTACAACAAAAATTATGCTTTAATCATTAATGAATCTGATAAGCATGTTGTTTATAAAAATATAGAATACAGTGGAGTCTTGACTTGAGAACTTAATCCGTATTGGAAGGCGGTTCTCAAGTCAAAAAGTTCTCAGGTCAAATCTGCATTTCCCATAGGAATGCATTGAAAACCATTTGATCCGTATCTGCTCTTTTCCGTCCATAGAAACTAATGGGAAGCTGCTATTCTGCCTTCGACCACTAGAGGGGAATATTTTGTTTCTTTTTTTCTTAGGTCAAGAAAGGTTCAGGGAAGGCAGGGAAAATACTGTACAGTCCAGGCAGTACCAGGCAGTCTGAAGACTGTCTCCCAATCCACTCTCTAAATGCTGGGAGGAGTGAGGAAGCAGACAGGCACCTTTTTCACTGGCCAACAGTTAACTGAAAGTTCAAATTTTGCACTTTCCCTGCCTCCCACATGGTTTTTTTCAGTTCTTAACTCAAATCTAAGTATGTAAGTCAAGTCAATATTTTCCTATGAGAGTGGTTCTTAAGTCAAAATGTTCTTAACTCGAGCCGTTCTTAAGTCAAGACCCCACTGTAATAAATATAACATTATTAGTGCTAATGATAACAGTAACCATGAATCAATCTAGTTTTAAGTATATTTTGCTCAAGGTTTGTTCTTTTGTTTTGGTCAATTAAGGAATTTAAAACTGAAATAACAACTAGTGAAAAAAAGTCTGTGGAGATACCAATTTAAGTCAGAAAGAACAACTATATGTATATCATCATTAAGGCTTCTGGGAAAACTTATCAAGATTTTTAACACATAACAGATACTCAACTGACAAATCTTTTGATAATATTTGACACAGTAATGTAAATTTCTTATGTGTGAGGGTAAGTAACCACAATTTTTTCTCCCCTTCTGTGAGCAGGCAAGATATCTTAAGAAATTCTTTATCAAAGTGTCTTGTTGAGACAGCCTACGCTGGTAAAAATGGGGAATTTAGCAACTATTCTTCACGTTCCTAATCTGACTTGCTAATTGGCCAACATGCCAATTTTATCTTACTTGGGATTTATGCAAATCAAAATGGGCTTAAACTTCTAGTGGAAGAAGCCTGGTTATGCTTTACTGTTATTTATGGAGGCCTTCATTCATAGTTTCTTGCAATGGTATGGGAACAAACAAAAATTTTAAAGATGAAATCATATATCCTAAAGTGATTGACTTACATGGATTCCAATATTTCTTTAAGTGCTGTGATCATATATTCATGAGTTACCTGTAAATGCTTTAAAACAGAGTGATTGAAATTCATTTTCAAATACTATACTGTATACACTGATTATATCATTGGTTATGTTGGTTTTTCAGAAACTAAAGACTTTCTCCAATTCGTGTGCCCCCCCCAATGGCTTTCTCCTGCCGAAAGGGATCCTGAAGGAGTCTTGAGACCTTTGGGGGTGTGGTGGTGGGGACAGATTATATATTTTTACTTCCAGTAAATCACTGTGTATGATGATATAAGCAGTCTTACATGTTGTAAATTATAGACCAGAACTTCAGCCATCATGTTCCATTTTGAAGTTCTTGGGTGCCATGCAATACATCCATCCATGTTTCAAAATATAGAAAATACTGATCTGATCCTGCACCACAGTGTGGCAGCGTAAGAGAATTACAGGCAAAGGCCACCCTGTCCCAGCATATAACTAATACTCATCTATTTACTAGAGCTGCTTGGACATCAATACCATTATTCCACTTCTGCAGAAAGCACTTGGAAAGCATTTGGGAGCTTCGGAGCAAGGGAGAACAGCTTTAATATCAGGAAACTGTCACTGGCAGTCCAACCAGCAGATCAGAACTGCCACCACTGGCAGAAATTTTACAATTTTAAAAGCTCCCTTATCCAAAAGTTCCCAAAGACTTTCCAAGGGCAAAGGGAAGTTTTTAATGTAATCAGTTTAAAGTTATCAATTGCTGGACAATGTCATCCGGCTTGCATAGCAAAAATTTACACCAATGGTGGGTTTCAGCCACAGTTCCCACTGCATGGATGAATACCCATGGTTTGTACTTCCACTTAGTAATTACAAGAGCTATTCCATTTCTAAATTGGGGGTGCAAGTCTTGGGGAAGCTTGGAAGCAAATATCTGCCTGCAATCTACTGAAGAAAGAAACAAATATTTCAGAATACAAAAAACATTCCTGATTAGCAAATGAAAGAAAAAAAAATACTCACGCAGTGCGCTAGAATAGCCCTAATTTCTCCTTGCTATTTAAACGTTCCTTTCCTTTCAGTCCAGACTAAAGCACTGCTGATTTCAGCTATGCCAACTTAATTCATACCAATATAAATAACGGCAGGCAGGAATCAGAACTGGCATTAGGACATCGCACGATCTTTGACAAATATCCTTTTACAGAAAATCTGTAATAGCTTTTGGGTTACCTTAATTTATGAGTCATTACGCCTTTGACTGGCATTTGCAAATGGCCCCATGTGTGGCTTTCATAACAAAGGAGCTTAATACATTGAAGGCGATGATGTAAATTTGTACTGCAGAGCATTCTACCATCATTGTAGCTCTCAGGAAGAAGCTCTCAAAAATAGTGACGCCTTAAAAGCGGGCGGCGGGGGGGGGGGGGAAGAGATATTTTTACTGTTTTTTTTTAACTAAACCAAAATTACATTACCTGAACCTGAATGTAATGTATCTGGCTGCTTGCCTCACAATAAAATGATACAAACAAACATGGAAAAAGGAATAGTTTGCAAAGAAGCAGCTCCTTTCTAAATCTTTGGTACCAAGTCCCAAGCCTCAAGTCTGAGTCTTTATTTAAAACAAGGTCGCCTCCCCCCCTCTGCAGAAAAAAGGGAGGGATGGGTGGGTTCTGAGTTGCGAGTCGGGTCCGAGGCATTGGGAAAAAAGTAGTCAGTGTGACTTGCAACTCAAGTCCTCATCCCTGGGTCACATATTCACAAAGCTTTACTTAAGATTAGTTTTCTGATCCATGGAAACATCCTGTGGAAACACTGTCATAATTCTCAAGAATTTGCAAAATAAGAACCAAATGCTAGCTAGTTGTTGAGACATTCTATTAATGTATCACTTTGTGTCAGCTTGAGGTGGGTGGTGGACAAACTCGTTTATTTGATTTGCAACATACAGTAGTTCCTAAGAGTTTGCTGACACCTAACTCTGGACATCTGGGGAGAAATTACGTGTACACCCCCATCATTTTGTGTTAAGAAGGGAGGAAAGCATGCAGAATATAATCAAAACAAGACACCTCTTCCTAATAGATGTGCAACATATATTACAAGAGGGGACAGTCTACTGAGGAGCCCCAACATTGAGATTAATAAGCTGCCACTTTTCAAGGAGGACTGAGAAAAGTGCAAAATTAAAGTGCAGTGCAACGTGAAAAGTCTGTAGCCAACAGGGAACAGAATGTCAATGGAGTCAAGCTAAAGTTGAAAAGCAAATCCTCAGGTGAAAGAGTTCTGTCATTTCCTCACTCCTGCGGATAAAAAAAAGTATAGGCAGAAATAATGGTGGAGGAAGAGACATATTTTTGATGAAATTTTAAAAGAAGTGGATATGTTGACAGCGGCTCTCATTTTAATAAAATTTGCTAGTAATCAAGAACATTTAAATGCTTCCTACAGTTTGTTGAAGGAATAGTCATGTGGTCTTTTTAATCATAGATAAGAGTCAGGAAAATCAATCCTGGAGTGAATTGATAGCAATCTTAGAAAACTACACAGCATGCTAAAAGAAAGTCTGCCTACCTTACCCGAGAAACCTTCCTGCTGTTTTAAAATACACACTGGACATGTCATCTACTCATGTCCCCTAGATATGCCATTTCATCTGAATATAATGTTATTGAGAAAAGTTTTGTTTTGTTTTACAGAACCTTTGTATCTATCTGAAAATGCAAGAATAAATTCTCTATGATGCATCATTAAGCTGATACGAAAGATGGATAGATGTGCAATAAGGGGGGCGGTGACTGAAAAATTAGGCAAGTCATACATTGAAAATCAGTATTTCTGAGACAGTTCCTCCTCTGCCATCATATACTATGCAGCCCATTAAGCCTTCTCTCTATACACCCAGTGAGACGGTATCTCCAAGGAAGCCCTAAGGCTGTGAAGTAGCACTGGAGCAGCTTCCTATTTTATGGAGCTATGGACCAAGTTAAGCCCTTCTCCACTTGAGTGAAATGTGAGTGTGCCTGAAGGTGTCAATAGGTGTGCATCTGTGGGCTGAAACTCCCAGAATCCTTCTTGGGGAATTCTTGGCGAATTCTGGGACTCCAAAAAAATCTGAATGGCTCATCCTTAGCTATTTTTCTAAGGTCTTTGTTGGCTGTTAACACTTCAGTATTGTAACATTCAAATATTTGAACAGATTGATTCAGTTTCAGCAGACTTTGTGATTTTAAGTACAATGTCAGTGGAGTGGTATGCAAACATTTAAATAAAATGTCTAAGGAGATGGAGATGATGTTAGAGGAGAAACCATGTTCTCAGGATGTAAACAACAGGGAATACATTTGCTAAGGTAAAGGTTCCCCTTGACAATTTTTGCCCAGTCGTGTTCGACTCTAGGGGGCGGTGCTCATCCCCGTTTCCAAGTCATAGAGCCAGCGTTTTGTCCGAAGACAATCTCCCGTGGTCACATGGCCAGTGCGACTTAGACACGGAACGCTGTTACCTTCCCACCGAGGTGGTCCCTATTGATCTACTTGCATTTGCATGCTTTCGAACAGCTAGGCTGGCTAGATGATCTTTTTAAAAACAAAAACAAGCCCAACATGTTTAGGTCCAATGATTCTTTTACATTCTTCACGGGCATAAATCTCAGTTCTTTATTCTTGTTTCTTTCTTTAGCCAGTCTGCACACAGCTCTAATCAGTTGCTTGATTTTCTAAAACCATTCCTTTTCCACCTTGTATTGAACATGTCCTAAACTCTTCACAGACACTCTCCCATATAAAGTCATAAAAACCGTCAGCAGAAGCTATTTATGGAGTAAGAGCTAGCTTGTTTTGCTAAGTGTCAGAACTGCTCAGCACCACTGGGGCTCAGGGTGGGGAGGGGAGGCATGTGACTTTTAGAAAGGTAATGATTAGTCATGAACTCCTCAGGATTCCCAACATTCATTTTCTTCAATGCTTCATCTTTGCTGTTCAGCGGTATTGATGTCAGGTGTGAAAGAAAATAAAAAGGAACTCATGTTTAAGTTTGCCACAAATATTTTCTAGAACTAGCCACAGAGAAACAGCTTAGGTCCACCAATTTGTTTCTGAACTTTTGCTGAGGATGTAATGAATACTCATAATTTTTCTCACCCTCAGTGAAAAAAGGTATCTCCAGACCAAAGCATTCTTGCCAAAAAAAGGTAATCACCTGCTGTTGAGACTTTATTTTGCTTCCACCCCAAATCAAGAACACCTGGGCTTGCCTCCTGTTGCTTAAACATGGAGCGGAAGGGAAATTGGGCAGTTGTTCCTCCATCCCAGCAGGCTCCTCACTGTATGACCAATTGCAAGATCAACCTCACAACTACTGGAAGAACAGACACACAAAGGGAAGTCTATCAGAGCACAGGGGCATCTATATGGTTTCCTTTCCACTCCATATTGACACAACAGCAAAGTACCCCAGGACTTTTACTCATCGTTATCATCATAAGCAGTTTTTGTTTTCTGTGTGCTGTCTATTTTGTGACCAGGTGCATTATTTCTTGTGCAACTAAGCATGCAATGGACACACACCACTCATGTGACTGCCCTTCTGTAATCCATGATTGCAACAGGATTCTACTCAATTGGTTGTTGTGTTTTTTTTTCAGGCTCTTTGATCGTGTTCTGAAGGTTGTTCTTCCTAACGTTTGGCCAGTTTTTGTGGCCGGCATCTTCAGAGGACAGCACTCTGAAGTGCCAAAGAGGTAGTGTAGCAGGAGTAAGATTAGACCAAAACAAGTCCTAATCTCCTGGCTTCAATTTTGAGGGCCTGACTCTCTGGACTTGATGGTCTAGTAAATATTCTATTTTTCTATTCCCAGTTTCTCCCAGTGCAAATACCTATGCAGAGGTTACTCTTTGACCTTGCTCTTTGCTTGTTTGATTTGTCACATATATGCACATTTTCCAGACCCAGTGATATGAAGGAGGCTTGTTAAATCTGTAATCCTTCTCAGAATGTCAGGTTTCTCAATTCCAAGAGGCATTTCTAAGATGGATTTAGCAACTCTACAAAATTCCTTAGCTTCCAGTGGAGAGTGAAACAAAGAGGTGGTTTGTTTCCTACTAAGTCTCTCTCACACACACACAAACACACACACACAGCTGATTGCTTGGAAAGATACAAAGAATCCATCCAAATCTTTAAGCACCTATGAAACAAAGCAGCAGTCATCCCTATATGCTTTGCTTTATTCTTTTAGTGTGCTATTGCTTTACTTTGCACAAAAATATGCTTGCAAATAGAAGAAGCAGTCTGAGATTGTAGTAAAATCTCTCACAGTCATATGAAGAGAGAAGAAAAATGGTATAAACTCCCAACTTTGCTTGCAAGAAAAAAAGACAAAGTGAGGGTTCTCTGTATCTCCCAAATTTTTGATGCCACATACAATGTCACCACTTTTGGCTTCTTTCTTTGGCATCTTTTTATAGTTCAGCAATGGTCATAGCTTGTTGAATGAAGAATCTCAGTAATGTCAGACAACATTTCTGTGGCAGTATTATTTGGGGACTATAATCTGACTGTGTATCACCCAAATCTCAGCATGTTCAGAGTTCCACCGGGTCATTTGTTTATCTGATTATATATGTATTTTATCTAGATCCCACCTCTCCTCTAGCTTATTAAATCAAAATACAACTAAAAATATGGTGGCTGAAACCCTGTCATGCAATTGTGCCAATGGCATAACTTTTACATGTGAATCGCCATAGGTTACTAAATTTCCATACGCCTTATATGTTGCACACCGAGTTGCAACAGATAAGGTCCATGGATATCTCTTAACATATGATAATTCATTTCCAATAGTTATGCCATCAGTGTTACTGCACAACTGGATTTTAGCCAGTAAGTCATATATTAAAA
This sequence comes from Pogona vitticeps, assembly GCF_051106095.1. Lineage (NCBI taxonomy): Eukaryota > Metazoa > Chordata > Lepidosauria > Squamata > Agamidae > Pogona > Pogona vitticeps. Next base: position 116,789,050 of record NC_135784.1, read on the forward strand.
TTCAATTAGGTATATAATATTAGAAAGCCACCAGCTCAAGCACTTTGAAACTTCTAAATAATGTTCATCTAGATCCATTAAAAGGAGCCACATGTGGAGTGCTGGTGGAAAGCAAGTGTATAGTACTAACAATATGAGGAGATACAAGGGGGTGCTGATAAGTATTGAGCCTTACCCAGAAAAAAATTGAGCTAGGAAGCTATAAATTGCAGGGTGTATTGACCAATTTGTCTGTCTTCAATGGTGCAAAAATCAACTACCTATGATTTTAACTTAACTTTCATTTTCTGGTCCAAAGTGAACATGGCGGCACCTCCAGAAAAGTTCCACGTGGAAGAGCATAGGACCATAAACAAGTTCCTGTTTCTCCAAGGGAAAGGTGCAAAGCAGATCCATGATGAAATGTCACAAACTATGGGTGACAGTGGCCCTTCATATGTAACAGTTAAATGTTGGGTTGTCAAATTTAAAACTGGCCATTTCGGTGTTGAAAGTGAGAAATTCAGTGGAAGGCCTGTTTCTGTCTCTGTGCCTGCAAATGTGAAAGCCATCCATGACATGATCATGGAGGACTGCCGAATATCAGCCAAAAGTATTGCTATATATCTGAAAATATCACGTGAGAGAGTTGGAAATGAGAAAGCTGGCAGCAAAGTGGATCCCCAAACTTTTGACAACTGAACAAAAGAGGAAACGTGTGGAGTCATCGGTGGCTGTTTTGGAACATTTTGCAAGACATGAGTCAGATTTCCGGGGCAAACTGGTAAGTGGTGACGAGACATGGATCCACTGTTATGATCCTGAGACAAAGGAACAGTCTAAGGAATGGAGGCGCAGTGGTTCCCCCAGGCCAAAGAAGTTCTGAGTGAAAAGGTCGGTGCAGAAGCAAATGGCAATAGTTTTTTGGGATAAGACGGGAGTTCTGCTGGTGGACTACCTCCAACAGGGTTCAACCATCAATGCAAAATATTACTGTGCTTTATTGATGAAGTTGAGGCAAAACATCAAGGAAAAACGTCGAGGAAAGCTCTTCAAAGGTGTCATCCTGTTGCATGACAACGCCTTGTCATACACTGCAGGTGAAACAAAGGCAAAACTGACGTCCTTAGGCTTTCGAGTGATGCCCCATCCACCCTATACTCCTGACCTGGCTCCTTCTGACTATTATCTGTTCCCCAAACTCAAAAAACACCTAAAGGGACAACAATTTGGGAGTGTTCTGGAGGCAACTAATGCTAGAAATGAGTGGTTACACCAGCAGTCGGAAGAATTTTATTTGCAGGGACTTAAGAAGCAGCAGGGCAGATGTCGCAAGTGCATTGACTTCCTGGGGGAATATGTAGAATAGTGTGGCAGTTACAGCTTCCTGGCTCAATTTTTTCTGGGAAAGGCTCAATACTTATCACCACCCCCTTGTACATGTGGAACTGGAACCTAGATAGACTGGGAAGGATGAAAGATCTTAAGCAAAAGGACCAGATTAAAAACAGCACAGAAAATAAATCTAAACATTATAACCTGAGTATAATCAGCAACGTCATGAAAAATCTGAATTTTGGGTGCATCCATAAACTGAGGCTAAATTTTAGTAAAACAAGAAAACAGAGGAAACACAGAGAATTCGGCAATAGCAAACTTGAGAAAGTTTCTTTCTTTTGTTCTGTCACCAGTTAACAAACACAGCACCTTTTAAAACATTACTGTTTGCCCTACAGGCATCAAACTGACAGTGTGTACAAGAGGGATTTAAGTGAGTCTGCACGTTGGATGAAATATAAATTAAAATTATAGTTCTGTCAGTCTTGAATCAGAGATTGTTTTTCCAGCTCTCCCAAAACGCTTAATTTCAAATTAGTCTGTTTATTACTTCAAGAAGGGCCAAATGCATAATTTATCAGTAATAGTGAGTCAACATACCCTTGTAACACTCCACATTTTGGAATAAAACATGTGATGCTAGTACAATTTATTGCATATATAGCCTGATAAATAAACTGTTATCTAGCAGAAAGCAAAAGTTAAGCAGAATAAGCCCACTTTCCTTAACAAAACAAATAGTTTAGAAATCACAAACCTGGGAATATTACTTCCAAAAGATGAAAATGAAAAGTTAAGTGATGATATGCAATACATATTAAATTCACTCATTATTCAGGAGTGTCCCACCCTTGTTTAATATTTTCTTCATTAGAACTATTCTTTTCTGTGGGTGCAACTCATACTGAAATCCTTTAAAGACACATACATAGATTATGATGGAACAAAAACCACTGAGTCTTTGAATTTCTGGCTGAGTCATATTTATATGCTCTTGAAGCATTTATTTAAGTATGGTTTACTGCCTTCTGCTCATGAGCATTAAAACCACAAAGGACTAAAAATCCCTTCTTATTGAAAAGATAAGTCCAAATATTGATTAGCTATGCTGGAAATCTTCTCAGGCATCTATTTTCACCCACTGCCCACCGAAATCCAACTTTTCCCTGATAGCATACCTGGTCTCAAGTGGCACATTGCTATTAAGCACCCAGCTGTCCTGTAATTGAACAGATTCAGGAGTGGTAGCCAGATCATTCGGTGCAGGAGCTGGTGCATGAATCTGATTCCGTCTATTTGTTAGGGAATTCCTGTTGAGGGAGTTGGCCGAGGAGTGATGATGGGACAGAGTATGATTGTGAGGTGGAGGAAGAGGTGGTCTCAGAGTTGACTGGCTGTGATGATTTGAAGGACCTAAAGGAAGGGGAAAAAAAGAAATTATTATTATTTGGGGTATAGTCAGTCCTGCACAATATAGTTCAGACCTATATTCCACTGAAGAAATAAGTATACTCAGGACTGTATTGAGAAGGAAAGCAATAAATTGAAGAACTACACAAATTGAGGGCACAAATAGTGTGATACAGGGCTATTCTTTTTCCATATTATCATCCAATCATTTCCTTAATCCAGATGCATAGTTTATCACAACCATATTACTGCCAAGATTGCTGGTCTGGACTACTTAATAATAGAGATAACCTACAAACAAGATATCCCCACATTCACCTGATAGGGAGGATATCAAAGTTTGAAATTTTGTGTGACTGGGGTAAGGGAATACAAGAATCGTAACCCTAGAAATGTCAAATGTGACCATAAAGTGGAGGTTTGAACAGCAACGCATTGCCAATTAGAGGTTATTTCAGGGCAAACATCTGGTTTTGCCAAAACCGCAAAATACATGTCAAAAAGGCTATGGGCTCTGTAAGGTTAACAGAACACATTGCAAGTGAATGCAGCTTGCTATTTTAGAGAACCCTACAGTAAAAACTATTCATTTCACTTGAGTAGCAGAAGAACAAGAGTTGTTTACATTGTCCTAATCAGTACACTTTTTCTACCCTAGCAAAATCTATGAGAATTTACACTGTTCTGGCAGCTAATGCAATCTCACAGTTTTGCAGATGAAACTTCAATAAACAAATTGAAATGCAAATATCCTATTTCTATAAAAAGGCTAATGTAATGTAGGTTTAATCAGGAGAGGAAATCTATGGATCGAGAGATAACTCTGCTTTGGTAAGCATGGCGCTTAAACTGAATGTGACTATGCAATTGCTTAGGCTGTAATTTAAGATAGTTATATTGTTAAGACTATTCAATTTTGAAGACATATTCCACAGATGTATTAAATCCTTAAGACTTCATTTATTGGAATGTTTCTTTTTCATTATTAAGATTCCAATGCTTGCTACATTTTAGAGAAAACACTATTACATATAATTTTGCTTGCATATTTAATAAAAGGAAGAAAAAGAGTAATTGGTGTGCTTCTGGAGCAAAATATTTAAAGGATATTCAGAGGGAGAAAATTATTTGGGCATAATAAATCATCTGGATCACATTGCATACAAAAAATGGGCACAGAGATTGTTAGCTATGACAGACTTGACAGGCTGAATGGCTATAAATTATATAGTGCTCTGAGGGCTTAGTTCATGCATTGTCTAATGGCTTAATCACATGGAGGCCACTTCCATGCTATTTTGGCAACAGTTGAAACAGCCTATTACAAGAGCTGGCCAAACAACGTGCTCAACTCTGTCGAGAAGGTCACTAGTTTTGGTATGAACATGCTGAAGGAGCCTATGACTGGACTAACAGTCTGGTTGTCAGATGTCTGATGGCTTGGAAACATGCTGTGATAAGAAGTTACGTAATTTAGCAATGTTGTTGAAACTGAGCAAGTTTCTGTAGGTTCAGTGACTACATGGAAGATACTAAGGAAGTCAACATCCGGTGCCATTAGCTGCACGACAGAGGAAAGGTAGGATGCAAATGTACTAATTTAATCAAATGAACAACAGCAGCAACAAAAACTATTTTGCAAGTATCCCAGCCAGAACAGACTGCAACATTTTAAACTGCATGATCACTTGAACTTTTAAAAAAACACGCTACAGGCATTTTTTTTAAAAAAAAATAAAGATGGATGATCAGATAATTTGCTATATTTCAAAATACTATATTATTTAAGTCTTAAAAACAAATGGAAGACAAATGTAGTAGGCAAGTGAAATATTAATTGCACGTTAAATCACTATACTAATTTGTAATTTCTAGAGAACAATAATTAGAAAAAGTAACATTAGCAAAACCATAATTATACTGATGTATGTTTGTTTTGAGAAACTTAAAATATGCTTTGTACTTAATGGATCTAATAATGAAATAAAACATCAATGGGAAAAGTGTTCACAGATTGATTTATCCTCCCATGGAACAAATGAGCATGACAGTGTATTCCAATTAACAGTATGTTAATTTAAGACATAGTTTTAAACTGTGAACATATAACTGAGCTTTTAGTGGTCTGTTCAAAAATGCTGAATAGCAGATGTGTGGTTCGGAGACAGCAGAAAACAAACACTGAATTTCAGTACTAGCTTAGAGGCAGATAAATGTATGCATAATGAGGCAGGTGCAAGCCCTACCCACTTCACCTAGCAAGCTGCACAGTCCATCGAAAAGGCTACTCCAAAGGTGAAAGGAGAAGCCATTTCCCACTGAGGAGGGCAGAGGCAAAATCCCCGAAAACTGGGTTTCCTTTAGCATAGGCACTCTGTATTAGATAAGACATTCAGGAGGTGGAAGATCAGGAAAATCAGCTTCTGGAGCCAAAGAATTCTGTCCGCCAATGTGTTAATAAAGACGAGTGAAAGGAGATGGAGGCACAAACCTTTTTCACAATTTTACACGAGTAAAAGGAATTCAAAAGGATTACAATATAATGATTTCCTTTCATGGTTTTATTATGCTCTTATGTGTCCCCTATTCAAAGGGAATAATATATGGAAAGGTTTGGATTTTCAGGTTAATTTCATAGTGTTCATTTTCCTATGCCTTTTTTGTGGGCATACTGATTGTAACATTAGTAACAAAACAGTTACTAAAAATAACAATAATTATAGGGGAAACTGTTTTAGCTTGAATTTTGTATTTTTCTTTTAACTCTGGGATCCATTTTGGGACCACTTTTGACCAAAAGGCAGCACAGAAATAAATTATTAAACACAAATGAAATGTAACATCAATTAGGTGAAAGCAATTAACATGGGCAATTTTTGTTATGTAAATAGCAATCGCAAGGAAACCTGAGCAGCTAGGGGCTATGGATACTGTGTGTTGAGGGAGAGTTTAACATTTTGTTAATTCTTTGAATATATATTGAAGCTAATATTTGGATCTCAAGGCAAATCACCACTACTATTAATGGTAGCTTCTCTTAAAATCTAAATAAAAACAGGTGAAGCATTTTTTTTAAAAATAAGGACAATGTCAGGAAAAGGGCAGGAAGGAGAAAGGGAGGCAAAAGAAAATAAACATTCTCTGCCCAGCCCTACACTCCTGAAGTAGCTCAGGCTTCCCTGTAGCTACTGTTTCCATAATAAAAACACGCATATTAATCATACATTAATTGCACTGATGCAATTAACGTCTTGTCTAGTTTGGCTCTGACACCATCACTTTGTTCAAACAGCAGTCATATTCAACCACTCATGAGAAGGAGAAGGAGTAGAATATAAAAGCAAGAAAGGACCCTAAGCATGTAGAGGAGGGTGAGAGGGTCTGCTCCTGTTTTGATTTTCTGCTGTTTTGCTCAATATGAGAAGCAAACTAGTAATGGCAAGGCTAGCGAAACCATCAGCAAAATGTCCTACATATGTATTGTACAATGAAACACACACACACACACACACACACACACACACACACACACACACACACACACACACACACACACACACACACACACACACACACACACACACATGTTTCCTAAACCACATCTTGATATCAGTGGCAAAACAGATGAAGGAGAGAAAGACAGACAGATAAATTGGTCTTTATAGTGGGCCTAATTATATCAGCAAGGCAGAAAGTTGTCTTAGTCCAGAGACATACTTCAAGACGGCAGAAATAATGAAAAGCTTATTGTTCCTTAAGGGTATTTATTACATGTTCACCAAGAATAACCTGTCTCAATCAATGGAGGAACAAAAACACTAACTGAAAAAAAAAGGTTAGGATTTTTTAATGGCAGGTGGAAACCTGTTGAAGAAGCACACATACATTTGTTTTTCTGTATGTAGCTTTTGGATCAAAACAGACCACGGTGAGTTGGGACAAATGTTATTATCAGTACTTTACTACAGCTACAGTGTATTTCTAACACAAAGCGAGTATAGTCCCTGAGTGCCTTCTTAGTATGGGGCAGATTTGCTACATGGACAAGTGAAACTTGCCTACCTATTACAAATCTGCAACCCTGTGCACCATGAACTACTATTGGGGGAAACAAGATAACCTGGAAATACGTCTCGAACTTTGGAGAGAGAATTCCAAGAATATTCAACCAGAATAAAACTTGTTGAGTCTCTTTCTTTTTATAAATGGCCATTTATGCATTGCTTCATTTTCATAATTGAATAAGAAAATGTGCTCTTTTACATTGAAAGGGTGTATAACAAGAAATGTATTTTGCATACAGAAACACTAGATACACAGGAAGCAAATAAACTAGAAGAGTGTATGTGTTATTTATTAACTGCTCTGCAAAAAGCAAATTCATCCTGTACAAGCCTGAATTTCTAACCTCTATTCATAAAATGTCGCTGTCCTGAATATAGAAGTCTATAGCCACTGATGATTTCATGTTCCACAGCTAATGAGGCAGATCCACTGCTGAGATTTTGTCTTTACCTATAATTACCATCTTCCTTTGCTCTCTATACTGTTAGCTACCCAGTCATGTCACTTTCTTCCATAACACCTACTGAAACACCACAGCATATCTCTTTCTTAGTCCCTTTGTGGAAAAACTCTGGTTCATTCTCTAACCAATTATTGTCTTGACTACTGAAACCATCATCTCTCTGGACTCCTATGGGCACATTTTAGCTAGTCACAAAACTTAAGTACTCTTCTGTCAAAATAATTTTATATGATGGTCTAGAGCAGGGGTGTCCAACCTTTCACCTTCCCTGGGCCAAATTAGAAGATGAAAATTTAGTTTGGGCCGCACATAAATTTGGTTTGGGCTGCATGGGGGGGCAGCCCTAGCTGTCCTCCACAGCTCCCCTCCAAGCACACTTACCGGCAGCTGCGATCTCAGACAGCAGAGGCTGCCAGCTTTAACTCTGGCAGCTTTATGTGGCCGGGAGGGGGTCCACCTGTTGACGGGGATGGTGCAATGCAGTCACGCAGCCCCCTGTCCCCTCCCCTCCCCTCCCCTCCCTCTCTCCCCCTCTACTATTGTGACCTGCCCCGGCCACATTCCAGCCGCAAGTGCCGGCAGTGTAACTTGAAACTTTGGAATTTCTTTAAAAATAAAAAATTGCACTGGGCCGCATTACAAGCTGACCTGGGCTGCATGCGGCCTTCGGGCCGTGGGTTGTACAAGCCTGGTCTAGAGACATTATGCTCATTTTAAACCTCTATATTGCTTTCTTGTCTGTTCCCAAACCCAGCACAAATTCCTCAACTTTAAATTCAAATGCCTTTATAGCACTGTCTCCTGATTTTTCTGCTCTCACATATCCCTGCTCATGGGCTGCTTCTCCAGCCACACTATTATCAGCCATTAGAATGTATCCTGATTCTAATGGTGTCCCTTTATGCCTGGAACCTGCATGTCGTTGACCCAATTTTTGGTTAAATCTTTTCATGCCCATCCCCCATGAAATTAATGATTAATTCCAAGAATCAACCTGAACTCTTTGCTCCACCAATTCATTTTTATGTATTTAGCATAAGCCCAAGGGAATATACAAAACCAAATTTCTATTCTTTCTAGAGCAAAATAGTATGTCCTTTTCAGGTATGAAAATAATATAAAGAAACACAATATGTTTGAATGCAATTATAGCCAAATTCAGTTTAGTCCTGAGAAGCCCTGATTATCATTCCCTGCCCCCAATTTTGATAAGAAAAAAATGTTTTGTGGAATTTGTAAAAGCAACAATTGTTCATTAAAACTATTCCTCTCAGTATGCCATAGTATCCTCCTGACCCATTTCTTGGGAATGGGACTTGGGGACACTGTTTTATGGTGGCTTTCTTTGAGGAAAGAACTCAGAAGGTGGTGCTGGGGGACTCTTGTTCCACACCCTGAGGTCCCTCAGGTTTCTGTTTTGTCTCCTATATTATTTCATATCTGTATGAAACCGCTAGGAGAGATTGTCCAGAGTTTGAAGTTCTGTGTCAGTGAAGTTCAGTACAGTATGCCAATGACACTCAACTTTACCTCTCCTTGCCACCTAAATGCAAGGAAACTGTTTCGGCTCTAGATCAGTGTTTGGTATCAATATTGGACTGGATGAGAGTGAATAAATTGAAACTGACTCCAGACAAAGCAGAGGTGGTTCTCGTCAGCTGAAAGGCAGATCAAGGAATAGGGATTCTGCCTGTACCAGATGGAGTTGCATTCCATCTAAAAAGCCAGGTGCACAGCTTGGGGATGCTCCTGGACTCATCCCTAAGCCTGGATGCCCAAGTGGTCAGGAGTACATTTGTCCAGTTAAAACTAGTGTGCCCGTTTCTGGAAAGATCTGATCTAGCCACTGTGATACATGCCCTAGTTACTTCCCGGCTGGATTACTGTAATGTGCTCTATGTGGAGCTGCCTTTGGAAAGTGTCATGAAACTTCAGTGGGTCCAAAATGCAGGAGCCAGACTGTTGACTGAGGCTGGTTACAGAGATCACATAACCACCCTGTTACAACAGCTCCACTGACTGTCAATCAATTTCGAGGCACAAAAGAAGTTGCTGGTTTTAACTTATAAAGCTCTAAATAGCCTGGGTCCAAGCTCCCATTATGAGCTAGCTTAGGTGTTAAGATCACCAGGAGAGGCCTTTCTCTTTGTCCTGCCACCCCCACACATGTGCATCTGATGGGGACATAGGAGAGAGCCTTCTCTGTTGATCCTCCCAGGCTTTGGAACTCCCTCCCACAGGAGGCCAGACTGGCCCCATCTATGCTGATCACAAGAATTCAATCAATTAGTCTAACACAGTCATTCTCAGCCTTTCTTTTGGCCATAGCCATAAACGCAATATGAAAGAAATATAGGCTGAATCAGGTCTGTATAAGTTGCAAAATGAATTTTACAAGGTGGGTATGTGAAGAATTATTTCCAGTCTGTGGCCCCCTTCAAATGTGCCTACAACAACAAGTTGAAGCTTGAGTTGTAAATGTATTTTTGTGGGTGAAAAACTGCAAATGTATGTATTCCATATAACTTCAGAAAATCTACCCAGTGGGTAGCTCGGTGGTTTAGATATCTGGCTGTGGAGCTAGAAGTTGGGAGTTCAATTCCCCACAGTTCCTCCTTGGAGAAGAGCCAATATATCTTGTCCTGCACAACATGCACAGTCTCAAGACACCCGCAGGAGAAGAAAATGGCAAATCACTTCCGTGTAGAAAAACCTAGAAGGGGTCACCATTAGTCGGAATTAACTTGTTGGCACACAATATTTATTATTCAGAAAATTTACAAAATATGTTGCAATAATTTCCTATACTGTCTGTTTAAATGTATTAGATGTGAAAGTATTTCACACGGAATGAGGACAGCTCATATTTCCAAAATAAACTCAACATTCTATTAAATAAACACCTGTTTTAGCCATGCATCCACACAGAATTGTATGCATGCACTTTGGATACATGATTTATTTATAGTGCAAATGTCTGCTCATATAATCAGATTCACACTGCTTATCTGTTTTCATTTGTAAGTATTAGATATCAGTATAAGATAACTGCTGTGGCAGTTCGGCCCAGTTGAGAGTCGCATCCACACAGGTGTTCCACAGGTGCCATGCGCTTCTCTCCCCTGGATGATCAACCACTCACCATCAGGAGTGGTTCCCTCCTCTGCCTCCTTGAGCAATCACCTAGTCACCAGCAGCAGCACAGGCTTCCCTGCCTTGCCTCCTCAGGTGATCGCTCACTCAGATGAGGAAAGACAGGGAAGCCTGTGCTGCTGATGGTACATGGGTGATCACCCAAGGAGTCAGGGAACAGAAGCAGGCTTCTGGCCAGTGAATGGATGATCACCTGAGTGAGCGCCACACTGAATCTGGCTGAACCATCAAAAGCATGGTTCATGCCCATCTCTATTAAGTATGATTGGTATTTTCAATCAGGTTTTCATCCCTCTGATAAAACATAGTATTATTTTTAAAATATAATTAGTGCAATTATTATTTTTTAAGTATAATTAGTGCAATGCAATGTGCACCAGAGTTCACATTGAACTCTGGTGAGACGTTCCATTAAAAAAAGAGAGAGAGAGAGGATCCACAGTTTACTAGTTTATCTACTCATTGGTCATTAGCATTTATGTAGTATTGGCACAACATATCATTATTTATGTAGTACTGTATAGGCATAACATTATCATTATGCACCATAGCTGTTGCATTTCAATGTACAGTATGTACATTTTGCTCAATTGCTGCATTACGTTTGTATTTCAGAACTAGAAACAGAGCTGAAGGAAATAAGACAATGCCTGTTACAATATTCCAGAGGTTTGTAGAGATTTCAGAGAAGAATTTGTAATTTTATCCTTTTCACAGAGGAGGCATCTAAGATAAGCTAATGGTAAAAACAGTAACATCATCTGTAACTTTCTTGATCTTCGAACTTCAAGGAGAAATCACTCTTCATATAATCAAGGATGAGCAGCTTCAAGGACTAGAACACATAGCTTACAATATAAGATGCTCTGTGGGTTCTTCCTATTGTCCCAGCAGTTGGAAACCTAAAGATGATAAATAACTTGATGGGATACCAATAACATTCTGTTCTGGCAAGGTGAACTAAAAGAATGTGTTAGTTGCCATTGTGATAACATTGTCTCTATTTTTTTTTCTTAAAAGCTAGCAGGTTCTGCAAGATTGATTGTTATAGAGGACAACAAAGCTGCAGGAATTTATTGTGTTGGCATTTTTTTATATGAATGAATACAAATATTACCTTGAGTGGGGTATCATTTATGTGAAGCAAAGATCTTAACACTTGGAGTCACATGGAGACACAAACTGAGAAGGAAGGAGTACATAAGCCTCCCATCTGTGTCTTGGCCATAATTAAGAAATCAGCAGAACTATATCTGCACTATGTCTGTGATATTACTGTCATGTCAAAAGCTGAGACTGTACAGACCTGAAAATGTATCATTAAGCCCAAGTACAGAAGAAAACCCCAAAATGCGGCTGCTAGAAATGTATCTGAAGTTTCCAATACTTGTTTAAAGGGCTCAGTGTTTAAACTTGATTTTGTAATGCTTCACATTTATTTAAATGCTACATGCAGGTGTAACAGACCTGCATATCAAACTTATATTAGAAAAATAACAGAGTAGGAATGCCACAAGCATTTCAACAGAGTTAAGGATTTTGTTTCCATCCTGCAAATGATGTTACTACCTATCCTTTCCCCCTACTCTGGTAATGTATTTTGGGACAGATGATGATAGATGTTTCTTTGGTCCTAACATAATATTGGTTCCTGCCAGGAATGGGATTTGACTTGGACTACAAAAAAATCTCTAGCGGAAAACAAATTCTACTTGCACCATTCCTGCCAGGGAAATGGCACCTCAAAACAATCTCAGTTCTGCCCTGAAGGAAAGAGTTGCTCTGCTCATGGTCTCCTTGCCTTCTCCAAGTAGGTTTCCAAGCCCTTAAGGCTCTTGAAAGGACCAAAGGAAAAGGAGGTCAGGGAAATGTTTTGATCTTGCAAGCTTGGGATTTGGGCTAAACTCCATGTGACTTAAGCATACATTCAAAAAAAAAATATTTTTGCTTTGCAGGTTTATTGTAGCAGTGGGAACAGGTACTGAGTCAAGTTATGATGCTATCTATGGTCTCCTAAATCTACACTAGGGAGTGCAGCTTCTTTACATGATCTTATTATTCTAGTTTGGACAACAAACAGTAAGCTCATAAGGGTCATCTGTTCACGTCTAAAAGACTGTAAACTACTTTCAGTTAGCTTTGATCCAACACAATAAACTGCTTTATAATAAATCAAAATCTGCCATCCATCCTTACTTTTGCCATCTGTTTTGTCACAACTAAACTTTGGTGAGACATTCCATTTTTTTAAAGAGGATCCACAGTTTACTAGCCTATCTACTCATGGATCATTAGCATTTATGTAGTATAAGCTATCTTCAGCCTAAGCTTCCTCCCACAGTCTCCACCTACTTAGGTTGTTCGCCAAGTGTTTGCCTTCAAGATATAACAATTCCCTTAAAGATATACTATCACATTTCCAAAGAGTAAACAGTAAATTATGTAGAGCACATTGAAGTGCTCTACTCTCAACATTAGGAAGTTGTGATTGATAGAAATGCAGCTTCTTAATGAATAAAGCTGAAGAAAAAACTTCAGTTACCCCAAGTCTTTGTTTTGAAGCAAATAAATGCTCTCCCAAAACTGAAGGGGCAAAAGGAACCTGCATAGATCAATGCCATAAAATATAGCCATGTTAGAGACTGTCACCACTTACTTTCATATTCTTAGAAGGAAAACAAAGGCTTTCCTACCCCAATAAGGTATATAATTCTGATCTACAAGCCAAAATTGCAAAATAGGAGTAAAAGGTTAGTTCTGTAGAGTTTATTTGAAATATATAGGGACTTAAAAAAAAGTCTAAGTATTTACAGTGCACCCTGACTAACATTTCTCCTGTGATGCTTGCAAATGGACCCTGGGAACTACGGTCAATTCTCTTATTTCACATGCTGTCCTAGTTATGTTGGTAATACTTTGTGCCTTTTCACTTGCCCACAGATCTCAGCTAAAGCCAAACACCATCTCTACTCTATTGTCACTCTTAATTTCCTGCACCATTTTATGCAAGAATACTGACCTCCCACTTTCCAGTATTATCAAATCACTTTGCAAGCTGAGATACTCTGGTACGTGCATTATAGACTTTTGCTAAAACCGTACTACACAGGGATTTCAAAGATAGCCTAGTTAATCTCTCACCTCAAAGCTTCACTTAAAATCCTGCTGAAATCAGGAAAAACATCTGTGAGCACAGTCAAATTGCAGAGCAATCTCTTTTCTGTATCAAAGTTCCATACCAACAGAGCTTCTGAAATGCCACATTGGCAGCAGCTTACTCATACTTACTGACAGACTGTGATGTGAGCTTTAACACCCTTCATTAAATAGCAGAAACTACAATGACCAGAACACTGCTCCATTCCTAAAAATAGTCCAAGACCTAGAGTTAAAATATTGGAAAAATGAGGCAAGCATATGTTAAACAGTACACCAAACTCTTGTCTTCTTCCCTATCTACTCATCGCTTTGTTATGTCAAAAAATATAATCAGACTGTACTGATTTGACTTCTTAAAAAAATTAAGTAAATTCCAATTCGTTCCTGTATCTCCAAGAGTGAGTAAAATAGAATACTTCGTTCACAATTGCTGTGTGCCAACAACATTGATGCTGCCAGTAAAAAGACAGTGTAAATTTTCTCAGCACTGTGGTAATTTAAGCAATTCCAGACACCAAACAGAACTTTTAAAAACTCATAATGTTTGATCCCTGAAGTGGATGCACTTCAAAATGATAAAAAAAGAGAGTAATATCCTTCCTTTAACAACCTAAGAATGTTCTCCTACAAAAACCCGTTTTGGCTAAAGTTCCAGTCTGTTGACATTTTTCAGACAAAAGATCATTAGCTGAGCACAGCTTGAAAATCTGATTGCTCTCTAGATGGTTCATGAGGGAGCTTGAAAATTGTCACCGTGATGTAAGAATAATTGTGTTAGAAGGTGGTATCTTTCCTTTTCATTCTGAAAATGAGTGGTGGTGCCAAGTACATGCCATCCAAGATGAAAAATTCTGGAATCAGGGGCACCACACCGTTTCCCCACACAACAGTGTTTTAACGAGATTTCAGTTCAATTTGTAATTAGACTTTCATGCATAACTGTACAAAGCATGGAATGTAAATATGAGTCCAAACTCCTTTAATGTCCTATTAGGGATGCTTATCTTTTGGATTTATTTCCCAGTGCTCCAATTCTGAGGCCCAAATGAGACATGATATTAGCTGCATGAATACAATTAATGTATGCATTTATTGTATTAAATGAGTAGGGATGCCTTGAGAAGGAACCCTCAGTTGCTTGGAGGAAGGGGCGAGCAGGAATGATGGCTTGAACCATGGCAAGGAAAAAGGATTAAATTTCCCACTTAATGATGATCTCAACTATGAAACTGAAGATGTTATCTATAGTAAGAAACTTTAATGTCTATGTTTCTTTTTCCCAGGGGCTCTCAAACACTTGTTTCTTAAGGCTGGTGGTTCTCAGTTATTTCTTGCTTAGGGCCAAGTGACATGCTAAGTAGTATGCACCTAAGACCTGTTTCTTTTAAAGCATGCACAGACTTGATCCAAATCAGGAGTACCAAACGTGGGTTGAAGAGGCTTAATCTTCCTACCTATAACCATGATTTCCTCAAATATCTCCAGGATAGCTTGAAAAATTGTGGAAATTGCTTTGCTATCTTTTTAAAATTATTGTTTCTGATGGGGACCAGGTGTTCTAGATTAAGGCTGCAAATTCTTGGCAAATTAGGAGATACACTTAGCTAAACTGGCTGGGTGATGGCAATAGCTCAGGGAACAGGTAAAAGCATGGGCTGAGTTCAAAACCATAGTTCACTACCCTACTGTGTCCAAACTGGTAGGAGCCACCAGTGAGGTCTCTCTAGCTAAGGTGTGTTGTCCTGGCCTTCACCCTGTAAGGAAGACTCAGTCAGTGATGCATGATGCAAGGGGGGAAAGCCAGGTGTTATGAAAGAAAAAATAAGATTCAATGGCACACTATGTATTTAACCCTTAGCTTCTTTTCCTTAGGTGTAGAGGTCAACAGAAAGAAACCAGGATTTCATAAAGGAAAGCTGAAGAATGTTCCTGGCAAATGTCAAAAACCAGAAGTGGAATAACAGCTCAAAGGGTTCAGAAGAAGCTGCAATGCATTGAGTTGATGGCTTATTAGTATTTTATTATTTCAATTGTTTGTTATGTTAAATTGTACTTGGTGGTATTTATATTAAACTGCCCTGAATGGCCTTGGCCAGATGGGTGGTATGTATGTATGTATGTATGTATGTATGTATGTATGTATGTATGTATGTATGTATGTATGTATGTATGTATGTATGTATGTATGTATGTATGTATGTATGTATGTATGTATGTATGTATGTATGATAAACAAACAAACAAACAAACCATTCAGCGAATGAAAAGGAAATGAAGGCAAAGCAGGAGCCTCACATATTTATTCCTGCTAGCCATTGTGTGGGAGTTCTGCTAAAAGGTTTCCACTCCTGCTACACAAGTTTCTGACACATAGTGCGCATGCTCTGGACTAACCTACCGTATATGTGTGATGCGCACAGACCATGATGAAGTACAGCCAGTTCTTTGAGTCTCAAACAGTACTCTTGTGAGTGGATATGGGCAGAAGCCACTAATTGGATCCCAGCAGACTGAAAAACATCTGTTTGACATCTTTTGTCTTCACTGAGATTGCAGTCTCTCTCTCTCTCTCTCTCTCTCTCTCTCTCTCTCACACACACACACACACACACACACACACACACAGAGAGAGAGAGAGAGAGAGCGAGAGAGAGAGAGCGCTACAGACACACACAGTGGCCAATACATATGCCAGAATGTTTGGACTTTTTGTTTCTTCCACTATCTCCCAATTTTTGTTCCATCTAATGAACAGTACTGGAAAAAAACTTTTTAAATAGCCACTTAGACACTATGGAATATTTGGATAATCAACATTACCTAAGTTGTATGGATAACTCAGTAGTTTAGGAATCTTACTTGTGGAGCCCGAGGTTGATCATTTGATTCCCTACTGTGCCTCCTGTGAAGCAGAGCTGGCTTGTGTGGCCTTGGGCAAGCTGCACAGCCCCAGGGTGTAACCAGAAGAAACTAATGGTAAACCATTTCTGAGTATTGTCTACTTGGAAAACCTTGAAAACGATTGTTATAAGCCAGTTGAGTTGACAGCACACAATGATCATTAATATTACCTAACTCTGACATTTATTCTTAATCAGCTTTGGTTCTGGGCGGACTGTACCATCAAGCAAGATTTTGCTGATAAATGCCAGTGCTATCTCTTACTATATTTCTAGAGGAGAGCAGATGTCAGAATGCTACCTTTGTAAGGACCCTTTTGCATATGTGAATTTAGTCCTGCATTGGGAATAGTTCTGCAGGTTCCCAGATGTGACTATAACCTTTTCTACTCACCCAAAAATAAGAAAGGGGGGGGCAATCATCAGCTCTCCATATGTGCTGTGATGCCATATTTCTGGAAAGGAACAGGAATAATCTCAACTTCTTATTTTTCCAGAAAAGTCTGATTATGCATTCTCTTTTTTATAGTTTCAAGTATTACAGAGAACCCAGGGATTTTACAGAAGCACAAACAGAAGACAGAAACCAGTCTACCTGCACCAGAGTCTAGCTGATTGTACTGCAGTGTATTACCTTCTCGGCAACATATATTTTTTTTAAATAAAGATTTTTATCTGAGAGAGTTACACTAACAGTTCTTTGAACACAAGAAAGGGTGATGATATGTAGCTCTGATTTTATACTTTGCTTTCTTAGGATCAAATGGTGGGAGACAAACTCTGATGTATAACAGTCATTAATGCTCAGAATGATAAAAAAAAGGTTTCAAAAATGGCAACAACCCTAGAATGAAAGATTCTGGGACAATTCAACTTCAAAGTCCACTGAAAGCTAAAAACTGCTTACAAACTGGGTAAAGCTTTTCTCAAATCTCTCAAGAGAACAAATATTTCTTAAGATTACATAAGGAACATCACATTTATATTGCGCCATGAAATCACATACGAAATTGATACAGCATGATGCATATGCCATGTTACTTTAGGCTCCCCTCCCCAAATTCTTTTATTGTAAAAGACCAAGAGACACAGAGATTGTTCTATGGGGGACAAAGCTTACCAAAAATCATTTGCTACTTTTCTTGAAGAGGTCCTTAAATACAGCTGAGTGTGGCATTGTTGTTTATAATCAAGAACAGCTCTTTGCAATACAACTACAACTGTACTCCAAGCCAAGTTGTGATTTTGTGAATTAATTAATACTGTATATATCAATCACTTGATATATATCAGTCATATATTCCCAGTCTTGGAAGACCTTTATTGGCTTCCTGTCAGTTTCTATGCTCCATTCAAGGTGCTGGTTATGATCTATAAAGTCCTTTGTCTGCTTTTTGAATTACAGAAGCATAAATGTTGGAAGAAGACAGTGCCTCTTGATTGGACAAATGAATGTAAGGGACTCTTTTTAAAAGCCAGCATATAAATAATTATAAAACAAGCAGCCAATAGCAGTAATACTCTGTAGAGCAACTTTTACCAGTCATGTACAACACAGCGCAACTTCTCCTGATCAGTTATACTTCTGGATCCCTAAGGAAACTTTACAAACTCATAAAAGAGGGAGTTGCCCTTTAAGGCTATTCCTTAAAGAGACATATCCTATATACAGGTGTTACTCATGAATTTACTCCCACAAGCTGTTGGCATGCTGGCCAAAGGTCTTCCTTGAGAAACATATTCAACGTTCATATGTATTCCACCAAAGGCTTGTACTATCTGGGGGGTAGGGGGTGGGATAGAAATGTACTCCGTAACTGGCATTCTGCATTGCTCACTTGGGTAAAAGGGACAAGTAGAGATGTTAAGCTTTCAAAAGGTGGTAGGACTGAGAAATAGATATGTTACATCAGTGAATAATGGTTGTAATAAAAGGTTGCCAAAGAGAAAGAAAAAAAGCACAGTCTCCACTATCTGTTTCTGTGGGAGGGATAACATGGAAACCTCTCATCAACTATAACTATATGGTGACTGGAACTGAGGCAAAAGATATAATTTAATTTGGCCAGCTCTTCAGGACAGATTTGACATGTCCTATTAGAGCAGAATAAGGGCTGTGTGAGAGAGCAATACTTTGCAATAGAAAGAAATTAATAAATACTTGAAAGGGTTTCCAAAGAATAGTGGAAGAAAATACAAGTTATAAGCGATAACTTGTTCAGAAAAACAGCTGTTTTTAAAAAACTGAAGAGTCTATTCAAAGGAAAAAACCTCTGAAGAATCTATGAAGAGTTAAGATGTCTCTCTCTTAGGATTTGTCTAGGAGCCAGCAAAGGGAAGAACTGTCTTACTAAAACTTCAGCTCATCTAGGGAGTTACATCACAGTGAAGTTCTATATTCAATCAGTTTTACAGGGATTTTGTAAGAAGACTGGGGAGGGGTCAAAACGTTTTGTCAAAACAATGTAGTTAATCATGAAGCTAAGTGGGGGAGGGGGGAGAAATGTTGTTCTTGCTCAGCCACTACCATCCAGTAACTTTATTTTTTCCTATAATTTATTGAGTATAAATTGTTCTTGAAAAACTAGATACTTGGGACATTGTAGCTGGAATGCAGAAATATACTTGCAAGGCTTTACTTTCTGAATGTGAAGAAAAGCAGAAATTCAGTTCAGAATAACAGCAAATACAATTTTACTAACGCTCAAACTACATGGTGTCATATGAGTCTTCCAGTGATGCGATTCCTTCAGACCTGTGTGCCTGAGCCATCAAGAGCCAAATGAAGCCCATTCCTGATGAATAACTGCAATACTAAGGAAGTAAATGTGCAAATGATGGAGACAGAAATGCTCAATCTAAGATAGACATCTTTTGCCTCATAAGTGGGCTCTGGTATTAAAAATGGAGTTCAGTCTCTCATATAGTTTGAACCTACATCTAGCAACCTCTGACACTGAAGATGGACAACAATAAAAGCTTGAGCGTTTTAATGAATGAATCCAAAGGATGGGGTAGAGGACCAGTAAGATTTATTTAAACAAATATCACCTTTACATTATTTTGCATATATGTGGATTATTTCACTTCCTATAGCACTCAAATGTGATCAGTTTTGGTAAAACACAACAATCCACTATAGCAACCTATGAAACATTAGGAAAGAGCCTAGGAAGAGAAAATAAGGAAAGCTTGATCCACTCACAATGGAGTAAAGGAAAGCAAACAATAATTACACAAAACACATTTTGGCTACAATTGGTAGATTAACATCTGTACTCATCTGTACTCTTGAGAAAAAAATAAGTGCCTTAACTCTTACTTGACCACATATCTGCAAAATTCTAAATCTCAGCCTAAAATAAAAAAAAAAATCCGTTGTTTAAGTCAATTAGAAAAGGGATATCAACAGTACAAAAACTTTTTGCTTCTATAATGCTCTGAAGAGTAAAACACATGGAATCATATTCAGTTTTGGCGTGCTAACAGTACCTTATTTACACCATATTCAGTAGGAGATAATATATTAGAATACATTTAAAAGAACATGAATAATGAAGGGCTAGAGAACACATTGCTGGAGTAGGAATTGGCAATGCCACTCCAGTGTCTTTGCCAAGAACGCTCCATGATCAGAAACAAAAGGCTAAAAGATATGACGCTGGAAGATGGACCCCTCAGGTCGAAAGGTGTCCAACATGCTACTGAGGAAGAGCGGAGGACAAGTACAAGTAGCTCCAGAGCGAATGAAGTGGTTGTGCCAAAGCCGAAAGGATGCTCAGCTGTGGATGTACCTGGAAGTAAAAGGAAAGTCCAATGCTGCAAAGAAAAATACTGCATAGGAATCTGGAATGTAAGATCTATGAACCTTGGGAAGCTGGAGGTGGTCAAACAGGAGATGGCAAGAATAAACATCAACGTCCTGGGCATCAGTGAACTAAAATGGACAGGAATGGGCGAATTCAGTTCAGATGATTATCATATCTACTATTGTGGGCAAGAATCCCGTAGAAGAAATAGAGTAGCCCTCATAGTCAACAAAAGAGTGGGAAAAGCTGTAATGGGATACAATCTCAAAAATGATAGAATGATGTCAATACGAATCGAAGGCAGACCTTTCAAAATCACGATAATCCAAGTTTATGCACCAACCACCATTGCTGAGGAGACTGAAATTGAAAAATTTTATGAAGATTTACAACACCTTCTAGAACGGACACCAAAGAAAGATGTTCTTCTCATTCTGTGTGTGTGTGTGTGTGTTTAGTCGTTTAGTCGTGTCCGACTCTTCGTGACCCCTTGGACCAGAGCACGCCAGGCCCTCCTGTCTTCTACTGCCTCCCGGAGTTGTGTCAGGTTCATGTTGGTTGCTTCGCAGACACTGTCCAGCCATCTCATCCTCGGTCGTCCCCTTCTCCTCTTGCCATCACACCTTCCTAACATCAAGGTTTTTTCCAAGGACTCTTTTCTTCTCATGAGATGGCCAAAGTACTGGAGCCTCAGCTTCAGAATCTGTCCTTCCAGTGAGCACTCAGGGTTGATTTCCTTTAGAACTGATAGGTTTGTTCTCCTTGCAGTCCAGGGGATTCTCAAGAGCCTCCTCCAGCACCACAATTCAAAGGCATCAATTCTTCGGCGGTCTGCTTTCTTTATGGTCCAGCTCTCACTTCCATACATCACGACAGGAAAAACCATAGCTTTGACTATTCGGACTTTTGTTGGCAAGGTGATGTCTCTGCTTTTCAAGATGCTGTCAAGATTTGTCATCGCTTTCCTCCCAAGAAGAAGGCGTCTTTTAATTTCAGGGCTGCTGTCTCCATCTGCAGTAGGGGACTGGAATGCTAAAGTAGGGAGCCAAGAGATAAAAGGAACAACAGGAAAGTTTGGCCTTGGAGTTCAAAATGAAGCAGGGCAAAGGCTAATAGAGTTTTGTCAAGAGAACAAGCTGGTCATCACAAACACTCTTTTCCACAACACAAGAGGCGACTCTACACATGGAAATCACCAGATGGGCAATACCGAAATCAGATTGATTATATTCTCTGCAGCCAAAGATGGAGAAGCTCAATACAGTCAGCAAAAACAAGGCCTGGAGCTGATTGTGGCTCTGATCATCAGCTTCTTATAGCAAAACTCAAGCTTAAACTGAAGAGAGTAGGAAAAACCACTGGGCTACTCAGGTATAATCTAAACCACATCCCTCATGAATACACAGTGGAAGTGAAGAACAGATTTAAGGAACTCGATTTGGTGGACAGAGTGCCTGAAGAACTTTGGATAGAGGCTCGTAACATTGCACAGGAGGCAGCAAAAGAAACCATCCCAAAGAAAAGGAAATGCAAGAAAGCAAAGTGGCTGTCCAATGAGGCCTTACAAATAACAGAGAAGAGAAGGGAAACAAAATGCAAGGGAGATAGGGAAAGTTACAGAAAACTGAATGCAGACTTCCAAAGAATAGCAAAGAGAGATAAGAGGGCCTTCTTAAATGAACAATGTAAAGACACAGAGGAAAATAATAGAAAAGGAAAAACCAGAGATCTGTTCAAGAAAATTGGAGGTATTAAAGGAACATTTTGTGCAAAGATGAACATGATAAAGGACAAAAATGGGAGGGACCTCACAGAAGCAGAAGACATCAAGAAGAGGTGGCAAGAATACACAGAGGAATTATATCAGAAAGATTTTGATATCCTGGACAACCCAGACAATGTAGTTGCTGACCTTGAGCCAGACATCCTGGAGAGTGAAGTCAAGGGGGCCTTAGAAAGCCTGACTAACAACAAGGCCAGTGGAGGTGATAACATTCCAGTTGAACTATTTAAAATTTTAAAAGATGATGCTGTTAAGGTGCTACGTTCAATATGCCAACAAGTTTGGAAAACTCAACAGTGGCCAGAGGACTGGAAAAGATCAGTCTACATCCCAATACCAAAGAAGGGAAGTGTGAAAGAATGCTCCAACTACTGCACAATTGCACTCATTTCACACGCTAGCAAGGTTATGCTCAAAATCCTACAAGGTAGGCTTCAGCAATATGTGGACCGAGAACTCCCAGAAGTACAAGCGGGATTCCGAAGGGGCAGAGGAACTCGAGACCAAATTGCTAACATGCGCTGGATTATGGAGAAAGCCAGAGAGTTCCAGAAAAATATCTACTTCTGCTTCATTGACTATGCAAAAGCCTTTGACTGTTGGACCACAACAAACTATGGCAAGTCCTTAAAGTAATGGGAGTGCCTCACCACCTTATCTATCTCCTGAGAAACCTATATGTGGGACAGGAAGCAACAGTTGGAACTGGATATGGAACAACTGATTGGTTCAAAATTTGGAAAGGAATATGATGAGGCTGTATATTGTTCCCCAGCTGATTGAACTTATATACAGAATACATCATGCGGAAGGCTGGACTGGAGGAATCCCAAACCGGAATTAACATTGCCGGAAGAAATATCAACAACCTCTGGTATGCAGATGATACCACTCCTATGGCAGAAAGTGAGAAGGAATTAAGGAACCTTATACTGAGGGTGAAAGAGAAGAGTGCAAAAAATGGCTTGAAACTCAACATCAAAAAAACTAAGATCATGGCCACTGGTCCCATCACCTCCTGGCAAGTAGAAGGGGAATATATGGAGGCAGTGACAAATTTTACTTTCTTGTGCTCTATGATCACTGCAGATGGTGACAGTAGCCATGAAATTTAAAGACGCCTGCTCCTTGGGAGGAAAGCAATGATAAACCTCGACAGCATCATCACCTTGCCAACAAAGGTCCGAATAGTCAAAGCTATGGTTTTTCCTGTCGTGATGTATGGAAGTGAGAGCTGGACCATAAAGAAAGCAGACCGCCGAAGAATTGATGCCTTTGAATTGTGGTGCTGGAGGAGGCTCTTGAGAGTCCCCTGGACTGCAAGGAGAACAAACCTATCAATTCTAAAGGAAATCAACCCTGAGTGCTCACTGGAAGGACAGATCCTGAAGCTGAGGCTTCAGTACTTTGGCCATCTCATGAGAAGAGAAGACTCCCTGTAAAAGACACTGATGTTAGGAAAGTGTGAGGGCAAGAGGAGAAGGGGACGACCGAGGATGAGATGGCTGGACAGTGTCTGCGAGGCAACCAACATGAATTTGACACAAGTACGGGAGGCGGTGGAAGATAGGAGGGCCTGGCGTGCTCTGGTCCATGGAGTCACGAAGAGTCGTACACGACTAAACGACTGAACGAGAGAACACATTGCCATTTGCACTGGAAAGTTCCTGAACATCTTCTTCCATTTCCAATTTTTCAGGCACAGTTCAATCTTATTCCCTAGTCCCTCCACCAACTGCCAGCACTGACAGCCAATGCCTTTGGAGGCACACACTTTTAAACAAGCAGATTCTCCCTTGATGCCCTGCAATATCTAGTAAAACCCACATGACTAGATCTTATTATTATATGAGCAGCTGTATGTCTCCACCACTGAAAGTCAATGAAATGGATTAAAATTGGGGAATATACTGTATTATCCTGTCTTATC